>NC_057862.1:8505000-8805000 GCF_019393635.1 Dromiciops gliroides | reverse complement strand
GTAAAGCCCTTGGTAAGCTCTAAAATAAATATCCTCGTTGTTGTAAACATGCAGGTGTGTGTGTGTGTGTGTGTGTGAGTGTGTGTGTGTGTGTGTGAGTGAGTGTGAATGTGTGTGTGCATATGCACACTTTTCTGCCCATTGTTTTGGGCCCAGGTCACTCCTGACCCCCATTAATTCCATTTGTTGCTTTCTTTGCAGACTGTATGAAAACAAGGGGGAAGCTGACTTCATGGAATCCTTGCTGCAGTTATTCAAGTCTATCAGTGACATGATGGGCAGTGTGTCTGATCAAACAGTCCGAGTCAAGGTACGCCCTTGAGGGCTCTGAAGGAGCCTTTCTGTCCCTGGGGGAGCCAGACAGGAGGAGAGGGGAGGCAGAGAGGGAGGGAGGCAGGGAGAGAAGGGTTTCTGATTGTGGGCTGGAGAGAAGCCCTAATTATGCACTCAGTGAAGCCTGAAGGCCCCAGAGTATATTTTGCAAGGAGCATAATCGTGCTCAGTGTGTATAATGAAAGTTTTTTTTCCCCCTCTTAGATGCTTTTAAATACTTTTATTGCATATGTCTGTGCCCTCTCTGCGAGGCAGTAATCTGAATTTACTTTTCTTTAAATAAGCAGACCTGAGGAGGGCTGCTCGGCACTTTCCGACTCTCCTGAGTGGCTTGAGACTTGGCTGATCACCACCCTAGGCGATTGCTTTTCTTCCTCTAGGCTATGTGTTGGCATAGGCTGATATCTTAGTCCTTCAGCTTCCCTTTCTTGTGTCTCTCTGTTCCTTCTCCTCCATCCTTGATGTGCCCCGAGCTCTCTGCTGGCCCTCAAATAATGCCGAATCCCTTTAATGGGATAATCTTGAAAACCATCACCATACAGGGCTCTTGTCTTGTCAGATGAAGCCATCCCCATTCTGGCAGGTCTCCTTTGTAAAGGGTTATAGATTGAAAGCTGGAAAGGACCTCTGAGGTCATGCGGTCTCACTTATGGAGGAGGAAAGTGAAGTCACCCAGGAGCCATCACTATTCAGTGGCCTCTGAATGCAGGTCCAGAGCTCTCTCCTTGGGCACCATGCTTTGTCCCGATGTCATCTGAAGTCTTGTGAGATGGGGTTTCTGTCCTTAGACACCAGCCTTCCAGAGTCCTGGTATTATAAATCAACAGCTGGGAGGATCCTTAGAGGCCATGGTGTTCACTCCCTCTTTTTACAGACAAGGAAACTGAGGCAGTCTCTGAAATGAGGATAACAAAAGCTGAGCTGCCTTAGACAGAGGAGTGCCCCATGTAACCCGGCTTCTGGCCTGTGATCTGTGGCCTAGAGAGATGTGTATGTCCTGAGATCAGACATGGGCCGCGACTGGTTTCCATGCTTCCCTGCTCAACCCAAGGGGAGGGTGGAACGTGTCAAACATCCCGCTGGAGATGGGACAGGGGCCCCCACCCTCCCTTGTTGTGTCTCCAGGGCCTCGCTTTTATTTTGATTCTCCATGGATCACCCTTCTCTGTGACAAAATTAGCCATGAAATTGGCAACGAGTTGTCTACACAGGCTCCCTAAGAGGACTTTCCACCCGATTATCCTGACACAATGGCATCCCAGCTCAGCTTCACTTTCTAGTTTCCATTCCACAAACATTTATTTAATGTTCTTTTTAATGTTTAATTTCAGAAAACAACCCTCCAACTATTGTTTTAAAAGTGTTTTGGAGAAGTAATTTCCAAGCTGTAAAGCTTTGCCAAGCACTCCTGAAGGAAGATTTATTTGTGTTCTGACATGTCGAGCGGTTGTTGTGACCAATGGAACAAATATATATCAACGTGAACAAAATAACTTTCCTTAAAAAAAAAATCTCTCCTAGGCACTGCTGTTTTCTGACAGTAGCATTTTATTTTTCCAAGAGAATTGTTCGTTCTGTATATTTGGTTCAACATTTCAGCAGACATTTATGTCTTTTTTTAAAAAAAAAATAAGACAAATCTGCAGTTTGTCAAAAACGTAAAGTGTGTGTATAGTTAACCTGTTTAGGTTGGCTATTCTGGCAAGCGGATGCTCTTGTGATATTGAAGCTGATAGGACTCAGTCTGGTCACTGGTGATAGTGTTTTGCCCAGTGTTAATGCCCTGCCAAGGTCCATCAGGTATGGGGTCCAGAGGGAGGGAAATGACAGTGCCCCCATCTTTTGTCCTGGGTACTTTGTGTCTGGAGTGTTGGGTTCATTTTTGGGTGATGCATTTTAGGAAAGGTAGAGAAAACTGGGTTGTGTCCAGAAGAATGCCTCTCACCTGGTGGAGAGATTTGAGAGAGAGAGAGACTGAGGATCCTCCAGGGAAGCTTGGGATTTTTAGCATAGGGCGGTGTGTGTGGTAGAGTGGGGACGGCTGGCACGTGGAGGAGGAATCAATCTTGCCAAATTTGACTCCAAAGGAAAGATGGGATCAGTAGGGAAAAGTTGCTAATTTCAGCTTGATGTAAAGAGAATCTTTGTCCTGACTCTCCCTCTGGGGCTGGATGGCCTCATTGTACAATGGGCACCTCTTTGCTGGATGTCTGTGAGGACCATCTGTATGAACTCTTGGTTAGAAAGCATTAGCAGCAGATTCTCAGTCAAGATGACCAGTGAGGTCAGTTCCAAATATACAGTTGGCACAAAGATGATGATGCACGAGGCAGCATCCCAAAGGGTCTTGGTCCACCAGCTTATGGGGCTCAATGCAATAAGGTGAAATTTTTTAGAGATCAATGTAAAGGCTCCTCTTGGGGATACGGAAAATAAACTTCAGAGGTATCTAGGGAGAGACAGCAGTTATTCAGAAAAGGTCTGGGTGTTTTAGTGACCAGCCAGCTCAATATGAATCAGTTAAGTGATGTGGTAGCCCCTAAAACTATGAGATCATGGGCTGCATTAAAAGGAATGGGCATGGGCAGCCAGGTGGATAGAGCACCGGCCCTAAAGTCAGGAGTACCTGGGTTCAAATCTGGCCTCAGACACTTAACACTTACTAGCTGTGTGACCCTGGGCAAGTCACTTAACCCCAATTGCCTCACTTAAAAAAACAAAACAAAAAAGGAATGGGCATGGCTTCTTTAAAGATAGAGGCGTCGGGGGCAGCTAGGTGGCGCAGTGGATAAAGCACCGGCCCTGGAGTCAGGAGTCCCTGAGTTCAAATCCGGCCTCAGACACTTGACACTTACTGGCTGCATGACCCTGGGCAAGTCACTTAACCCCCATTGCCCTGCAAAAATAAAAACAAACAAACAAAAAAAACAAAACAAAGATAGAGGTGTCAGAGAAAGAGGCAGATTTAGGCTTAATATTAGAAGAAATGTCTTCATAGTTCTAAAGAGGAATAGCCTTCCTTGAGCGGTCATGGGTGACCCATCCTTGGCCTCCCTTGAGAAGTCATGGACATTTCCAAGCTCAGCCTGGATAACCACTTTTTGGAAATGTTCTGGTATGGTTGGATGCCATTGTAGATGAAGAGCAGACTAGAGGCCTCCAAGTTCCCCTCTGACTCTCAGATTCTGATTCTCTGAGAAGGCCTGAGCCTGTGATTCTGTGTCACCAACTCCAACAGGCATTTTAGTGAAAGAAGAGCAGTTAGTATAAGAATAGATGAAATTACAGGAAGCATTGGGCTCAGAAGAAGTTGGGGATTTCTAAATATATTTTCCCATCATTAAATTTAGCTAGGCTTTGACTTGCGTCTGCCTCCTTCCCTGTGTGTCAAATCATTTTGTGACGGAAACCGTGGGAGACCTTTCTTGGGAAGGTGTTTTATTATAAGACACAAACGATTTTTGTGACGCTCAGACATCGGTGCCAAGCTTCCGTCTGTGGAGATGGAGCCAGCGATTTGACCTTGAAGTGATGTTTCTCTAGCTGCCAGTTTCTGATCGAGCGCCATATGCCTGTAGAAGCCTGGAAATGGTCTCAAACTGGAGCAGTCCCATTTCTGAGCATTTGTGTTGAAAGACCATCTGGATCACAGCGTAGTTGCCTTAGCGATAGAAGGAACCCCAGGGGTCACTGGGCCCTACCCTTTCATCTTAACAGTTGAAGATCAGGGGCCTCGAGAGGGGAACTGTATTGTCCAAGGTCACTTAGCTACTAAGTAGTAGAGGAAGCATTGGAACCTGGGTAGTTTTTTAAAAATTATTTTTCCAATTACATGTAAAGATTTTTTTTGTGTGTGTTCCAAATTCTTCTCCCTCCCCCACCTCCCGTCCCAAGGACAGCAAGCAATTTGATATAGGTTATACTTGACAATCATGTTAAACATATTTCTATGCTAGTCACGTGGTAAGAGAAGAATCAGAACAAAAGGAAAAAAACACGCCAAGAAAGAATAAACCAGACCAGTAACAAAAAAACAACAACAAAAGAGAAAATAGTCTGCTTCAGTCTGCATTCAGACTCCATAGTTCTTTTTCTGGTTGTGGAGAGCATTTTCTACCGTGAGTCTTTTGGCCTTGTCTTGGATTATTGTATTGCTGAGAAGAGTTAAGTCTATTATAGTTGATCATCACTCAATGTTGATACTGTGTACAATGTTCTTTTGGTTCTCATTTCACTCCGCATTGATTCATGTAAGTCTTTCCAGGTTTTTTTGAAATCCATCTGCTTATAATTTCTTACAGCACAATAGTATTCCATTACGTTCATATACCACGACTTGTTTAGTCATTCCCCAATTGATGGGCATCCCCTCAATTTCCAATTCTTTTATTACCACAAAAAGAGCAGCTTTAAATATTTTTGTACATGTGGGTTATTTTCCCTTTTCTATGATTGCTTTGGGATATTGATGGGTCAAAGGGTATGGACAGTTTTATAGCCTTTTGGGCATGGTTCCAAATTGCTCTCCACAATGATTGGATCATTTCACAGCTCCACAAACAGTGCGTTAGTGTTACAATTTTCCCACATCTTCTCCAACATTCATCATTTTCCTTTTTTGTCTTATTAGCCAATCGGATATGTGTGAGGTGGTACTTCAGAATAGTTTTAATTTGCATTTCTCTAATCAGTAGTGATTGAGAACAATTTTTTCATATGGCTGTATATAGCTTTAATTTCACCATCTGAAAACTGCCTATTCATATCCTTTGACCGTTTCTCAATTGGGGAATGACTTGTATTCTTATATATTTGATTCACTTCTCTACATATTTTAGAAATGAGACCTTTATCAGAGACACTGGCTATAAAAATTGTTTCCCAGCTTTCTGCTTTCCTTCTAATCTTGTTTGCATTGGTTTTGTTTATGTAAAACCTTTTTAATTTAATGTAGTCAAAATGATCTGCTCTGCATTTTGTAATGCTCTCTATCTCATCTGGTCATAAATTTCCCCTTTCCATAGATCTGACAAGTAAACTATTCCTTCCTTTTCTAATTTGCCTGTGATATCACCCTTTATGTCTAGATCTTGTACTCATTTTAACTTTACTTTGGTGTATGGTGTAAGATGTTGGTCTATGCCTAGTTTCTGCCAAACTATTTTTCAGTTCTCCCAGAAGTTTTTGTCAAATAGTGAGTTCTCATCCCAGAAGCTGAAGTCTTTGGATTTCTCAAACAGGAGATTGCTATATTCACTTACTTCTGTCTTTTGTGTGCCTAACCTATTCCACTGATCCTCCTCTTTATTTTTTAGCTAGTACCAAATAGTTTTGATGATTGCTGCTTTATAATATAGTTTGGTTTTTTTGGGGGGGGCAGGGCAACGAGGGTTAAGTGACTTGCCCAGGGTCACACAGCTAGTAAGTGTCAAGTGTCTGAGGCTGCATTTGAACTCAGGTCCTCCTGAATCCAAAGCCGGTGCTTTATCCACTGTGCCACCTAGCTGCCCTATAATATAGTTTTAGATCTGGTACCATGAGGCCACCTTTCTTGGGAAGCTGGGTGTTCTGACTCAAATCCATTCTGAGTCAATGATCCAGTATTGAGAATGGACATGAAGTCATGAGCACTCAGATTTGAGACTCTGACATGCTCAGCATAGTGCCTGACACATAGTAGGTGCTTAATAGATGTTCTTTGATTGATAATGAGGAAATGGGGAAAAGGAGTTCCCAGCCCGGCGTTTCTGTATATTTATGACTCCATCTTTGAAACGCTCTTCACAACCAGGGTTTCTTCAGGAAGGGAGTTTTTGTTCTTCCTTATTTTTGTAAACTACTATCATGTGCCTTTATTGGATCTGAAATAGTTGACCCCTTCAGTACAGCTTTCCAGTCCCCATCTTTATTTGCTTTGATGCTCCTAAACATTCCCCAAGCCCTTACTCCTTTCACTAAGCATGGTCCTGGGCACTGCGAGATAAGAACAAAATTGAAATAATATCTGTCCAACCTTCTTAGTTTTTTTTTTTCTTCCAATTTTTTTGGAGGGGAGGGGGGGTTGGTGGTTTTTATAATAAGAGAATATAAGGCCTGGGCCTGTGATTTCTTTGCTATGGGGAATTCCCAGTCAGAAAATTTCCTTGAATGGTGCAGGTTTCTGAATTCTCTGGAACTTCTAGTCTTCTGGGGCACCAAAATGCCTTCGAAGTGCAGCTTAGAGTCAGGGAGACCTGAGTTCAAATCTGTTCTCAGACACTGACTAGCTGTGTGACTATGGGTAAGTCACTTAACCTCTGCCTGCTTTGTTCCCCTCACCTGTAAAATGGAGACAATACTAGCACCCATCTCCTAGGGTTGCTGTGAGATCAAATGAGAGAATATTTGTGAAACTCTTAAAGCAATATATAGATACTATTATTGTTATGATTGTTGTTGTTCCTTATTTTGACCAGTGAGTGACTTGCCAAGGGTCATACAGTCACTGGTGCCCGAAGTTTTTCCAGTGTTTATAGCAACCACGATCACACTAATGAATAATGGTAATCCCAAAGTGACATTTATGCATTGCTTTTAAAGTTTCTGTAGCATGTTATAGACAGGGTGTCCTCAAAGTCTCAATGCAGTCTTATGCTGGGACACATGGCTTATATTAATTAATCTCATTTGATAACCGGCAGAAATTCAATCGAGCTGCTAAGAACATTGGCCAGATACAGATCTCACTAACCTCCAGAGCCTCCTCTGGCTAACCCAGACTGACAGCCGGAAGTGCTTGCACCAATGTGCCAGTCCTCCAGTAGGAAAATCACAAGTTCTAGATCCTGCAGCCACCTCTTCCACCCACCCCCCTTTGCTGGGAAATGGTAAACAGGGTTTGGAGGTTTGCTTGGTAAAGTCTTCTACGGAAACTGGGCTTGGCTTCTTCTCTTGTTCTCTCCTAGTAGGCACCTCAGTGGCCCTTGAGAGACCCTGCCTTGGTGCTGGGCCCAGACCAAAGCCTGGGTGAAATGCTGGTTCGTCTCTCTGACCTCAGGCCTGTGTCTTTGGGCCTGTTTCCTTATTGCTGAACTGCTTTAGTGCAGTGATGTGAAAGTGTGTCCTAATTACCCTGATCATCTGGATCCTGCACTTTTCACAAAGATTTAGAGTGTGCCCGCCCTTGTTCTTGTTGTCTGCATGCATACCTGCAGCCCCCAGACCAGTGCCTTGCACCCGCTCGGTGTTGAATCAGGCCTTGCTGGATTGGACTCTGGTGGAAAGGTCTGCCTGCATTTCTAGATATGAGGAAGGCCATGGCCGGCTATTTGGACAGATCTGGAGCCCGGCTCGGTGTTTCTCCTGCTCATTTTCACATCTGGTGTCAGTGAGCCGGGTAACCCTTGTCCTCTGGAGAAGACAAGGGATTCTGGCCCAGAAGTGGCTTCTCTAAACCTGGGTCTCCAGCACCATGAGCTTTCTCTCTTCAGCAAACAGATTCCTCTGTGTTCCCCCTTGGGGGCCCTGGCAAATCTTCTGTCCTTAGCTGTGGAATTGTTCATAATAATTCTTCTTGCCCATCATTTACTCATTAACTCATCATGCGTTTATTGAGCTCTGCTTTGTCCTTAGGGCCTGGGGGGGGATGAAACAGAGAAATTGATAATGTTCCCTGGAGGAGGTTAAATCTGGTTAGAGAGAGAACATGCATAAACTCCTGGAACAATTGGAAAAGTGACTCAAGGAAATGGATGAGCTGGTGGAAAAAGAGGGTTGTTTTCCGCTGCTCCTGGCTTGTGCTTCTGCCTCTTTTTACCCATGTGACCCCAGGAGGTCACTGACCCTTTCTGGGCCTCAGGCTCTGCTTTTGTGAAGTGAGGGGCTCCCTCTCCCTCCACCCTTCCCTAAGGCATCCAGGCCACACTCCTCCATGGAATCTCTCCCAGGAATAAATCCTTACAGTTTTCTTTCCTCTGTCCCCATCACACTCTGCCATGTACAAGGTTGTATCCCCTCCCATTGAGCTGTAAGTTCCTGAAGTGGTGAAAGTGGTAGATGCAGATGCATCTAGATGGTGCCTGGCACCCTGCAGGGACTTAAGCTGTCTATGGTTTGTGGTGTTTGCCACTTTCTGGCGTGGAAAGGCACGTGCTGGCTCCTGAGGAGGGTAGAGCTAGTGGGACTAGAGGAGACACACGTGGATGCTTCCCACCCTGTTGCACACTCCTCCCCCTCATGTGCTCCGTGCTTTTGCAGCAGCTCATTGCCATGCTGGGAATTCCCTCATCACCTCCTCTTCATAACATCCTTCTCGTTCTCAAAGACACAGCCCAAGCTGTGTTGTCTACTCCTTGGAGTCTTTTCTGATCCTTGCCCCTTCCCCTCCCTTCCCTGTCCCTTCCTCTCTCCCTTCCTACTTTTGAGATTTGTTTATCCTTCCACTTGTATTTGTTGCCTTTCCCTGTGGCCCTGATGCAATCTCAGAATCTCTGTTGGGGTATACTTCATAGACAGTCCTTGCTGTCCAGGTGGGAGTCATGCCCCCTCATCCTGGTCTCCCCCAGCTCCTCACTTGGTGTCTCACTCTCTCTCTCTCATTTTTTTTTTTTTTTTTTGCGGGGCAATGAGGGTTAAGTGACTTGCTCAGGGTCACACAGCTAGTACGTGTCAAGTGTCTGAGGCTGGATTTGAACTCAGGTCCTCCTGACTCCAGGGCCGGTGCTGTATCCACTGCGCCCCCTAGCTGCCCTGGTCTCTCACTCTTGATTCCTAAAATGTCAGTGGTACCTTTTATCCTGGTTTCCTGAGCCCCTAATGGATCCTTGTTGGATGGCATGTGTTGGTTTCTTCTGTGTCATGTACTTTAGGTTAAATATCATATAATCTTTGAACCTGATCGATTTGATGGGGAGTTGGATAAGCTTCTTGCCCTTGAACCGTGACTGTGGCACTTCCTCAGTCAGGTGGGGTTTGTCTCCCTTTGAGGGGATCTCAACTTTGCACAATCAAATGGGGCTAGAAGGAAAACAAAAGCCACACCGTAAAGGTCTTGGCTTATTAAAACGAAGCTGTGTTTGCTTCCCCGCTTGTGTAACCTTTAGATGGAATAATTTACAGCAAGAGATGCTCATCTAGTGGCATAAATTTCTCTGTATGTCTCATTAGATGATTAAGCAAGATTAACAGTCCTCGTTGTCTGATTAGCTAAACATCTCGAATATGTAATTAATTCTTGGGAAATGTCATTTTTATAGAATTTCGGGAAAGATGAAGTTTGAGATATGGAACATTCTTTTCTGGGTTTTTCATTAGAAAAGAAACGGAGACAAGGTTCACTGAATAGAGAGGAGAGGCCTGTGCCGCGCATTTGTTGAGGTTGATAAACATTTGTGATTTTGCCACAGTCAAGAAGAGATTTCATTTTGGCTTAGGATAAACATCTTGTCACATTTCTTTTGAAAATGACTTTATTAGACCTAAGTCACCTTGGAGTCACCTTCTGTTTCCCGCTTTTCTTGCCCCTGTCCTCCCACATCTTCTCCTCAATGTGGCCTCTTCTGTGTATCTCTTGCATAATCCACATCTACCCCTTCTCTTTACTCCCACAGCCCCGACGGGCTCCCTCCTCTTGTTGGGCCTATTGCCCCGCCCCCTTACCACATTTCAGCCAAATATCCTCCTGGCTACTTCCTGGCTCTCAGTTTCATCTCCTGCCCCCCACTCAGTCATCCCGCAGGTGGGGCAGTCCATCCACAAGTATTAATTCAGCACCTATTGTGTGTCAGGTTCTGTGCTAGGCACTGGGCATCTAAGTACAAGAATGGGATCACCCCTTCTCACAAGGAGCTTACATTCTAATGGGGAGGCGCAAGTGTATATAAAAATGCCAAAACCATAAATAAAACCAAATTTTTACAAAGCTGGGAAATATGGGGTGCTCTAGGAGAGGGGGTGCTAGGAATTGGGGGGATCATGAGGGGCTTTAAGCAGAAGAGGGTGTTGTTAAGAGAGGGTCTGTGGGATGGTGGGGAGGGATGGCGTTGGCCCTCCTAGGACAGTCATAAGAAGACCAGTGCAGAGGCTGCAGAGGGAGGATGGAGTGTTGGGGGTGAAGTTTGAATGGGCCCACAGGGTGTAAGGGGGCGATATCCAGTGAGTTGTAATGGCAGGTGAGGGTCAGGTTGTTTAGGGCTTTGGAAGTTAAATGGAAGCGGTTGGGTTTGCTCCTAGGGTACTGGAAGACCCCGGGATCGTGAGGTCAGAGCTGGGCTTGAGGGAAATCATTTGGCCCCGGAGTGTGGGGGAGGCTCCAGAGTGGAGAGACCTAAGGCCGATGGTGGGCGTGTTGAGCTGGACACCTGCCCTTTTGCCTACAATGCTCCCCTTCCTCACCAGCCTCTCGGAACCCTTCCCGCCTTTGTGGTGGTCTTTCTCGGCCTCTCACTCCCTCCCACCCATCACTCATGGTCTGCCCCTTTGGCACAAAGCAGAACAAATCCACACTTTCTTTTCGGTGACACCCTCCCAATCCTCAGTTACAGGAGTGCTGTGCCCTCAGCCTTCTCTGGGCTCAGCTGCCCAGGTCTGTCCGTCAGGAGGTCTCCTCCTCTTGTTACAGTGTGGGCACTGTCTTTATTCAGCTAGGGTCCTTCGTCATTGTGGACCCCTCACCCCTCTGCCCTCATCCCCTCTCAGATGCCTCACATGCTGACCTTGGCCTTTCTGGGGCGGCCTCCCCACTTCGCTCACTCAGACCTTAGTGTTGGCCTCCTTATCACCGATTTTTGTAATGAGGGTGAGGACTTTAATTATATTAATCAGCGTTCTCCTGATTAAAGTGCAAAGTGTTGGGAAAGCCCTCTTTTGACCCAGACGGTCGGGCCTTCATGTCAGGCCTGCCAGGTAATGGAGCCTCTCCCTGGGCCTCCTGTGTGGTGCTGAACCTCGTGGAGCTGGACCTGGCCTGCTTAGTTATCAGAGGGTCAGAGATGGGGAGTGGGAAGGGGCCATTCCCCTCATTTTATAATGAGGTCAGCTGGTTGTTGTCTGTGGCAGGATCTGAACACAGGTCTTTGTGACTCCAAGTCCAGGCCCTCCCCTGCTGCACCCTGCTTGTAAGACCATGGGGGCAGGGGCGGGGAAGCTGGAAGCCTGGTCTGTTGAGTTTGTGTAGACAAGTGCTTTGAAGGGAGCGTGTAGACGTGCCCAGTGCTTGGCCTGTTCCCCGACCTCTCAGGTCCTTGCTCATCCTCAAGGAGAAAGGCCTGGCTCTGATTCTATGAACTTCATCCATCCAGTGGGAGGAAGATGAGGGTTGGGAGGGGACCCAGAAGGTGGAGCTGAAGAAGCCCCAGGTCAGCGATCAAGGAGACCGTGGCTTGTGGAGACAGAGGACCCGCTTCCAATGCTCTTTCTGCTTCTTGCTCGTTGTGGGCCTCGCTGTAACACGAGGGCTCCACAAGCAGCTTTCCGAGTCTGTGTTCTCTTACTTGGTTCTCACAGCCTTGTGAGGAAGGGCCTCTGGGAATGAGAGCCCCCATTTTACAGAGGAGGAAACCGAGGCTCAGAATTTAGGTGGCAGGTGAGGGCTTCGGCTCCAGGTATAACATGATCCATTGCGTCACACTGCCCCTCCCGCTACAGCAGTGACCATGATGTCTGACTGTGCACGTGCGTGTGTGTACATGTTACACAGCGACACATTATATTTATAGATAAACAGGTATGAACGAGTATGTGACAGCCCAGGACACACATACAGCATATCCACACGTATGTCAGATGCTTGGTTTGGCATTAGGAAGGGAGCCATAATTCAGCAGCTCCAAAGTCACTGTTCCTGCCATGGCTGCGGCCTCATGTTCTTGTGTATTGAAGAAGCTACAGATTTGATGTATGGAATTGAATAGGGATCATTTGTGTCTGCTATTTAATATGTGGATAGTATCTCTGGCTGTGCACTCCTGCGGTGACGTTACCTTCCCTCCAGAGCAGAACTGCATCTGAAAATATATTAAAAAGCATATGCATATGTATATTACAATATATTTGTGTTTATAAATACTGGATGTACAATTAAATTGGCCATAAGCAAACTCCTCGCCGCTTGTCTAGAAATGGGAGGTTTCCATAAATCTCTCTTTTCTGCTGGGTGTGAATTCCTTCTTTCTCTCACACTACTTTCCTGTTTGCTAAATGACGCTGCTTAGCTTTTCATTTGAATGAAGATGGAGTTAGGCTGTGTTTCATTTGTCTCTCTCCTCTCATTACTCCCTCATCCATTCAGTGCCTCCCGATTATTTTCTTTAGTTTTGTTTTTTTTTTAGTGAGGCAATTGGGGTTAAGTGACTTGCCCAGGGTCACACAGCCAGTAAGTGTTAAGTGTCTGAGGCCGGATTTGAACTTAGGTACTCCTGACTCCAGGGCCGGTGCTCTATCCACTGCGCCACCTAGCTGCCCCCCGATTATTTTCTTAACCTCTTCTGAGGCTCCCCTGACCTCGTGCTTGGCCCTTTGGGGAACCACCAGGAAGCAGCTTCTTTGGAGCTATTAGAAGCATTGCTGACCCCTGGCAGTGTGGTTGGAGAAACGAACCCAACTGCTTCAGAAGGAAAGGAAAACAATTCAGTCGATCATTGGCTTTTGTTATCGCTTCCAGTCCTATCTGCCTGACCCTTGTGGGCACCGACACCCAGGTCTTGGCATTACATGGCCGCACTGTCTGTGGCCATACTTGTCAGCCTCAGGTTGGGCCCATGAAAGGTGGAAGCAGGAACAGGCAGAATCTCAGTGCTAAAGGCGACTGTAGCTGCCTTCTTGTCCAACCCATACTGGAATGAGCATCCCTTCTCCAGCCTCCCCAATGGGTGGTTCTCAAGCCTTTGCTTTGAGGAGCCTTCCATGTCCTAGGCGACCCTTTCTTAGTTTTGGACAGCTTTAGTCCTTAAGAGGTTTTGTTTGATATCAAGCCTTTATTAGATATGTGTGTGATGCACAAGTTTGGAAGGTGTTGCCCACCCTCCTCCCTCCCTCTCTCCCTCCCTCCCTCCCTCCCTCTCTTCCTTCCTTCCATCATGGGGAAATAGGTGGTGGGGGTCCTTAGGTATGCCTCTTTAAAGAATTACACCCTTTTTCACACGATCTAATCAGAAGAAAAGTCTTTTATTTAGGTGCTTAGAGAAAGAGACCAAGAGAGGAGTCAAAGACTTCTCTCAAGGAGAAGAGATACCTTAGAGACATCTTGCTTCTGCAACAGAAGAAAGGCAAAAGCTTTTATAGACTGTAGAGGGGATGACCACCACCTGACAATGGAAAGTTCCCTTTGGGAGTGGGGAAAACTTGAGTGAGGTGGTGGTCCTGAATTCTGGAGTTACATCTGTCCCCATGCTGATCAGTCAGCAGCCATGCCTTAGGCTTATCTCCCTTACTTCTTAGGTATGTCCTTCTTGATAGCTTCCTGATAACATGGGTGCCCAACCCCCATGTCATTCCCCACTTCTTTACCTGTAAGGAAAAAAGGGGTGAAGATTCTCCTTCTGTAACTGCTTCAAGCCGAACAGGGTTGAAGAAATCACAGGGGGAGGAGGGGCCTGGTCCAGAGAGTGAGAGGAGATGTCTGCTGCCATGAGGTTGAAGCCTTGAGCCTGGATAGAACAGACTTTGATAAGAGGTTAAAGAACCAAGGGCAAGAATTGACAGGACTTAAGGTACAAGAGTGCGTGGAAAATAAATTGTACTTAAAGTGTTTCTATTTTAGTTTTCTTTTCTTTCTTTCTTTCATTCTTTCATTCTTCCTTCCTTCCTTCCTTCCTTCCTTCCTTCCTTCCTTCCTTCCTTCCTTCCTTCCTTCCTTCCTTCCTTCCTTCCTTCCTTCCTTCCTTTCTTTCTTTTGTTTTTTTGCACTGGCCCAGGTTCACACAGCCAGTAAGTGTCAAGTATCTGAGGTCAGATTTGAACTCAGGTCCTCCTAAATCCAGGGCCAGTGCTTTATCTGATGTGCCATCTAGCTGCCCCTCTAATTCAGTTTTAAAACGCATAACTAATAGTAGAGGGATGACAAAGCCAGATTCTTATACAGTTTAGTTGTTTAGAATACAAAAGAACTAGAATTCTTAGGTTAAATAGTTTAAACCTTATACCTGCATTTACTATAGTAACCTATTTGCAGTACTAACCCAAAGGATGAAAATCCAACATTGTATACATGTTGATAGGAATTTGCCATAAAAGAAAAGAGACAAAGTTCTCAGGGAATAATGCTTCCCTAAGCTTCATGTGCACTCTAGGCAGAAGTTATATATATATATATATATATATATATATATATATATATATATATATATATATATCCAATTGCAGTGGGCCAGGCTTAAAATCATCCAGGTGGCATAGTTTTCATTCCATGTGTTATTATTGGGGAAATTAAGTCAGGAGAATCCTACCTCAGGCCCTGCTAAAAATCATTCTCCCAGCCTTTCCCATGACAAATCCACCACTGACAACCAAACAAACATACAAAAAATCCCCAAAAACCACCAAACCAAAACTCTCAGGATTGCTGGCATCATCAGTAGTATTCCTCCATGATCATACCTGGAGTTAGACTCAGAATAATATAACAGTCCTGTAATGTCAGATGCTTTTCATCCTTAAGTTACTATTACACAAATGAAATTTGCTTTAAGATGCTTAATGACAAACAAAAGAGTTGGGATAAGTATAATGCCTTCAGAATTCCTTAAAACAGTGGGAACATTTTTAAGGTGACTCAGCTCGTTTGCATGCAATTCCAAGCATATTCTAATTCCAGATTAAATAACAAACATAACACAAAAATACATTTTTTTGTTTAAGTTTGACATCCAGATATAAGAGAAATTGCTTTTCCACCATAGCTGATACAATTGTTCACCAGTTTACAAATTATAAGGAAATTTAGAGATGTAATACCTTAAAACAATATTAAGATTTTTTTTTTAATTTGAAACAAAACCAGGGGCAGCTAGGTGGCACAGTGGATAAAGCACTGGCCTTGGATTCAGGAGGACCTGAGTTCAAATCCAGCCTCAGGCACTGGACACTTACTAGCTGTGTGACCTTGGGCAAGTCACTTAATCCTCAATGCCCCACCAAAACCAAAAAAACAAAAACAAAACAAAACAAAAATTTGAAACAAAACAAATCAGGTGTTCTTAATTAAGTTGCATGTGCTTTACTTTATACTCTACACAGAAAATCTATCATTATGCCTTATGAGACAGTAAATGGAGCATTTTAATTTTCTAAGGCCTAATACTTTTAGCACTTTAAAAGAAAGAACCTATTATCCATAAATTCACACAGTACATTTGATAATGTAGTGAGTTTCCCAGCTAATGTTTAAAATTTCTTTACTCTGTTTCTCTAAAGAACTGAGACGTCTGCCTACATCTTAGAAACTTATCAGATAACCAGTTGGAGTTAAAATGTGGCTGCTTTTGGTGTTTTTTTTTTCCTTTCCTTCAGTGGCTTTTTTCTTTTTTTTCCAAGGCTTTTGCTGCCAGTAAATCTTAATGCAGACAGGACATGGCCCGATTTACCAGAGTTAAGTAATTAAATCAAAGCCAAAAGCCGGTCTTAGGGCCATACGATTCAATGGCTAGAGACTTTTTTTTGGTGACTTTAAAAAAAAAAACTATTTTTCTTTGAAACTTTTACACATTACAAATAATTCCTGATTTTAAACTATTCTACTACAAAAATCAGCCACGCTAAGTCCTTAGGCACTAGATGCTATCCGATTGCTCTCCTCCCACCTAAAGCAGAAACTACCATGAGGAATGAGAAGATGCCGTGTGCAAAGAGAGGGGCATTGGGACACGTGGTGTTCTCCATTTTGATTTTAGCCCCCTGGAACCATTTTGGAAATAAAGAATCCGTCAGACTTGCCCTCTTCTTGCTTTTGATAGTCACGGCAATGCACGTAAGACAAGATAGCCAACTAGAGCCCACTGCCAGTGTGGTAGGGGCCGATCTGGCTTAAGGCCACGAGGACTATCTGTAGCCCCAAATGAGTCCAATTAGGTTCATTCTTCCAGTTTCCAAGTTCCAAGGTCAAATTTAGCTCAATTGTTCAGAATCACCCAAAGGAAATCCCTCCTAATACATGCTCTTTAAGGATGTTGGTCCATTTAGTGTGGCCAAAGGAGAATCCCTCCGAATGCTCTCTTTGCCCCAGTGGAGGATCTGAACATGGGTTTGTGGAAAAGCTGACCCCTCCACCTCTTTCCTTTCTTGAGCGTGGGCTAGGGACAGTCAAGCATGAAAAGGAGTTCTTTCCTCGGTGCCGTGTCGATAAGTGACATTGAGCCCGAGGGTCCAAGTGTGGCTCAGATGTCTGGTTAAGCTCTTCCCTAGGGAAAGTGATTGGGGTTTCAGCAGCCCTACATTGGAGATGGTCACTCTGACAGTCATGTAGAATGTTCCCATTGGAGCAAGTTCCAGAGTGAGTCAAGATCTTAAAATGGCAGGACAGGATGAGCTCTCTAGATCCCATTCCTTTTACAGATGGGGAAACTGAGCCCTAGATGAGTCCAGGGCTTGGCCAAGCTCATGGCCGACTAGCAATGGACTCTCTGCTGTGTCCCCATCCCCAGGAGGGGCTTTTATTATTCTGTGCAACATACCCCTCAGGCCAGAATCAGCCTAATCTAAAAGAGCCTTGAATGTAAGAACAGGAGGTGGGCTTCCTTTTGGGAGCCAGTGTCATTTGTACATGAGGACTTTAATTGGACTTCCTTCTAATGGATGATGATGGGAAGGATCTCCCTCTCCCATGTAGATGCCTCCCTCAGTGAAGGCTGATTGGAGGGGTCTAGTTTTTATTTCCTTCTTCCTGGGCTGATTTCTTCATCTTGCAGACTGATTCGTTGGAGTATGGAGGGAGAAGAAAGCCCTTTTGTCTGCTAAGCCTGATTATTTCATTCAGATCTGTCAGAAAGCCTGGAAGGCTGAGCTTGTCTCACCTTGGGCTCAGACTGGAGAGTGAGCACGTGCATGATTTTGCCCTGTCTCCAAGAATCATAGGTCGGGGGTCAGCATGCCCTTGGAGGGGAGGCTCCGGGCACGTGTCTCTTCCTTGGTGGAGCCAGGGGCTCTTGGTGCTTTAGAATTCCTCTGCTGACTTTCCCAACATTGCTCATGATGACACCTGGGAATAATTGTGGGTGAGTTGGGAAAATCTGAACCTTGTCAAACCACAGACCCTTTGAAGAGTGGGGGAAGAGCTGGGGACATATTGAGGGTGGTGAGATTGTTCTGTGACTGAGAGTTGACATTGGTCTCTGTCACATCCCTTGTACCCAACGCGATGGGGAATCTCAGTAGATAGATGTCTATTGGTTTGCTCTTGCTGAAGCTGAGCTTGAAAAGGCTTGTCAAATGCTGCAAAGCCCTCTGTTCTCCCTCCCTCTCTCTCCTCCCCCTCTCTCCCTCCCTCTCTCTCCTCCCCCTCTCTCCCTCCCTCTCTCTCCTCCCCCTCTCTCCCTCCCTCTCTCTCTCCTTTCTTTTGGGGATCTCTTCAGTTTCCATGGATTTACTCCATACAGATGACTATGTACTTACAGTCTCCTCTCTACAGATTCCACTCCTGTCTACACCAGCAGCTGGCTTGCAGACATTTCCCATTGGCCATCCCTCAAGCATCTCAAACTCAATCTGTCTACCACCCTCTCTTCCCAGTGTGCCTACTTCTGTTGAGGTACCATCATCCTTTCAGCCACCCAGGTGTGCAGTGACTGAGTCATCCTGGATTCTTTGCTCTCTTTGGTCTGTTATAACCAATTCACCAATGCCACATGTTGCTGATTCTCCCCTTCAGCATCTCTCTCTTTTTTTTTTTGCAGGGCAATGAGGGTTGAGTGACTTGCCCAGAGTCACACAGCTAGTAAGTGTCAAGTGTCTGAGGCCGACTTTGAACTCGGGTCCTTCTGAATCCAGGGTCAATGCTTTATCCACTGTGCCACCTAGCTGCCCCAGCATCTCTTGTAATTTTCTGGTTACTCCCACAGCCGACACCCCAGCTCAGGTCCTCTACCTCTGCCCTGGGCTAGTGTAATATTCTTCTTCTCCTTTTTTTTTTTTTTTAGTGAGGCAATTGGGGTTAAGTGACTTGCCCAGGGTCACACAGCTAGTAAGTGTTAAGTGTCTGAGGCCGGATTTGAACTCAGGTACTCCTGACTCCAGGGCCGGTGCTCTATCCACTGTGTCACTTAGCTGCCCGTAATATTCTTCTAATTTGACTCGGTGCCTCAACTGCTTCCCTAATCCTTTGCACATTCTTTGCACAACCACCAAAATAATGTTCCTCAGATACAGATTGAAACCTTCCCTGCTCAAGGAACTCCCATGGTTTCTGGGATAAAGTACAAATTCTTCTGTTTGGCTGCTGCTGAAGGTGGTTGTGGGTAGGCTGGGTGGGAGAGGGGCTACCTATTCCTGCTGTTGAATTCTTATTTAATTTCACATTTATGGGGGAAGTAAAGCCATTATTCTCATAATCCCACAGCTTCTGTGAGACTTTTTGCAGAATAACCTAAAGAAAATAACTACAAATTCATCAATCAGTAAACATTTATTAAGCACCTACTGTGTAATAGGCACTCTGCTAAGTGTTTGGGGATACAAAAAGAGATAAAAAACAGTCCCTGTCAACCAATATGTACAAAGCAAGCTATATAGAGGATGAATAGAAAATACTTACGTGACAGATGTCATTATAATTAGGGCAGAGGACACCTCTCCCTTTAGAAAGACGTCTTGGTCCTGTGGACTCTTCTCTGAAGAGCGCTCCCGGCTCCTTTCTCAATCGTGATTGTGTCCAGTGCCGGGTTTCCAGGATGGAGGAGTGGGTTGTGTAGCACCTCTCCCTGTTCTTGCATGCATCCTTCTGTGAGCTGGCACTGAGAAGGGTTAGGTTCCTGCTACTCCATTCCCCTGACATGGGCCAAGTCATTCCTTTCAGATTCCAAATGAACCCCTGTGTCTTATTGTGTGATTTCAGTGTCTAATTCTGGATGTCTTTCAGACCGTGGTTCCGTTTGTTTACCAGAGGTAACCAGCAGCCTCCACCCAAATGCTTTCAAACAGGGCCTTGGAATTTTCCCTGTCTCCTATTTCTGTCCTTTGTTCAGTGATGGAGCAGAAAATCTACCTTGAGAAACAGAAAGTTTCTGCTGCTTGTACTTCTCCTCCTTGCAGTTTTTATTGTCATTTAAATGTGACTTTTTTTTCTGCCTCATTAGTAAGCTTGGGAACCAGCAGAGTCTGCTGAGAGAGGAACATGCCATTTAAAAAAAATACATTTTATTGATTTCTTTTGTCTGTACATCACACTGATTTCTGGATAGTAGACTCCCTCTCCCCACTACCCGGATTCCATCTCACATTTGACTTCTCCTTAAAAGCACCTGTGTCTGACAGTTTCCCCAGCCTTTAGCTGAGGCAGCTCTTGTCCCTCTGAGGAGCGGGGCAAAGTGGGTGTCATTGCTGATTCTCTGAGACCATTATTGATTTTGAGTTACTCAGAACTTAGCTTTTTGGGGGGTGGACTTTTAAATATTGCAGACAGTCTGTATAATTGCTGTTTTGGTTCTACCCATTTTCATCTGGATCAGTCCTTTCAAGTCTTTAAATACTTCTCTGAATCCCATCCACTCATTGTTTCCTGTGGGACATGCATGAACCACAGTGAATCCAGCTTTCCGAGGACACTCCAACCGCAGTTTCTAGTTCTACCACAAAAAAAGGTTGCTATGAACCTTTAGAAAGGAAAGTGTCTTTGACCTCCTTAGATTCTATACCTAACCTTGGGATAACTGGGTCAAAGGGCATGGGTACTTGTCCTTTTTCACGAATAATTACAAATGCCTCTTCCCAAATGTTCAAACAGTTTTCAGTTAACTACCATTGTATGATCCTGTCTCCTGTCTTCCCAAAGCCGGGCCAACTTTGAATCTTTCTGTTTTTCCATTATCTTTACTTATTTATGGATATCAGAGTTGTTTAAAATTTTTTTATTAGTCATTTGTAGCATTTCTTTTTGGTCATTAACAATGTGCAATTCTTTTGAAAACTATTCCTATCTTTTGACCACATCTATTAGAGAATGGCTTTTGGTCTTATATATCTCGGTCAATTCCCTAAATATTTAAATATCAACCAAACTTTTGTTGAGATTGAAGCCAGGAATCTCATTCCCACTTTAATGCTCTTCAAATCCTGAGACATTCCTTTTTTACAAAGTTAATTCAAGAATTTAAATTTCCAGACTCAGAGTCTTATACAGAAATGTGTGCATTTTGCCGAATTGCTTTTCATTATTCCAAAGGCTGTGTTTTGTATTTGCAGTTTTTTTGGCCTTTTCTTTGCAGTTAGTCCCTGAGCATTTGTGTTACAAAACTGGGTAAGCTTGGGATCTTCTTAATCATGTATACTTGCCTTTAATTATCCTCAAAAACGAACATGCAGGGGGCAGCTAGGTGGCACAGTGGATAGAGCACTGGCCTTGGATTCAGGAGGACCTGAGTTCAAATCCAGCCTCAGACACTTGACACTTACTAGCTGTGTGACCCTGGGCAAGTCACTTAACCCCCATTGCCCCACAAAACAAAAAAACAAAAATGAACATGCAAACTCTGTGTTCTTAGTGGGTGATGATCACATCCTTTTTAGACGAGAAAGATAAGCTGGGGACCAGTTATTATGGTCTGTATCCCCACATTTGTGTATCTCGGCTTGCTCATCATTGTAATATTTAAGTACCAGGTTGAAGGCGACCTAGAAGGGTTTTCTGTCAACCCGTCAATAAACATTCATTATTTCCCAAACGCTGTTCTAGAGAGACAAAGAAGGAAATGAAATAATCCCCACCTACGTGATACTTCTGTTCTACTGGGAGATGAGCCTGTGTCCCCGACATTTAGTGCAGTGCTTGGCACATTCAAAAGTGATGCCAACTACCTTTTTTGAGAGGGAGGAAGAGGAGGGCATCCCGGCAGCCTTAGGGATCAGGAAAGGCCTCCTACTATGTTTCACATTATATTTGAGCTGGATTCTGGAGGAAGCTCAGAATGATTCTAAATGTAAAGGTGAAGAAGGCTTGTATTCCAGGCATGGCGTCCAGGCAAATTGGAGGGTCACATGAGGGGAAAGCCAGGTGTGCCATTGGTGCATCCTGAGACAGCCCAGCAGAAGGTCTCACTGCCTCCAGTGGAGGCCTGGCACATAGTAGGTGGTTAACAAGTACTTACTGACTCGGTGCCTTTGGGCGCCGTCCCAGGGCCTTCAGCTGTGACTGTGAGGCTTCCCAATGAGAGAAGGAGGCACTGTCTCCTTTGTGTACCTCCCTCCTCTCCTGTGCTGGCGGTGAAACCTCTGGTCATTTGGGACCCTCCGGCCTTTCTCAGAGTGAGGGTCCTCTAGGTATCAGGAGCATGTCTTGTCAAAGCCCTTCCAGGTTTTTCTGGCTTGTTGCCCTGCCCTGATTGTTTGCCTGCAAATGAAGGGACACCTCTAGGTCTTTTTCTGTATTCTCTTGCCTTCTGTCTCCACGGCTATGGATGCTGCCCGAGTTTGGATCCAGGCACTGGCTGCCTAAGTGGTCCTTGTAGATGCTGAGTGGTTGACAAGGGTAACCCACGATGTCCTGCTGCCCAGGGCATGCTGAGAAGCGGGGAGGGACAGTGCCAGAGGGCACAGGGTTACATAATCGAATGACTGCCCACTGTGTCATGGTGTGGACACCCAGGGCTAAGCAGCGCCTGAAATCCGTCCCATTGCCTAGAACCTGTGGCACCAGAGGACTGAGGGCAGGGAACGCTAGTTTCTGAATTTTAAACTCACTGGTAGTAAAACAAAGCACATCGCGCTTTAGAGTCCTCCTCATCGGGATGACGGGTGAGATTTTTAGAGGTGGAGTGAGTTTGTTTTCTCTCTGTATGCCCTAGGCTTCCTTCTCTTCCCTGCCAGTAGCTGGAGGGAGTGACATGGAAAACAGATAATAAGCCTGTCCTGCATTTGGTTCTGGGTGACTAACACCAAAGAGAGGGAGAACATAGGGAGAGAATACACGACCATGGCCCCTGGAGGAGTCTCGAGCCATAGGCTAGAGCCTTTCAAATGGTGAGCTCAGAGAGTGTGAGCTCAATGGAAGACCCACTTTGGAAAGGATGCATGTGTGGGGAGAAGGTGGGTAGCAGGCACTCCTTGTTGGAGGCTAGAACCCGGAGTCCAGAGCTGGGAGCCGGGACCCTGGAGCAAGCTTGGAACTTGGAGCTCAGAGCTCAGAGCCCATCCCCTGGCCTGCATAGTCATTTCCCCATCACCTCCACACTAGGCTGTCTAACTCTCATCCTCCTCCTCCTCTCCCACTCAGTGAACAGCGGGCTCTGCCCCAGGATGTTGGCTCCTAGGAGACAAGCTTTACCTTGGCTCAGCCACCATGTTGCTTCTTGGGTACCATTCATAAACCTTACTGCCACCCTGTGCTCCCATACCCCTGCATAGGCATTAAATGTCCCTACTATGGGTAAGCTCCTTAGGGCAGGAACCACCTTGGCAGGTACCCAGTGCTTACAGTGACAAGCTCATAAGGAGCACTTATACATTTCACTCTCTCATGCCCCCCCTTTCTCTCCTCTCCCCTCCCTCCTTCTCCCTTTTCCCTCCTTCTCTCACCTCCCGGTCCTTCTCTTCCCCTGCTCTCCTCATTGTGTGTTCCAGAAGGCAGTGTGGTTTAGTGGTTTGAGAATTGATTTTGGCTTGAGAGAAACCTGGTTTAAATTCTGGCTTGTCATGGATCACCTCTGTCAGAGGGAAAATTGCTTCATGTATCAGGGGCGCTATTTTTTTATTTGTAGAATGAAAGATATGTGAACTCTAGTCCAAACTGACTTTTCATCCTCACCCCTCATTTTTTTTTTTTTTGGTGAGGCATTTGGGGTTAAGTGACTTGCCCAGGGTCACACAAGTGTTAAGTGTCTGAGGCCGGATTTGGACTCAGGTCCTCCTGAATCCAGGGCTGGTGCTTTATCCACTGTGCCACCCAGCTGCCCCCCTCACCCTTCCTTTTAAAATATTTTGCATTTAATTTTCTTTTCTTAATTACATGTAAACAAAAAATTTTAACATTAAAAAACATTAAAAAAATTTGAGTTCCAAATTCTCTCCCTCCCCTACCTTCTCCTTGAAAAGGCAAGCAATTTGCTATAGATCATACATGTTCAATCATGCAAAACATTTCCACATTAGCCACATTGTAAAAGAAAATGTGGAAACAAACCCCCCACCCCCAACAAAACAAGGATAAAAAAAGTAAGAACCTGCTTTGAACTATATTCAGACTCTTATCCATTCTTTCTCTGGAGGTGGAGAGCATTTTTCATCCTAAGTCCTTCAGAATTGTTGTGGATCATTGTATTATGGAGAATGACTAAGTCTTTCACAGCTGATCCTTATATCATGTTGCTGTTACTATGTACAGTGTTCTCCTGGTTCTCCTCATTTTACTTTTCATCAGTTCATGTGTCTTCCCAGGTATTTTCTGAAATCTGCCTACTCATTTCTTATAGCATGCTAGTATTCTGTTACACTCATATATCACAACTTGTGTAGCCATTTTCCAATTGTTGGCATCACCTCAATTTCTTTTCTTTGCCAAAACAAAACAGAGCTGCTATAAACATTTTTTGTACAAATAGGTTCTTTTCTTTTTTCTTTCATCTCTTTGGGATATAGCCCTAGTAGTGGTATTAATGATTCAAAGGATAGGCACAGTTTTGTAACCTTTTGGGCATAGTTCCAAATTGCTTTCTAGAATGATTGGATCAGTTCACAACTCTACCAACAATGTATTAGTCTTCTAATTTCCCCACATTCCCTCCAAAATTTATCATTTTATTCTCGGTCATATTAGCCACTCTGATAGATGTGAGGTGATATCACAGTTGTTTTATTTGGATTTTCTAATCAATAGTGATTTAGAGCATTTTTTCATATGATTATAGGTAGCTTTGATTCCTTCTTATGAAAACTGCCTGTTCATATCCCTTGACAATTTATCAATTGGGGAATAACTCTTATTCTTATAAATTTGACTGAGTTTGCTATATATTTGAGAAATGAGGCCTTTGTCGGAGAAACTTGCTGTAAATTTTTTTTCTCCAGTTTCCTGCTTTCCTTCTAATCTTGGCTACATTGATTTAGTTTGTACATAACTTTTTGATTTTAACGTAATAAAAAATTTCCATTTTATATCTTGTAATGTTGTCTAGCTCTTGTTTGGTTATACATTCTTTTCTTATCCATAAATCTGACAGCCAGGTAAACTGTTCCTTGCTCCCCTAATTTGCTTATGGTCTCTGGCTCTAAGCTCAGGTGGAATCATTGCTATCAATGTATAAGCTGGGAGAATGCTGGGTTAGGGAGACGCTCTTATGTATATTAGGCAAAAAACTGTCCAATTGGGCACCGTCACCACTAAAAAGAATTCTACAGCCGTCTTTCCGTTGGAATTTAAAGTCCTTCATTGACTATTTCCTCGTTCCCTTTCCTGCCTTTTCCTGTTGCTCAGTGTCCCCCACTGCAGTTTCACTGAGCTTGCCTCCTTTGCTCTTCCTCACCCTAGATACTCTGTCTCCTCCCTCCTTGCCTTTGCCTTGGCTGTCCCCCATGCCCAGAATGCTCTCCCCTTTTGCCTCTGCCTCACAGAATCTCTGGCCTCTTTGAAGACCCATCTCCAGGGCTGCCTTCTACAGCATGCCTTATGGGCTTTCCCACCAAGGATGCTGCTCCCAAAGATATCTTGAGTCAATGTCATACAGACCATGCAGACCGTGCACTCTATGTACCTGCATATGTAAGCTCTGTGAGTGAAAGGGATGTTTTCATCTTTAATTTATCTGGCAAATAGCATAGTTCTTGGCACGCAGCAGGCACTTAGTAGATGCTTCTGGGTTTCAATTCAATGGGATTTCATCCCAAGCACCACCAGACTTTGAATCGTCCCCTCTTCCTTACCTCCCATGCCTTCCTCACGGTTACAAAGGAATGCAAGGGGAAAGAAGGCCATTGAAGTAGGGCTTGGATGTGCCCTCTTAGCTGGTTTCCTTCCATTCCCAGGGTGAGAATGGGCCTTGACAAGATG
Source organism: Dromiciops gliroides (assembly GCF_019393635.1). NCBI lineage: Eukaryota > Metazoa > Chordata > Mammalia > Microbiotheria > Microbiotheriidae > Dromiciops > Dromiciops gliroides. Next base: position 8,779,508 of record NC_057862.1, on the reverse strand, counting down.
CTTTTTAGCCAGTGGTCTTCCTGTTGAGAGACCTTCCATCTCAAATGCTGTCGAGCAGTCCTCTGACTTTGGACATTGTCTTCTTCCTGCTGGAAACACGGTCTAGACCGGTAACCTATTTCCACCCAGTTCTAGCCTTCGTACCTCTTCAAGGTACATTTGTGCTGTCCTCTAACTTTCACCATGTAAACAGTGAAGCAGCTCTCTCCCCATTGGCCAGAGGAGCCATTTGCCCTCTGGGTCTTCTAGCTTGGAGCCTGTCACTAGCCTGTTAGCATTTTACCTTTATTGCTTCTCATCAGCGGCATTTTCAGAGGCAGTTCCTCCAAAGGAGAGGTTTCTCATTCCCTGAGCCATGAGGTTTTCATGCTACCAGATTTCTGATTCTGCTGGAAAACTCTCAAATTTGCCATCTTAGTCCTTCCAAACTTAGCAGAGCCAAGGATGTTGTCCATGACCCAAAGTAACTGCATGTCCTAGAACACAAACATACCTCAAAATGCATTTATTAAGCACTTCTGATGTGCAGGCTTAGCCTCTCACTCACCCATCAGCTTTAGAGAAGCAGAGGAGTTCACCCCCCACTGTAGAGCCATGCGTTGGCTTGATGCCAGGGGTTCTTTCTTCCACCTTGGATCCATTCCCCTATACTTTTCTAGTCTCAGGTGTCATTCACAGAAGAGCTGTGTTTAGCAGAATAGAATGGAAACTCTTCGAGGACAGGGATGGTTCTTCCTTTATATCCCTGACTCCTGGCACAATGTCTGACACCTAGAAATCGTTTAATAAATACCCTCCCACCACCTAATGAATAAATCAGTGTTTGTCAAGTTGAATTGAATTAGTTTATTATCAAGTGATGATGAGGTGTTGATGTTCTAAGGTGTATATCGTGTCATGTTGTATGTGTTCTGCCCCAACTGACTTTGTTCTTGACTTTTGATGCGTCTGGTTTTGTAAGTAAATAATATCAATGTGAATGATAATCAGTGTGATGAGGAGGCTTGCAGAACTGACACTGTCTAAGCAATTAAATTTTCCTTGAGATAGGTCCTCTCTGCTGAAACGTCATTTTGTCAACAAATAAATTAATGGGACATTGCATGTCTTCACTGTGGAGTTCAGGCTTGACATTGATGTGACATGTATTCTCCCACAGGGCGAGGAAGGGGGATTGAGCGTCTTAGAAATCTGCTTCTATAGATCTTGTGTACCTATGCTGAGTGAAGCCAGGATATTTTCTATGGTGGCTGAGAGATGGTCAGATGCCAATATCCCTTCAGCAGGTGGGCATGTGGACTGCCAAGGTCACCTCTCTACAGCATTTGTCTTGGCAAGCTGTGCTGTCTTAGGGCCTACCAACCCCCTACAGCTGTTTTTATTGGATACCTTTAAGACCATTTGGAGGCAGCCAGAAGCCAGGGCTGCGAGTGAGATTTGTGGATTATATCTCTCTTCACTTGAAACCTCTAAGTAAAATCAATTTAATATTCATTTTCTTGAGAAATATGTAAATTAATAATTGCTTCATACATTATTCAAGAAAAAACTTATTTTTTATCATTGATAGCTCTTCTAATCTTATATAAAGATATGCTAATGGATTTAATTAAAATAATTATCCTGAATAATGTAGCCTGAACTTTACCCTAAAATAGTACATATTAATCATTATCACTAGTAACATTTTTAGCCAGAGAGGCACTTACAATATTAAACAGATCCCAGCAGCAAAGTACAAATTTTTTTGGGGGGGGGGGGTGGCGTCGCGTCAGGGGGCTGCTTTGCTTTACAGTCTTTATTTGCAGAAGTTTGACAGTCAGGTTTCCATAGAGAAGAACATAAAAATGATTGACTCTCCTGGGTCGAACTGTTTCATCCATTCGGGAAGTTCCTGCCTTCTCTATCATTTGTCCTGCCCCCTTGTTGTTTTCACTCTTGCTTATGCTGGAAGTCTTAAGGAGTGTAAGCATTGCTCGGTCCTTTGTGTCTGTTAGGAATGTGTTGTCCCTGCATCTCTGGTGGGAAGGTGAGGGACCTGCTCTGTGATTGCTGAGCCCGCGGAGATCTTAATTAGAAGAGAGGCTTCGTTTAAATACATTTGTCTGTTATTTCTTAGAAGCAGCGATGCAAGGAACCTGTTCAATGGATGTGTTTGACTCTTACCTCTAGGACCAAACCCCAAGTTCTCCATTCAGTATTTAAACCTTTTGCTATCCTGGCTCCTCCGTCCCTTTCTTCCCTTTCCTGGACGCTGTGGTCCTGGGATGTTGGCCTCCTTTGAACATAACCCTCTGTCTCTCTTCTCCAGAGCTTTGCACTGGTGACTCCTTGTGCCGGGAATGCCTTCCCTCCTTACACCTGCCTCTGAGCTTCCCTGGCTAAGTCTCTACTCAAATCTCAAATCCCACCTTCCACAGGAAGCCCTCTTTGTTCCCCCCAGTTCCTAATGCCCTCCTCCACCACCCCCCCCCGGGGGGGTTATCTTCCATATGTGCTGTGGATCTCCTATATGTGCCAAGTTGCGCCCATGCTCTGTGTCCCATTAGTTAGTCATTAGCCCCTTGCAAGCCTGGATTGTTTTATTTTTGGTACCTGCATCCCCAGCACTTATCAGCATACCCAGAATATAATAAACACGTGTGGACTGAATGACCGATTAACCCGCTGGGCATCAGTTCCACCAATTGTGATTTTAGTAATGTCTAAGAAACTGTTGTCCTTCAGTCAATGAATTTTCTTGTGTCTACACCAGAGTTAGAGATATACTGTGCCTAATCCATTGGCTAATAAAGAAATGAAAGGAGGGAACTTATTTAGCACAGTAGAAAAGTTTAATTCTGAGATTCCAAACAATCAATCAACAAGTATTTAATTAGCTTTTATATTAATTAATTATTATGTCAATCAGTCAACAAGCTCCTGTGTGTCAAGTCCTGTGCTTGCTGGGTCCTGAGGTTACAGACAAAAATAAAAATCAGTCCCTGCCCTCAGGGGTCTTCCATTCCACTGAAAGCAATAACATTGATTACAGATGCTGTCCCTAGAATAGTGGCGATAGTAGATTGGTAATTTTTAAGTTAATTCAGTGACTTAAGAAGAGCCAAATGGTCATTGTAGTTTGGAAGTTAAGGGACGTGAGGTGCAGGCCAGTGCTGTCTACTAAGCCTGTGTTAGCTGGCTCTCCTGCGCCAGCTGCCACCCCGGCTGAGCATTTGGGTTACTCTTCTGGCCTGGTTGAGCCTGGTGTATTCTCCTTTCCATGACCTCAATTCTTACTGTATTTCTGTGACTGCATTCTTTAAGCTCCACATATTTCAAACCAGGGAGTTAGACACACAATACAAATATGTACTCTCTCCTCATTTTTAAAAAGACCTTTATCTTTCCTTTTTTTGTACTTGCTCGTTTTCAGATTGGCTAGAAAATTTGCGACTCTCTCTTTGGCGCCCTACCAAGAATTCTGAACTTGGGAGTCAACAAATCCTCCTTTCCCTCATGTAGAAAATGAGAAGCCCAAACAAGATAATTTCTAATGTTCCTTCCATCTCTAAGATTATCTTATTATACAGATAAATATAAACTCATAAAGCACATCACTTGTGCTTTTCACTGAATTAAGCATAAGGTCTCATGTGTGAATAATGCAGCTAGATAAATGCTCAGTGATAAAATATTTATATTGTGAGTAGCTATAGGCTGCTAATTATACTAATAATCATAAAAGATAGTAAAAATCGATTTTATATTAATGATCAACTAGAAATTGTCACGAGGCCATAGAACTAGGAAGCCTGTTGTCCCAGTGTGTTAAAGTTTAATTTTATATTATTGAATTCAGCTGGGATGAGAGTGAAATACAGGCTTGGGAGGGAATGCTTGAGAAAATATTTGAATATGGATGTGTGAATGCATATTTGTAAGGTTAAAAGAGCTGGAGGAAAAACAATTGTTTAGATTGTCAGCCTACCTGGAGAGGGTACTTTCTTAGAGGCCAGATGGGGCTGGAATTGGAGTGACTGAGGGAAAGTGATAAGGAAATGACTAACAAAGTCCTGGATACAGAAGGTCACTGATAGGGGACAAGATTAAGATTGTGGGGCCAAAGTGTCTGTGGGCATTGAAGTAGGTGGAGAAAAGGCTTGAGACTGGGGTTGGATGATCCTCATTTGAATGTCAGTTACTTCCTATTGGGATGACATTGGGCGCTTGACTCGCCCTCCAGCTTTCTCATCTCTCAAAGGAAATTTTGACTGGCTGACTTTGGAGATCTCTCCCATCTCTGATTCTTGACTACATGGCCTTGGGCAAGTTAGACTGTTCCCCTCCAAAGGTAGAAGCTTGACCATGAATTCCTGCCTGTGAGCTTACATTTAAAGATGTGAGGGACCTGAGAAAACTCTCAGAGCTTTGAGATTTCATTAGGCCCCAATTCTCTGGCTACTGGCTAATGGACCATGCTTTTATTAGTGAAGGCCTTCATGAGAGGAGGAGGGAGGAAGAACCAAAAATACACTTAGTATAACTCTAAGGAAAAGAGCTCGCACTCCCCCCCCCCCCCCCCCTCTCTCTCTCTCTCTCTCTCTCTCTCTCTCTCTCTCTCTCTCTCTCTCTCTCTCCCTCTCCCTCTCTCCCCCTCCCTCCTTCCTTCCCTGTCTAGATATATGTTGCTTTATACATTTCAAAGTGCTATACAAATATTACTTCATTTTTAACCTCATAACAACCCTAGGTGATGGGTGCTATGACTATCCTCATCTTATAGAAGCAGAGGTTAAGTAACTTCCCCAGGGTCACACAGTTCGTAGGTGCCTGAGGTCAGATTTGAACTCGGGTCTTCCTGACCCCAGACCTAGCACTCTATCTACTGCATCATCTGGCTGCCTGAGGAATGAACAGAGGATGCATGAAAGCCAATGGAAACTTTAGTGGGAGGGATGTACAAATTCTTAAGGAAATCTTATGTGTTTAGATTCGTATATTTGACTTCAGGTCTCAGCTTAAGTCCCACCTTTTCCAGAAGGCCTTTTTCCCTCTTAAATTTAGTATCTTCTCTGTGCTGATTTTTCCAACTTACCTTGTCTAGGGCTTATTTGTACATAGTCATTTACATGCTGGCTCCTCAGTTAGTCTATGAGCTTCTTGAGGGAAAGGACTGTTTTTTTTTGTTTGTTTGTTTGTGTCTTTCCTTGTAAAGCCTTTCAAGACCTATCACTGTATCCAGTATATAATAGGTGCTCAATAAAAGATTATTGACTGACTAGTGGTATAGCGCCAGTTTATTTTGGTTTTTTGGTTTAATATTCCATTGATCAACTGATTCTCTAGATGTATTTGTACTTGAAACTGATTTTAAGGATTTCCCTGTACCAAAATATATCAATCTTTACTGTACTCTGCCTCTGTGTGTGTGCATGTGCACGTGCATGTGCGTGCACACATTTAAGCTCCACAGGAAGAAAAACTTGCTAACAGTGAGAACTGTGAAAAAGCAGTGTGTGTGTGGCCTCAGGACTGTCCCTTTGGGCTCCCCTTTCTTGGTGATCCTTTGGGAGGCCAGATGCCTGGCCCTCTGGACGAACTGTTGCAGAGAGGACTCTCATTCAGATCTTGATTGGATTCCATGGCTGTTGAGATTCTTTCCTGTTCTGAGACTCTCTTGTATTTGATATCAAGAGACGTGATGTGCTATGTGGTCAAACAGTAGATCTTCTAATTGTAGTGAAGAGTCATGGGGTGCGTAAGGTGTGCACATATTAACTAAAACTTAACCCTGTGAGGCGGTTGCTCTTATTATCCCCATTTGATAGATGAGGACACTGAAGCAGACAGGGGTTAAGTGATTTGAATTCAGGTCTTTCACTCTGTCTACTAGGTCAAGTAATTATAGTTAGACTCATGAATTTTGAGATGTGTTTTGTAATTTCTGTGCCACTCCCTTCGCCCATTGTCTCCCTAAAGGATGATATTCCATTGCTAAGTATAACTCCTAGTGAAATGGATTAAATATTCTTTATTAAAAATTAATCATCATTTACTAAGTGCCTTCTATGTTCCAAGTACTGGCTTAGACTTGGGGTTCCACATTTTATCAGGTCAAACAATATATATGCCTCTAAGTAGGTAGACATATTTCCAATATAAATTAATGGTAATTTTTTTGAAGGGGGCAGGCAATATTAGCAAGTGATGAGATCTTGGGCAGGCTTCATGTAGGGGTTTGCATCCAAGTTGGGCTTTGAAGGAAACAGGTTTCCAAGAAAACCTCAATCCCACTAGCCTCCCCCCACCCCAAACAAAACAAAACCAAAAAACAACAACCCCAAACCTCCAAAACCTGATCCACTAAAAAATCTCCCTAAGATGTTTGTTCAGAAGGTTTGTGCCTGCATGGGTAGCCTTCTCCTCTTCTTGCTTGGCCATAGAACGTCCCCGTCACAGCTAACTAGGGGAATAGGTGTTGAGCACTCTTCGGGGCCCAATGTGCCCCAGTTAAGAGAAGCCTCTTGGCCTGTGGGTAGCAGAGCTGAAGGTGGTTATAAAAGTCCCAAGTTTATTTGCTGATGTCTTTTTTTGTTGTTCTTGCCATCTTCAAACAGCATTTATTAACTCACCTGCAGGCTGAATGCTTTGTTGTATGCAGGATATAGGAAATGACACCGACATGTTCCTTGCCCCCCTGGAAGCTTACAAACTAGCCCAACATAGAGCCCCAAACTGCAGCCCCCTGGTGGGATATGCACGTGAACACACTAGTTGTCAGGAAAATATATTCTTGTTTGTTTCAAAACAACTCAGTGGGAATGGGAGCAGATTCTTTGTAGCCATCATGCAATGACTGAACCTAAATCTTTATAACATAAATAATTGATCAATATTCCATTTAAATATAATATTTTTGCTTGTGATGTTACATAAATCCATTAGAACCCCTTTACCATCACTGGCATTGGGTCATAAAATCACTGCATTACCTAAACTTTTTTTTTTAATGATGGATTCCTATGGGTATTTGGATTTATTTTTCCAGTTGTCTGTTTGAAAGACATGCACATGCATATACATATACATGAAGTTGAGTTATTAGAAAAGTCTGGCATCTTTTGAATTGGAGGGGAGGGGGCTGCAGAAGGGATCATGAATGATTATTGCTGAAGGAGATTGTAATGATGGAAAAGCAGTGACTCAGTGGAAGAGAATGGAATTCTCAATGGAGAAAGGGTTCCTGAGCCTGTTGGCCCACCTTCCTTGGATGCTAGGACCCAACAGACCCAAGTGGGCCCTGCTTTCAGCCCTCACAGCCAACATCTAGGGAAGCAACTCCTGTGGAGACCCTGGGCTAGCCGTCCTTACCCACTGCCACACACAGGGCACAGAAGCCAGCCTAGTCACAGCAGCAAGGCATCCTTGGGGAGAGATTGGGCCAGCAGGTGCCAGGCAAATCAGACCAGCACCCTGCCCACCAACTCTATGGTAGCCTGATGGAGACAGCCCGAGATCCTGAACCCAAGAACCTTAGAATAGCCATGAGCCCAGAGCCTGCAGTCAGCATCTAAGGAAGCAATCTCTGTGGATGTGCATCCTGGCAGCTGCTCCTGGAGGTGCTAGAGCCCCCAAGATCCAGAGGAAGGAGTTGTGGCCACCAACATCCTTGGCCTTGTCAAATGGTTCCATGTCAGAAATGGATAATTTCTTAGTAGGATTGACTTGAAAGAAGAGGCATTAAGACATTCTTTGCCAGTGTGCCCTAAGGACCATGGGATTTGTTCCATCTCACTTACTTTTCTTTTTACATTTCGTGGTCTTAGCATAGTGATTTGCACATAGTAAATGCTTTATTCATTCATTCCATTTTTAGGAGAGAATCCTGCTGTCTTTATAAGACATTATACTTCTAACATTTCTCAAACATAGGAATTCAAAATGTCTAGAGGCAGTTTGGTGGCACAATAAAAAGTCTACTGGACTTGGAGTCAGAAAAACCTGATTTTGGGGGCAGCTAGGTGGCGCAGTGGATAAAGCATTGGCCTTGGATTTAGGAGGACCTGAGTTCAAATCCAGCCTCAGACACTTGACACTTAACTAGCTGTGTGACCCTGGGCAAGTCATTTAACCCTTATTGCCCTCCCAAAACAAAACAAAACAAAACAAACAAACAAAAAACAAACCAAAAAAACCAAAGAAAGACCTGAGTTCAAATATTGCTTTAGACAGTGACTGGCTGTGTAACTCTGGGCAAGTCATTTCACTTCTATTTGCTTCATTTACCTTCTCTGTCAATGGAGGGTATTGAACCTCATTCCTCTAAGGTTCCTTGCAATTGTAGCTCTGTGGTCTTTGGACTCTTTCACTACTGCAAATCTTCTGGGCAGCTGGGTGGGGCAGTGGATAGCCCACTGGGCTTAAAATCAGAAAGACTCATTGTCATGAGTTCAAATCCAGCCTCAGATACTTACTAGCTCTGTGACCCTGGGCAAGTCATTTCACCCTGTTTGCCTGAGTTCTTCATCTGTAAAATGAGCTGGAGAAGGAAATGACCAACTACTCCAGTATCTTCACCAAGGAAAGCCCAAATGGGGTCATGAAGAGTCAGACACAAGTGAACAACAGCAAAATATTTCTGAAATTCCTTCTGCTTTGATCTTTTCCTATGTTTTAGAGTTTTCAGCAGTATTTTTTATGGGATTGTTAAGTTGCTAATACCACCATACTAGCTTTGGTCAGATAACCCTTGTCCTTTGTTATTGATTTTCAGGGGGCTGCCCTGAAATACTTACCCACGATTGTCAACGATGTGAAATTGGTATTTGACCCCAAAGAGCTCAGGTAAGGGAGAATCATGGGAATCTTCTGTTTTGTATTTGCTATTGTTCTCAGTAACAAGTATACTATAATTGTCATGTATATACATCAAGACTTTTTATTGAACCAAAAAGTAATTTTGGAGATTTAACTCGTGCTTTTTTTTTTAATATCCCTTCCCAATGAATACTCAAACAATTTCTCATACAAAGAACTTTAATATTTTACTCTCACCCTTCACCATGACTCATTGTAATACAGTGCTAATCTCACATCTTTCATGGCTCTGCCAATGGAAGGGAAAGGAATTCTGGTATCTCCTTCCAAGCTTGAAAGTGACAGACAAGGTCATTGGTCCAGCTTGAAGAGGATGACTTTCTTTTTGGTCACAGGAACTCTTAAAGACCATTTTACTAAACTATCCGGTGACTGCAGTCAGCATTGGTGGTAGAAGTAAAGTACATATGCCCAAAACATTACCAATTATTGAAACAGTTGCGTATTATTGATAGATATATTTAATGTCTGCCTGTTAATGAATTTCTTGGTGTCGGACCAGGCTACAACTGATAGTGCATCCTCCCCCTTAGACGCTGGTCTGCAGTGCTATCAGAGGATCATCAATTTCAAGGCAGAAAGAACCTTTTTATTTAGTCCAACACCATCAGTTTACAGATGAAGCAATTGAGGTCCAGAGAGATGATAGAATTTAGTCATGCTCACTTAAGTTGTATGTTGTAAAGCCTAGAAATGTCAGAGCCAGATGCCTTTTAAAATATTCTCCCTAAAGAATTATTGGTGTCCTGAAGGATACTAAATGCCATTTTGGTCTTTTCTGTATATCTTAGCAATGAGGTTTTCCATCATGTGTACAATTGGTGGTGGGGGCAGTATTCTAAAAAAATACAGAAGATTCTGCCCTTAGGTACACTTTCCTTCAGTGGAAGGAAGCAAAATTCTGATATTTTCTAAACCAAGAAACTGCTTACCAGGAACAGGAAGAGAGATGCCATTGGAGATCTCTGAGAACATTGCAAAAAGGAGGGTTTCGCATGAATGGTCTCTTTGTAAAGGGGGACAAACGCCATCTCATGTGAGCCTCACATACAACAACTTTGTGGGATATCTGTCTGCTTCTGGACTTGTTATGTCCATCCCATAGGGCAGGAAGGCAAAAGGAAGAGGCTGAAGTCCTTGCCCAGTGTCACAGGTAATACGTGGAGGCAGAATTGTTACCCAGGGCTTCCTTACTCCAGTCCAACATCTCTTACTCACTTGTGGGCTACAAAAGACTTGGCCCTTTCATTTTGAGGGGATCAAGGAAGTCTAAAAAAAAACTGAAATAAGAAGAATACAGGTTCTTTGATCATAGGAACCTAGATTTAAGATTGGAAGGGATCATCTAGCCACTGACTCCAGCTCCCTCATTTTCCAGATGTGGAAATGGAGGCAAAGGAAGCTTCCCATTTTTTCACAGCCAAGTTGGTGAAACTGGACTTGATCTCTGTACTTCCTGACTCTTAGGTTCCTAAACTCAGTCAGGAGGTGTCAAGGGTAATGTCTGACCCACATCATGAAGACCTCTTGATCATACCGCTTTGTATGAAGATCAGTTTTCCCCCAGTGTCTTGATACGGCCTTTCTTTTTACCAGCGACTCCTTTCTTTGGCTTTTGGAACAAAATCCCTAATAGGGGTCCTTCTTTTTTCTCTCCATGCAGCAAAATGTTTACAGAGTTCATCCTCAACGTGCCGACGGGCTTGCTGACGATTCAGAAACTCTACTGCTTGATTGAAATCGTTCACAGCGACCTCTTCACCCAGCATGGTGAGCCAAAGGCCAACAATCATTCAGTTGTCACGTTAGTCATTGTCTGGAGGCCTCCACAGGCTGGTGCCGGTGCTCCTCCTTTGCACAAGGCAGCAGAGGTTTCCTCTCTTACAAGCAGAGGGAGATTCAGTCCCTGCCAGAAGATGCTAATTGACGTGAATCACAAATGATGGCAGAGATATGCGGGTGCTAGTTCCTAGGTGTGCTGGACGGTGCCACCAATCAGCAGCCATTGTCCTTGGGACTCGGCTCTGCACGTGCTGATGCTAGGAGGCTTTTTTCAGGGGATGAGCGGTCCAGCAGCAGTCCTCCTTCCAGATGATTGTTGAGAAAACTGCCCTTTTCCTGGAGTTTTGAAACAATGGCTGTGGTTCACCCTTTGTCCAGTTTGCTTCCACATTAATCACTTCTCAGTGCTTTTTATTGAGGTGAAACCCCCTTTCTAATTTAATCAGGCAAAGGTGGGCAGATCATCATTCCGTTTCTGTTTGGATGAGTGGGATCCCTATTTGTGTTTGTAGAGAGCACTTCAGGCCCTTATCAGCAATGCTCTTGATAATTTATCTGAGGCCCTTATGAAGTCCTGGTAGAGGAGTATAGACTGAGGCCTTCTCTGAGACAGATACTGTGTTTTGCACTTTTGGTATGCGATTTTTGTTTAAAAAAAAAAAAAAAGAAAAGAAAATTTTTGTACTCCTTTTTGTGATTCTCATTGAATACATGGGGAAACCGAGGCAAAGCTAATGGACTGGCCTGAAATGAAAACCTCCCTTTGACTTCCAGTGCATTCCTAAAGTTTTTGGCCCCATTTGATAGCATTAATTAGCCTTTGCAAGTTTTTTGGGGACACTGAGAGGTTATGTGACTTGCCCACCAACGCCCCACTAATATGTGTCAAAGGCAGAGACTTGCACCCAGGACCCGTGTTAACTCTGTCATACCTTGCCTGACTTACCCAGTCATCAGTATTAAAGGGATGATGCCAGATTTTAGTTGCAACTCCGGATTGTCTTTTTGTTAAGAGGAATATTTTTCAGTCTGAAAATGTTCCCTGGTATTCCTGGAGGAGAAAAAAAAAAATCAACAAAGGAAGTGGTTAGTGATCAGAAGAGGCGAAAGGATGACAGTAGGGTAGAAGGAGACCCGGGGAAAATCACCTTCTGTTTCTCCATGGCAATGTACATTTTCATTCTTGATGCAAATCAGACAGAGAGGAGGCCAGAATGAGGATGGGCTAAATCCGTGAGAGGTGGCTCGGAGCTTGTGTCCTAGAAGTAGTTCTCAGATCGCACCAGCCATGGGCAGCCTCCTGAGGGGCAGCTTGTCCTGGGCAGCCAGATCTGCCTGCCTGGAATCCCTGTCCAGGGGCTGCCGGCCGCTCTTTAGAAAAAGCAGTGCTGACCACTGTGAAAATCCTTCCTGTCCCGAGGCTTTGCAGCCTGAGAAGTTCTCCAACACTCAGGAGTCCTCACGACGACTCGCTTTTCTTTATGTGTGGCTCATGTGCCCCCCAGAGAAGGCATGGGCGCGTTCGCTTTTTCTGTTTTGGAACCACAGCCCCTGGCCCAGTGCTGGGGCCTCTGTGGCCTCACAGACGGGGCTGACCTTGTGTTGAGTTTGAACTTATTCCAAGCTCCTTCTTCTCCCAACTCTCTGAGAGGGGGGCCAGGCTTCGGGTCACATAGTTAGGAGGGACTTGGTGCAGCTAATTCAGTGACCAAGCATTTATTAAGTCCCCCAACTGCCTTGGGTCACATTGTATTTGTTCTGACCACACTTATCTACGATTGGCTGCGCTGTCTTTGCTGATAAAGTGTGAGCTCCTGGGGAGGGGGGAGAGCTACATTTTTCCTTTGCATCCCTTTCCACCTGCAACTGTACCTAGCATACAGTAGGTGCTTAATCAAGGCTTGTTGACTGACTGATTGAATGATTAGGGTACAGAAGCATGGAGCTGGAAATGTCTGTGCCCGTATTCGAACTCAGGCCTCCTCAGCTTCTCCATGCTTTCCAGTGTACCATGACCGCTTGTCCATTTGTATTAATCTGCATGCTCCTTGATTCTCAGAAATAGCTACCAGCCATCTCATCGGCTCGTTAGGGGAGATTTAATAGTGGATCTCCAGGGAGGTCTCATTACAGAGATTTCATTACTTTTACAAAATAGACCACCCTACATTAGCTATAAATAATTAAAGTTAAGCCACACTCATGAAGAGGAAAAGCAAAGACCCAGAGGAGGAGAGATGGCATTGTCTTCTCTCTCTGGCTGCCTGGATTTACTTCACTTGTGCCATCGCTTCCTGATTCAGGTGGCATCTCCCAGGAGTTTTCTTGTTGGGCCAGAATTAGCCAGATCCCACTATTTCCTGCTTCTTAGTCTCAGCCCTGTGAGATTGAGCTGAAGGTGGCATTCTAGACTGAGCTTCCTTTTACAAAGGCTCAGGAGAGAGTCTCTAAAATCTATCACAGGCAAGATTTCTGCCACCATTATTGTGGGGTTTTGGTGTGCTGGTGGGTGTCCTGTGGTTAGGGGGTTCTCCAGCATGCTAGTGTGGGCTAGGGTGTATTAGGTGGCCCTGTTGGCTGCATTGTACACTTCCATACAGTGGGCAGAGCCCCCGTTGGCCATGGGTGGAAGTGATCAGGCTAACATTCCAGTGGACCTATTTAAAAAGGCTTGCTTCCTGTGCTGATACTGGGACCACTGTCATGCCCGTGGAAAGAGCTCTGGGATTGGACCCAGGAGACTTGGTTTCATTTCCCACCTTTGATGCTTCCAGTCTGTGTGAGACTGAGCGAGTCACTTTCCCTCTTTGTGCCCATGCAGGGCTGGGAACGCTTGTGTGCCCACATTAGGAGTGGGTCCTCTGAGGAGACCCCCTGGCCAACCGGCAGTACCATGGAAACGTGCCCTCTCATGTCATGTTTCTTGCTCTTGTTGTCACTTCCCTCTGACTTTATCTGATGAGTTCAGCTACACGGGTCCTTGGACAAATCCCTAACCTGCTGCTACACTCAGTTGCTCAGGAAGATAGGATGGTTTCTCCTCTTTTCCTCCCTTCTTCCTCCTCCCCCTCTTCCCTTTTTTACTCCTCTTGCTCCTCTCTCCTTTGTCTCTTTCCCCCTTTCTCCTCCAGTCATGCCTTTAATCACCTGGTTTTTGCCTTTTTGTTTAGGGAAAACCAAGTGACTGGCCTGGCCCCTTTCAGTCCCCTGGCTTTGGGGATGGTTTTGTTTCTCTTTTCCCATCCTCCTCTCCTGAAGGATGCGGTCACTAGGGATTCAGCTGCTATGGTGTTTTTTTTGTTCTTGTTTGTACCTGGTGCCTGGCACGGCCGACCCTCCCTTGATCCTTGTTCATGGCCCAAGATGTCCAGACCCTTTGTGGAATATCATCTTTTTTAGTAGTACCATTATACAGCTGCCAAGGCAGCTGGTCTTTCCACCTTGACTGCATGTACCACTGATCCTTGACCAGTTACTACTCCTGCCCTTGATGTCCTGCAGGAGAAAGACCCCAGGTGTTGAAGTCTAGATGCCTTTGAGCCAAGCTTTTGTCTCTGCGTGACTCTGCGCACATCGCTTGGTTTTACTGAGCCTCTGTTTTTGGAGCAGCTAGGCGGCCCAGTGGATAGAGCCTTGCACCTAGAGTCAGGAAGACCTGTGTTCAAATCGAGCCTCAGACACTTATGAGTTGTGTGACTTTGGGTAGATCACACAATCTGTTTGCCTCAGTTATCTCATCTGTAAAGTGGGGTTAACCCAGGGTGGTTGTGAAATAATAGTAAAAGCACTTAGCACAGTGCCTGGCACATAGTAAGTAGCTGTAAACATGCTGTTGTTGGTATTATAGTCATCATTGTCGTCGTTGTCATCATCTTCCCAATGGGGATAATAATAATACTCATCCCTCCCTCCCTCCCATTGTTAGTAGGAGCAAAGGAAATCACGTCTACAAAGTTTTTTGGAAAGATTTCTTGTCATTCCTTTCTTTGGAGGCTCCCAAACATCATATCTCACCCGCACACCCCACGGGCAAGTTACTCTGATTTGGAATCTTGGCCTGTTTCAGCAGAATGGAATCAGAATGGAGACCTGCCTTAAAATTCTCTTCTGCAAACAAATTGATTTTTTGACTTTGTATGAGTTTATTCATAACAACAACAATATTAGTTCACTTTTGTAATTGTTGTCATCCTGAATTCCTAATAACCACTAAATCGTTCTTAGCTCCTAGGCGCCTCCAGCAACACCCAGCTCACGCGTTAGGTAAATGTCTAGTTCAGCATTTGAGTCGCCTGGTTATTCAGCACACAAGTCTACAGATTAAAGGACTGCTTTGGGTGAAGTCATTGGTTATTTAAAATGAAAAGCAGGACTATACCTTCTGATCGTTTTTGGCCTTATGGGTGCTAGCCCCTGTTAATTTAGGGGTCCAGTAGGAAAAAGTAGGTCCCAGTGGGCAAAAGGCTTTCCCCCTTCCAGATCTCATGCCAGTCTGTCGGTACAGTTCTTCTGCATTAATGTCATGTTGGCTACTGTGGGTTATTAGAATTGGGTTCTTATTCCCTACTAGATGAGGAGCTTTGGGAGGGCAGGCTCTGGTGTCTGCTTTGTCCTGATGTGTCCTCCTAGAGCTCACACCTCTTCTACCCTGGGAGAGGGTTGTTCACTTTTATATACAAAAGTCTGGCAGCCCCTTGGTTTGAGGAATGCCATTGACTCATGTGGTATAATATTAATAATATTACTATTATTATCATTAGTAGGAATATGTGCTATGGTAGTATAGTAATATAGAAATAAATACAGCAATAAAATACAGAAATAAATACAGTGATAAAATAGGAGGAGAAAGTGTCCAATATTGCATAGAGAGCTGACTTTGGATCTAGGAAGACATCTGGGCATAAATCCCTGCCTCAGAGAGTCACTAACGCTCTATTTTTCAGGTTAACTTCTAAGTTCTAGGTTGCTGAGCAAGGACCAGTCCTGTACTGGGGAAGGAGTTTCCCCCATTGAAGTTGCATATTACCAGTAAATAACTAGTCTTGGCCCTATGGTAACAAACAGTAGAGGACCCCCGTTGATGTAACACTTTCAGATTGGCCAAGCACTTTGCCCAGGTTAATCTCATAACATATATAGCATAATGAATGTTGAGAGAAGATTCATCCCCATAACTTGCTAGACCCCAGAGAGCCATTATCATCCTTCAATGGCCAGAGATTGGGGAAGAGTGTAGCAGTGATGGTGCAGATGATTGGATGGAAGACGAGCCAGAAATGCCCACATAGGAATGGAAGGAATGAGTGAATGAGACACATTTATAACAGAGTGAAATGGTGCCTGCCTCCTTATGTTATAATCGGGAAAGTGACATGTTGAGGTGACGTGGTGACTGGGGAGACCGTGTTTTGGTTTCCAAGGTGTTGATGCTGGTGAGTGAAGGCCAAGGATATTTGAACTGGCCATTTCTAGTATTGGTGCCGGATTGATGTGGCTCTTGTTCCAGAACTAGAACTTGGGGGCCAGTGGAAGATACGCATATAGAGGCTAAGGGTCCAGTGATCTGGAGGGTGCACAGAGATGCCTTGGGTGAAGGTCAGGTGTGACTGAGGCTGCTTTTCAATGAAGCGGTCACCACAGTGAAGAGTTTTCCAAGAAAATAGGACTGTGCTAGCCCCAAGGGGATTCCAGACCTGGAACATCCAAAGTAGATAGACGTGTGAGAAGAGAGTGAGGATATGGGGTAAAGGATAAAACAACTTTACTTCTCTTTCACAGGATTGGTCAAAACAAAGTTGCTCCATGAGAATTTCCAGCTCATCACTCCCTCTTGAGGAAGGAGTTGCTAATCTGCCCTGTGAGGGAGTGGTCTCTCACTGAGTCATACTGTTACACTAGCCTACCCTCAGAAAGGTGCGCACACCTTCTAGGGGGGTGCAGACCAGAGAGTGACCAGTGGTCAGGCCATATTGGTTGAAGAAATGGGCATGGTGAGCTTGGACAGAAAAGATGAAGTTGATCGGTTGTGATAAGGGAAGGGTGATTGCACGGAATCTGCCTGGCTTCAGTGGGCAAACCTGGGGGCAGTGGGAGGAGATGGCAGAATGGTTTCTGTAAGGAAACCTCTTCTACCCCTTGGCCCACTCCAAAAAGCAGCATCGCCTCTGTCCAGAGCAAGTGAGCTCTCCTTCCCTGTTGAGCTCAAAGCTGGCCTTCTATGACTACTGGTTCAGGATTCCTGGATGAAGGTTCTTATCAAGGTTTGGTTGGGAGGGATGATCTCTGAGCTACCTTCAGCTTGGGAAATGCCAGTGATTTTCTGTGAAAGCTGGGTATGCTACACACAGGCCTTGTCCTCAAGAAGCTCCTGGGCCCTTGGGCAAGGACGGTCAGCAACAAAGGAAAAGGAGTGAGGGGGACGCCATCCTACCAATCTCTGTGTCCTTGGAGTAACAACGGGTGTCTTCAGTGGAGCTGGATAACTGATGGGGGCTGGGCAAAGAAGGAGGCCTGGCTTTTTGTCCCATTGAGCTCCAAAGCAGCAAGCTATCTAAGGAGAAACATCAGCGAGGCTGGAGAACTCGTGCCTGGGACTGTGGGGCAGGAATCTTGATCAGGAAATCAGGAAGAGGCTTTCTCTGAGCTTGGGGCTCCATTTAAACTCCATAAAGGAGAGGAGAGAGAGAGAGAGAGAGAGAGAGAGAGAGAGGGATGTGTGTGTGTGTGTGTGTGTGTGTGTGTGTGTGTGTGTGTGAGAGAGAGAGAGAGGGGGGGGGAGAGACAGAGAGAGACAGAGATAGAGAGCGAGGGAGAGAGAGAGAGAGAGAGAGAGAGAGAGAGAGAGAGAGAAGAGGGAGGGAGTGTGTTGTGTGTTGTGTTGTGTGTGTGTGTGAGAGGGGGGGGAGAGACAGAGAGAGACAGAGATAGAGAGAGAGGGAGAGAGAGAGAGACAGGGAGAGGACAGAGAGAGATGAGGGAGGGAGAGAGAGAGAGGAGGGAGGTGTGTGTGTGTGTGTGTGTGTTGTGTGTGTGTGAGAGAGAGAGAGAGGGAGAGACAGAGAGAGACAGAGAGAGAGAGGGAGGGGAGGGAGAGAGAAACTGGGCAGTTTTTGTTGTCAGGAGAGTAGACAGGGATGAAGAGGATGAACACCCACTTCAGTGTAGATACTACCCTTGAGGAATCATCTGACTCTGGGTTATTAAATTAGAAGCATCTGTTCTTCTCTTGATTGACTAGCTTGTCATGGGACAATGGTGCACAGCTGTCTTCTTACCATATTGTCAAAGACAGAAGGGCCCACAGAAGGCACAATCAGATCTTGTAATGATTGGAATGATGCCACCTGCTGGAGACTTACTGTAGAAGAGCTCCGCCCATGAGGCAAAAGTCTTTGAGGGCAAGACCATGCGTCTTTTTGGCGTCAGGAAGTGACGTTTGCTTGTGGGAGGAAGAAGGGGGAGCCTGGCACTCTGACTGGGGCTCTTTCCTGTGGATTCCAGTAAAGAAGGGAGCTAGAAAGATGCTTTCCCTTTAATAGATAGATGAATCTAGGCCTTTCTCTCTCTACCAAATTCTTATTCTCCTTAATAAATGCTTAAAAAGCCTAACTCTTGCTAAAGCTTATAATTATTGGCGACCACTCATTAGATATTTTAGACAGACTAGCTAGAATTTTAGCCCTTAACAATCCTTAGAACTTAGAACATCAGGGCAGGGAAGGATACTGGAAGATAGAACTTGGAGTGACCTTAGAACTTGGAAGACCTTAGAACTTCAGAATTGGATGGGACCTTAGTGAGCTAAAATGGCAAAGCTGGGATCTTGGGGTGTGGAAGGTCTGAGCTGGGAGGTACCTCAGAATGTCAGCTGTCAGGGATGGCAAGAACCTAGCTCACAGTTCCACAATGCTTTCTGGTTTGTGAAGCACTTGACATGTTAACTCATTTGATCATGGAATACTGAAAGTTGGAGGTGGGAGGCACTTTAGAACTTAGAATGTTCCACTTATAGAAGACCTTAGGACAGAGAATCTCGGAGTTGGAAAGGACCCTGGGACATGGAATGTTTAGAGTAGGAAGGAAATTTAGAAATTATATTAGGGCAGGGGAGGATCTTAGAACAAGAATGTCTGGTCAGGGAAGGATTTCAGAACATAGAGTGTCAAATCTTTGAACTGTGCAGGACCTTAGCATGACTCATCCCTACTCCATCATTTTACAAATGAGGAAATTAGATCCAGAAAGGGGAGCAGCTTTGATGACGTTTCTAGTCGAATATTCTGGGTGATCAAAGGCTTACTGAAAAGGGCTATTGAAAAGTCCAGGAGAGCTGTGGGGTTGGGGGACAGAGCCAAGATGGCGGAGAGAAGCCAGGAAGTTGCCTGAGCTTTCCCACGTTTTCCTCAAAAAACAACATTAAATAAAGCCTCTAAACAGATTCTGGAACTACAGAACGTACAAAAAAGAAGAGACATAATCCTCCTACTTGAGATAATTTAGAAAGACTTCAGGAAAGGTCTGTCTCACCTGGGTGAAAGGGGAGGGTGGCTCAGCACTGCTTGGCTCAGCTGGCAGCTCAGCTGAGCACAGGTTGGCTCAGTGGGCAGCTTGATACTGCTGCAACTTGACACAGCTAAGAGTGGGGCAGCTGAGAGCAGTAAGAAGGTTGCAACAGTGACCCCTGTGCCCCAGGAGCAGACTTTAACTTTATAAGTTTAAAATAGGCTACAACATGAGCAAGAAACAAAAAGGACCCTTACCTTTGACAGTTTCTATGGTGAAAGGGAAGACCAAAACTCAAACTCAGATGAGTTTCTCAAAATGCCTACAAGTGAAGACTCAAGGGGAACATGATCTTTGTCTCAAGACCAAAAAGCCTTCTTTGAAGAGCTCAAAAAGACTTTTAAAAACCAAATAAGAGAGGTATAAGAAAAAATGGAAATAGAAATGAGAGAAATGAGAGTTACACTGAAAAAAGAAGCACAAAAAATGACGGAGGAAAACAATTCCTTAAAAAATACAATTGGCCAAGTGAGAGAAAAAAGTGGCCAAATGGGAGAAAAAATTGGCCAAATGGAAAAAGGAGGTGCAAAAGCTTACTGAGGAAAATAATGCCTTTAAAATTAAAATTGGGGCAGATGCAAGCTAATAAACTCCATGAGACACCAAGAATCTGTTGAGCAGGATCAAAAGACTGAAAAATAAAAGAAAATGTGAAATACCTCATTGGAAAAACAACTGACCTGGAAAATAGATCCGGGAGAGATAATCTGAGAATTATTGGACTACCTGAAAGCCATGATCAAGAAAAGAGTCTAGGGGCAGCTAGGTGGCGCAGTGGATAGAGCACCAGCCCTGGAGTCAGGAGGACCTGACTTCAAATCCGGCCTCAGACACTTAGCACTTACTAGCTGTGTGACCCTGGGCAAGTCACTTAACCCCAATTGCCTCACAAAAAAAAAAAAAAAAAAGAAAGGAAAAGAGTCTAGACACCATATTCCAGGAAATTATCAAGGAGAACTGCCCTGAAATTGTAGAATCAGAGGATAAAATCATCACTGAAAGAATCTACCGATCACTTCCTGAAAGAGCCCCCCAAAAGGAAAACTTCAAGGGAATATAGTAGCCAAACTCCAGAATTATCAGGTGAAGGAGAAAAATAATCCCAAGCAGCCAGAAAGAAACCATTTAAATATCATGGAGCCACAGTTAGGATGCACCAGGACCTGGCACTTTCAACATTAAAGGATTTCACAGCTTGGAATATGATATTTAAGAAGGCAAAGGAGCTTGTATTACAACCCATAATCCAACTACCCAGCAAAACTGATTATTCTCTTTTAGAGGAAAAGATGGACATTCAATGAAAAAGGGGACTTCCAAGGCTTCCTGAGAAAAAAGACCAGAACCGAACAGAAAAATTTGATCTCCGAAATACATAGACTCAAGAGGGAATATAAAGAGGGTAAACAGGGGGTAGAGGAAAGGTTGCTCAGTGATGTTAAACACTGCTTGAGTCCATATGAGGGAGGATAATACTTTTAACTCTTGGGATCTATATCTCTGTAAATGGTAATTGTTATTAAATTGACTTTGATGTGATGATATAAGAAACTTAAGGGGCAGAATCAAAGGGAAGACTAGGGGGAGGAGAGGGAAGGGGAGGTGGAATGGGGTTAATGCATCATATGAAGAGGCATAAAAAGAACCCATTACAATAGAGGGAAAGAAGGTAGAGGTGAGCACTGTTGCGACCTTACTCTCATCAGATTTGGTTCAGGGAGGGAATAAAAATACACTCCCATTTGTATAAAGGGAACTTAGCTTACTTTTTAATTTCATTATTTTTTGATGAGGCAATTGGGGTTAAGTGACTTGCCCAGGTCACACACCTAGTGTCAAGTGTCTGAGGCCGGATTTGAACTCAGGTCCTCCTGATCCAGGGCTGGTGCTTTATCCACTGAGCCACCTAGCTGCCCCCTTAGCTTACTTTTTAAGGAAACAAAGGGGAAGGGGAAAGAATGGTATTGGTAGAAGGGAGGGCAGAAGCAGGGGGGGGAGGGCAAGAAAAAGAAGGGCCAGCTGATAAAAGGAGGCAGGACTGAGGGAGGCAGTGGTCAGAAGCAAAACATTGGTCAAGAGGAATAGGGTGAAAGAAGGGATAAAAGAGTACAAAGGGGAAAAGAGGATGGAGGGAAAATAAACAGTTAATAATCTTAACTGTGAATATGAATGGGATAAATTCTCCCATAAAAACAGAAGCAAATCGAAGAATGGATTAAAAATCAGAATCCTACAATAGTTGTTTATAAGAAACGCATTGAAGCAGAGAGATACACACAGAGTAAAGATAAAGGTTGGAGCAGAATATATTATGCGTCAGCTGACATCAAAAAAGCAGGGGGTAGCAATTCTTATCTCAGACAAAACAAAAGCAAAATAGATCTAATTAAAAGAGATAGGGGCATCTAGGTGGCACAGTGGATATAGTACCCGGTCCTGGATTCAGGAGGACCTGAGTTCAAATCTGGCCTCAGACACTTAACACTTACTAGCTGTGTGACCCTGGGCAAGTCACTCTAACCCTCATTGCCGAGAGAGAGAGAGAGAAGAGAGAGGAGAGAGAGAGAGAGAGAGAGAGAGAGAGAAGAGAAAGGATGGAAACTACATCTTGCTAAAAAGGTATGATAGATGATGAAGTAATATAAATACTAATCTGTATGCACCAAGTGGTTTAGCATCCAAATTCTAGGGAGAATTTAAATGAGTTACAAGAGAAAAATAGACAGCAAAACTATACAAATGGGGGATCTGAACCTTCCCCTCTCAGAATTAGATAAATCTAGCCCACCAAATAGATAAGAAAGAATCAAAGAGATGAATTAGATGTTAGAAAAGTTAGATATGATAAATGTCTGTAGAAAATTGAATGGGGATAGAAAGGACTATATCTATGGAGAGGAAACAATTTATGTCCAAATAAGAGATAAAGAATATTATGAAATGCAAGATGGAAGACTTTTGCTTACATTCAATTAAAAGTTTTTGTATAAACAGAAGCAATGCATCCAAAATTAGAAGGGAGGCAGAAAACTGGGAAACAATTTTTATAGCTAGCATTTCTGATAAAGTCTTCATTTCTAAAATATACCAGGAACTACATCAAATTTATAAGAATCCAAGTCATTTGCCAATTGAGATTGGTCAAAGGATATGAACAGGCAGTTTTCTGATGAAGAAATCAAAGCTATCTGTTGACATATGAAAAAATGCTCTAAATCACCCATTGATTAGAGAAATGCAAATTAAAATAACTCTGAGGTACCACCTCACACCTATCAGATTGGCCATATGACATGAAAGAAAAATAATAAATGTTGGAGAAGCTGTGGAAAAATGGGAACACTAATGCATTGTTGGTAGAGCTGGTGAACTGATCCAACCATTCTGGAGAGCAATTTGGAGCTATGCCCACAGGGCTATGGGACTTTTCATACCCTTTGACCCAGTGGTACCACTGGCTAGGTCTGTATCCCAAAGAGACCATTGAAAAGGGAGAAGGACTCAAATGTACAAAATATATATAGCAGCTCTTTGTGGTGGCAAAAGAATTAGAAATTGAGGGAATGCCCATCAAAAGGGGGAATGGCTGAACAAGCTGTGGTATATGAATACAATGGAATACTATTGTGCTGTAAGAAAATGATGAGCAGGAGTAGTTCAGAGAAACCTGGAAGGACTTACATGAACTGATGCTGACTGAGAGGAACAGAACCAGGAGAACATTGTACACAGTAACAGCCATGTTGTGTGTTGAACAATGGTGATAGACTTGGCTCTTCTCAGTAGTACAGTGTTCCAAAACAATTTCAAAGAACTCGTGATAGAAAATTTTCTCAATATCCAGACAAAGAACTTTGAATTATGAATGCAGATTGAACCATACTGTTTCTACTTTTGGGCTGTTTTTTTTCCTGCTTTTTTGAGGTTTTTCCTTTGTTCTCTGATTCTTCTTTCACAAGATGACTAATGTAGAAATATGTTTAATGTCATTGTACATAGACAACCTATATCAGACTGCTTTCCATCTTGGGGAGGAGGGAAGGAAGGGAGGGTGGGAAAAAAAAATATGGAACTAAAAATCCTGTGAAAACAAATGTTGAAAACTATCCTTATATGTAACTGGAAAATAATAAAATACTTGAAAAATGAAAGAAAGGAAAGGGAACGGCCAGGGAAGCATTGTGTCTGTGGTGGCCCCAGAAGCCTCTCTTCATGGGCCTCTTGTCCTGCCCCTCTTCTGGGTTATGATACCCACAGCTGCTGATGGAGGACCCACACCTGTGTTCTTGGTGGTCTGCTGTGGCTCCCGAATGCTCTCAGTCCTGTGACAAGACCACCCTATGGCCACTTATATAGATTATGGGCTTACACAAAAAGGTGACTGGCAGAGAATCTCTGATGTGGAGAGAGCCAATTTCAGAGGCATGTTACAAAGGGGAGAGAAGGTTAGAACATTAAAATTTTTGCAATTGTATCCTTGCCCCTGCATGTTTTTATTGTTGCACACACATAACTGACAGAGCTTGAGAAAGTGAGAATTGAAATTGTTGGCAAGAATTTTTTTTTGGCAAGAAATTAAAATTTCTAAGTAGTTGAATTATTATTACAAAAACTCCCCCCCCTCCCCTTCCCTCAGCCCCTCAAAGCATCAATGTTTCAAGTTGATGCCTCTTTTGGAAATGTCATGCATTAATTTTCGAGAAAAAATGGAATAAAATGAATGTATCTAAGATTCATGCTTGAATGCCAGCCTTGCTTGGGCCCTGTTACATTAGAGGTCATTAATGAGGGGAGTTATGGGATGTGTACCCTCTGAGCATCCCGGAGTGGAGCAGAAAGCTTACTGGGGTTGTAGGTGTCTGCTTGACACTCCTCCTCTCCCTCTCTCAGTGGCTCTGGATCAGAGATCTCATGGGATAACAGTTCCTTTAGGCTGGTTTTTCCCCCTTCCCCCTTAAATCAGTACTAAATTTTCTGCTGGGGCCAAACAATTCAACATTTAAAAAATAATTTTTATTCAGAATTTAAATGCTAAGCAGAATGAATATTGCATTGGTTGGACACCACCACTCCATGAGACCATGAAGCTACTTGGTAAATTTGGTCTTTTTCAGCAGGTGATAAATTCAGCATGTAACCCCCACTAGTCTGGGCTTGCTCCTGGGCTTACTTTTCTTCTTTTTTTTTTTTTGTGAGAAGGTGGGGACCCTATTGCCGCCTCCACTTATTCCTACTTCTGCCCTTGTACTCAGATGTAGGAGGAGCTGCTCTTGAAGAGTCCTCTCACCCTAGGTTATTACTGTATGGAGTCTGTTTGGGCAAACCAACAAAATCCTCCTTTGACTATATCTGAAAATGTCTGTAGAATTCTGACTCTCGAATCCATTCCTCCATCTGCAGAGAGGGGGGCTACCTTTTTCCTTGTTCCTCCGAAATTGTGGTTTGTCCTGCAGTGAATGTGTCTTTCAGAGATGCCTGTTCTCCCAGTGTTGCTGGGACTGGGTAAATTCTTGTCCTGATTCTTTCTGTACTGAACTTCCTTCTGTATCCATTGAAATGAGTCCTCCCAGATTTCTACTGAAAGCCTTTCTGCGGTCGTTTCTTATTCCCTGGTGTCCCACTGTATTCACATGCCACACTTTGTTTAGTCTTTCTCCAATGGGTGGCCGCCCACTTTGTTTCCAGCCCTTTGCTACTACAAAAGGATGGACTCTGGATATTTTTTAAAGACACACCCTTTCTCCAATAAGTTTTTCTTGGGAGCTGATGACTCCTCTCTGCCATTTCCCTCATAGTGGTCTAGTGAAAGGTAATGCAGGTCTCATTTCCCATGGTTTACAGCAGAGGAAACCCAGGCTTTTTGACTTGTCACAAAGCTCTTAGAGATCAGAGCTGGGGTTTCCATTGTTCTTCCCTCTTGGCTTTTTGCCTCCCGAGTTGGTTGTTCTCAGGCTTGGTACAAAGCTCAGCTCTCGTTCTACAAGTAGATAAGGATTGGCTTTGTGTCTTCAGTGAGTACACAGTCTAGTGGGGGGGATGGGTCTGGTTCAAAAACTACCATAATCAAAGTGAGCCAAGACCATCGCATCTTCCTGATCTGAAGGACAGGAGATTGGAGAGTTGACAGAAGCCTCTGTTGTTCCTATGTGCCTGCTCTTGTGCTCCATGCTGGGGATACAAAGCGTGTCCAGCAGAGTCCCTGCCTCGTGGAGCCTTCATTCCAGTGAGGGAGACACAGGAAAGATCAGGGAAGGCTTTGTGGAGGGGGGCCGTTTGATCGGGGCCTTGGAAGAGGCCTAGAATTTTGAGAGTTGGAGAAGAGGTAGAGTGGGCTAAGTTAGGGATAATGTTAGCAAGTCTGCACAGGCAGGGAAGGGTGGCCACCACGGTGAGTAATGATTTACCCAGAGCTAGTCAAGTCATCACATGTCCGAGGCTGGACGTGAACCTGGGTCTTTGTGGTACTTCTCAGGTCAGCATGGTGGATGGAGAGCTGGGCTGAGGATGACCTGAGTTCCTGTAAAATGAGTATGGGAGGGGAGTCTGTTGGGTCTGAAAGTGCACATAACTCATGGCACTTTCTGAGGAAGATGTTGATGAACCATAAAAAAGTCACATAAATGCAGACTTTTGGTTAAGAGGCTGGTTTTGGGCAGGACTCCTGCATGGAGATGAAGAAATGGGTGAGCAGGCAGGGGAGAGATGGTCCCGCCCCTCTGGGGGCTGCTTTGTCATGTAATTACAGGAGTGTGAAAGGCGGTGTCCGCAGGCTGCCAGGGCTCACATTCCTACTCCTAATTAGCCATAGTGGATGGGAGGCCAGTGTTGGGGTGCCTGGCACCTCTGGGGGCAGCCTTGTCCTCCTCTGGGCCACTCTATCTGGGTTTGGAAATGGAGCCTGTGAAAAAGTGGGCTTGTGTGGTCTGCTGGTGGTCACTTAGGTTCCTGCTTCAGAGGCCTTGGCCCAGTGGCCCTCTACCATCTCCTACAGCTCACTGGGCCTCCTTTCATCTCTTTTGTTGCTGCCATCATGGTCTTTTCACAGACCACGTGGGCCACTGTGGATGCTTCTTTCCCCAACCATGATATGCTTTTTTCTCCTTCATTCAAGATCTTGAGACAGGTTTTGTATGTTTTCAGCGTAAAAGCTTGTTATGATGATGGAGCCGAGTGAGAATCTGTTTTTGGTATGAAGGGATCTGTCCTTAGGACGCTGCCCCCCGCCCCTCGGCCCCCCCCTCCCCTCCCCCCCCCCCCAATGTTTGAGGCTGGGTCTATGCACGTTGCTCGGCCCATCCATTGGCCTTGGGTTTGGTGATTGAATGTTGAGTTCATAACTCTTGATGTTAGTGTACTAATTAAGGAAGCTCAGCCAGTGTGGACCCAAGTACTGTCCTTACCATAATGGCACAGAATGTAAATTCAGGAATGTTAAGGGGGAAGTCCTGTGGCGTTCTGAGGATTGACTCACTTAACCTTTCCTTCTCCTCCAGCTTTGTGTTTCTTGCATTAAATGGCTACCCTGATACCTCCTGCAGAACATTCTCCTTTGTGCTAACTGTGTAGGTGGCTTCTCTTTCCTTTTCCCTTCTTTTGGTTTTGTTTTATTGATGCCTGTGGTTTTTTAAATCAGTTCACTTCTGAATGGAACTGTCTCCTCCCACTCAGTGAACCTTGCCTTGTTAAAAAAAAAAAAGTAAAAATACAAAATACAAACGGCAGTCTCCCCCAAGCCACCTGACACATCAGCTGCGTATGATGTGACTTTGGGCAAGTCAATCAACCTCTATTTACCTCAGTTTCCTCATCTGTCAAAAGAAGATAAAAATGGCACCCACCTCACAGGGTTGTTGTGAAGATCAAGTGAAATAATATCTGTAGAGTTCTTAGCTCTGCATCTGGCACATAGTAGGTGCTCTATCAATGCTAGCTATCATTTTTAGCATTACCTAACATTTGTTACCCTCACTCCCCTACACGTCCAGTGAGAAGAGGGAGGTGCATTTTGTGAGCTCTTCCCCAAGGCCGTGTTAGTTCTTTTTTAATCTCTGCTTCTTTTCCCTCCTTCCTTCTCTTCCATTTCTTTGAAAAGCCTTTATCTCTATCAAATAAGGATGATTGCCTTTTCAGGGCTCCTACTCTACATCATTGTTTGCCGCTTATATGTCTATAAAAATAATATTAGATAAAACTGAATTGGTCTTTGGGGAGGATTGGGCCCCCCCCTTTTACTTAACTCAGTTCCTCACTGTTATTTATGGACAACCCACCCTATGGTTATTAGTGTTGGGGGAGCTTGGTGCTCATGAGACAACATGGCAGATTCATAGTCTTATGGAAATTTGGAATCATTGTGGGAGTGATGAAAAACAGATGGAGAGCATCAGGCTGTCCCAGTACCCATAGGTTACAAGGCCTAGAAGTGGTGCTCTGAACCTCTGTCCACAAACTGGTGTTTTTAATGTCGATCACTGTATTTCAATATAATTAGCTTCCTTTGTGATTGTGTTTTATTTGGTGCCTTTAAAAACATTATCCTGAGAAGGTGTCTATAGGCCCTTCTAGACTTCCAAAGGGATCCATCCAGAATACACACACATTCTCCTCTCCTCTCCTCTCTCTCTCTCTCTCCTCTCTCTTTCTCTCATTCTCTCCTCTCTCTCTCTCTCTCCTCTCTCTTTCTCTCATTCTCTCCTCTCTCTTTCTCTCATTCTCTCTCTCTTTCTCTCTCCTCTCTCTTTCTCTCATTCTCTCTCTCTTCTCTTTCTCTCTCTTCTCTCTCTCTCTCTCCTCTCTCTCTCTCTCTCTTCTCTCTCTCTCTCTCCTCTCTCTCTCTCCTCTCTCTCTCTCCTCTCTTTTTCTCTTATTCTCTCTCTCTCTTTCTCTCATTCTCTCTCTTCTCTTTCTCTCTCTCTCTCTCTCCTCTCCTCTCTCTCCTCTCTCTCTCTCTCCCCTCTCTCTTTCTCTTATTCTCTCTCTCTCTCTCTCTCTCTCTCTCTCTCTCTCTCTCTCTCTCTCTCTCTCTTGATTAAGTAAGAATCTCTGGCCTAGAGGGAGGTCTCCTTGGGATTCACTGGATTTTCTCTGGCAAATAATGGACCAGAACGAGAAGGAATGATTCATTCTCTGCTGTCAGTGGAGGGTGGGGGCGAGTCCACTCCAAGGAGATCATGCAAGTATTTATTAAGCTCTTATTGTGTACCAGACTCTGTCACTGGGCACTGGGGCAGTAAAGACCAAACAAACAAAAATTAGCCCCTGCTGTCATAGCTCACCTTCTCATGGTGGGGGTGGGGTGGTGGAGCTTAATAACAACGATGATGATAGCTAACATTTATATAAGCATTGAAGGTTGATGAAACGCTTTCCACATATTGTTATTTTCTTTGTACTTCATAAAAGCCCTCTGACACCAGCACTGCTTTAAAGACTGAGACAGAGAGGCAGAGCATTTATCAAGTGCATGCTGTATTTCTGGCAGTGATGTGGAAACTGAGGTAGAGTGAAAAGTGAAATGAGCTGTCCCAGGCTGCGGGACTGCTAGGCTGATGCTTAAAAGTGTCAGGGGAAAGGCAATTTCACAGGATCTCCCAGAGGTATCCTGGTTCCAGGCTGAGCCGGGGTTCCTATGCTAATCCTGGAGCCTTGTTTGGTTTCTGAGGCCTGATGGAGGTCAGCTTGTGCTCACAGGAGGTTATCCTGGATGCAGCAGTGTAGAATCTGACAACCCAGGCCCGTGGGGGCTGGTGGGAAGGTGCGGGATGATGGGAAGAGGAGGGAGTGGGAAGGAGCAGGAAGGAAGGACACCAGCCCTGAGGATCCCACCTTGCCCTTGGCTTTTCATCCTGGTACTGCACTTTGTATTCAAGATTTAAGCTGGGAGGGAATTTTTTTACTGGCAACCATGTTGGGCACAGTTTCATGGTAGGCATTCATTTTTCCTAAATATTTTTAAAGTATTCTAATGACTATAGAATTCCATGCACCTCTAATAAGTCATTTTATGTTTATGTTGTTCTGTTGGTTGTATTTCATGGGGAAGTAATATGGAATATTTTTCTAAGCCAGGTAGTTTTTTTTCTTTTCCTTCTCCCTAAGTCTGTTAACTAAAAATGGGAGAAGTCTAGTGAAAACCTTGGTATAAAAGTTCCTTTTACTAATACTGATTAGAATCTGCTTGATTGAGGAGGAAAGGCTTATACTCTTGGGAAATTCTCTGGGTTCCCATGAGGCTTGGTGACGTGGCCAGAGTCACACAGCCAGGGGCCTTTGGAGACAGGGTTTGGACCTAGCGTTTCCTGAGTGCAAGCTCAGCATTTTAACCACGATTGCATATTACCTTCTCCCATATGTGTGAGGCAATAATGAGGAAGAGACCATTCGCTGCTATTAGTAGCTGAATTATCTTCATTGCTAATTATCTTGGCCAGAGATAGTTCCAAGCCCTATTTTATGGACCCAGTGTTTAACTGCCTACAGATTATTTTCTCATCTATGCCATTTATTTTTTTCCTTCCCTTTATTACTTGCCTGTCAAGGGCAGACTTTAAATATTTTATTGTTGGTACCCATATTACTTATAGATAATTGTTGCTACAAAAAGTGCCGTTAAAATATTTTTGTGTTTATGGATCTTTCTTTGCCTCTTTCTTTGGCCTCTTGGGGGTCCATGCCTGGGCATTATGTCTGTGGTTTCAAGGATATGCACAGCTCAGTGTTTATTCCAACTTGATATCTCTATCACTGTGAAAGATGCACAGTCCTCTCTTTGACATTGAAAGCTCATCCTAGTTTGGCCTTTAGCCACCTCTCTGGACGTTTTTTCCACTTTTCCACTTAATTAAATACAGCAAGAACTTAGAAAGCACCTCCTGTTTTTGAGGCCCTGAGACTACAAAGACAAGGACAAAGCCATCCCAGCCCTCAAGTTGCTCACCTTCTGCTGGGTTGGATTGGGTAGGTAGACATCAGATATGCGATTGAGTACATGTAAAATATAAGGTAAATACAAAGTCATTTCCAGGAGTGAAGGTGGATGGAACACTTAGTTGTAGAGGGATTGGACAAGACTTCTTGTGTGTGAGCTGAACCATTAACTAGTGATCTACTTAACAGGCACTTATTAAATACCTACTGTGTGCCAGGCATCGAACTGAGGTGCTAGGCATTCCAAAAGTTGGAGGTAAAGAGACCATTGCAGGTGAGGGGGACAATGCTCCAATGACATGGGGGTGAGAGGGTTGGAAGGTCACATGTGGGGAGCAACAACACGCCAGTTTGCCTGAAACAGAGAGTGTATTGAGGGGGGTTGGGAGAAGCAACTGGAGACAAAGATTAAAACCAGAACATGATGGGCTTCAACTGCTCAATTGAATCCTCTCCTGCTGTTTCCCATAGCAACAGTCTCCTTCACAGGTGTGCTTTGGCAGAGATGGGCCCAGAAGTCCCTTCCTTTACGGAAATTCCATGATCCTGTGTTCCCGTTTCTCCACCATGCCTGTGCCCAGGCTGTACCTCACGCTTGGAATACAGGCTCTGCTCCCTTCCACTTTGTCCATCCCTCTGCTTCCTTGAAGGCTCAGCTTACATCCCATCACTTACCCCAGATCTCCCCTCACCCTGTAGTTGTGAGGGATCCCTCCCTCCTCCCCCCATGTATTTATATTTTCTTTGTTTGGACTTAGCTGCAAACTTACTGTTCCCATCCCTCAGAATGTAAACATTGTGAGAACAGGACTTGTTTCACTATTCTCTTTGGATCCCTGGAGCCCAGATCCCAGGCCCATGTGATAAAGGCTGGGCAAATATGGATCGGATGAATGTTCCATGGCTTAGGTATCTCTAGCAGCTCAGTATTACTGTAGCATAAAATACAATTGGATTTACCCCAGACCAGTTTATCCAGACTGATTTCCCATTACCCACTTTCACATTAGCTTGGACTCGTCTACTACCCACCCTCACTTACCTACTAGGTAAGTCCCGAAGCCAGACTGTCCCTGGACACAGTGTTCTGTCTCCTCCCTCCATAGCTTGGCACAAGCTCTTCCCCTTGCTTAGAATAGAGTCAGTCAACATTCTTGCCTAGCTCTCTTCAACACTCAGCGGAGGTTCCATTTCTGCCAAACCTGTTCTGATCCCCCAATCTCTCTTTCCTCCTCAAATCATCTCCCCTGAGTTATCTGTTTATATCTTGAACCTGCTCTCAGAACCTAAGCTCCTTGAGGTTAGGATCTGCTTCTTGGGGTTTCATCCTTCTGTTCCTGGTGCCTGGCTCAAGCGTATAGGATGTGCCTAATGGCTGTACCTGATGTAGTTGCACACACAAATGAAGAACAATGTGTGGGTGCATGTATCATCTCAGAAGAGTTATTTATTGCTTTTCCTTCAGGATGTACCTGGGTAGGTAAGTGGGGGTGGGGAGTACATGAGCCCAAGCTAAATTAAGTTCTGAGGTGGCTGAAAAATAAGGTGATTTCTCTATTAAAAATGCTTTGCCTATGAAAAGATGAATGGAGGGCACCCCCCATTTCTATGAGCTCTTCCTGTCTGACTCTCATTAAAAGTGCTAATCATTATCTTTGTGCTCAATAATGGGAGCAAGGTTATTAAAGATCTCTTTATGGGTCATTTGTTTCCTTGGCCCAAACTCCAAATGAAGAAACACATTGCTTGGCGTTCATAAAAGCAAACGTTTTAAATAGATAAAGCTATGCTGATACCCACATTGGGCTGCAACAGGGCTCTTGCAAGATGACCAGACATTTTGCTTGAGCACTGGTAAGTCAATAATGATGTCTGTGCATATCTCTTTATTAAGATAAATATGTTATCATCTGCAAATGTTATCCCAACATGCATCACTGGGCTTTGGACCTGGGCAACAGCCGGTGAGCAGATGTTGGTATCCTATTGTCTATAATTGTGTATCCTAGTCATGAAGATGCCTGGGAGGTTCTAGGCAATTCAGGCAATGGTTATGAGACATTTTCTCTATGGCAAGTGCTGTCCTTGGTGTTAGGGAGGCCAAGGCAAAAAGGAATCATTTCCTGTCCTCAAGGAGCATATAGTCTATTGGTGGAGACAACATGGGCAGAGATAAGTTCACGCCCGGTAGATACAGAATCGAGACAGAATAATTCCAGGGCAGTGGAGAGCCCTGACGAAGGGAGGATCCGGAGAGGGGTGGGGGTGGGGGCTGCCTCATTAGGCTTTGGAGGAAGCCAGGCATTCTTCAGGGTGGCGGGGAGGAGAGTGAGCATTCCTGAGGAAGCCTGTGCAAAAGCACAGAGATGGCATCTGAAGCAGGGGTGCACGATGAGCCTCCAGGTCCTTGGACGCTTCCTCCATCTTTAAGGCTAAGGGGGGGAGGGGGGGGGACACCTGTCTGGGGCAAATGGAGATTTCCAAGTTTCTTCCTTTCCTGGGGATTCGGCAGTTTCTCTGAGGAGATTATTTCTGGCTATAAGATGGAGAAATGATTACGGGGCTTCCTCAGGTGGTAGGGGCCAAACCCTCATCATTGTGCCCACCAACTAAAGTCAAGTGATCTGCTGGAATCTCCGCAAAGAAGAGAAAGAAAATCCACTGAAGTGTTAGCTCCAGACAACTGTGCTGAGCCTTTTGGGAACCTTTGGCTTAACTCTCAACATTAGGGCATCTATGGAGAACAGGCTTGAGGGCTGTTTAAAGCCTGGTGTTCTGCTACCACTGAGCTCCCTGACCTAAGTCTCATAGAATGATAAGCTATAGCCCTGGAATGGGCCTCCATGCCTGCATAGCCCAACCTTCATTTCACAGCTGAGAAATGGGAGTCTCTGAGAGGGGTTGGGTGACTTGCTCAGGGTCACAAACTATCCAAAGTGGGATTTGAACTCAGGTCTCTGACCCCCACTTCTAGCAGTGGTCACCCAGTCTCATCCAGTCACCTCCAAAACCAAGGCTTTTCTATACTCTGGAGTCAGATAGTGATTCTTCAATAGCTGGTTATGTCCTAAGGGACTTTTTGAAGACTCTGAGGTTTAAAACTGAGGGGAGTGGGTGGATGTGTTTCTTGGTCTCTGAGACGTGTGATGAAACCCACCAACTTAGGGGCTGAAATTAGACTTTTGTTGTTGTGAACTTTCTCTGAGATGTCATCCCTAATAAATGCAAAGAAAATAGCAGATTCCATGGGTCAGGGCACTTTTCTTTATGAGATATGGAGTCTGTTGTTTACTCCAGGTTTGGATTTCAAAATGAAAAGAGGAATTCCTTACTGCTATATTTGCCTTCTTTTAGACCACAGTGGCTTGAGGCTAAAATGACCACTGTAGGTTCCATTTCTGCATCGTTCTGAACAGCAGTTTTTGTACCTGGGGCAAGTGGTTGTGGTCAGGTGGGGAGCCTGTGGGGACACTATGCCCTGTGAGAGGAGAAGTTCTTGATGAGGTAGAGATAGAAAATGGGATCTGGGCATCAGCCTCTTGGTGGATAGCTCAAGGAATCTTTTGAGACCCCAAGGGATTTTGGTAGGGCTAACCAGGAAAAAAAAGTCTCAATTTGTTGTTACCTGGCAAAATAACCTAATGTCTGTTAGCTTCCTGTCTGAAGAAGTCATTATTCTTGCTCATGAATTCCAGCTCAGTTCTTTTTAATTGATTACTTATTAGAAGTGGAATCGGTTCTCCTGTAATCAATGGGCATCCCAGGGCCCCTCTAGTTGACTTATGGACATAGGACAAAGAGGGTTTTTTACTTTTCTCTCAGGAAAGGGGGTTACCAATGGGCATGTTGGATGGTCTACAAAGTAAAAATGACTGGATTTGATAAGGAAGGAGTGAGAATGAGGAGGTGATGATGACACTGAGACTCTGAACTTGGAGGACAGAAGGTGCCTGGAATAGTCTTCCTTCTGACCTCTGCCCCCTGGATTCCCTGGGCCAATGTCCCTTGACAGAAATCAGAAAGTTTGGAAGAGGAAAGGTTTTAGGGGAAAAAATGAGTTCTTTTTTTAGGCATCTTGAGTTCATCGGAATGGTGTGCTCTTCACTGTCAAAAAGGCTTTGTGAAAAGAGACTCACTTTAAGGTCAAATTAGATGCAGCTGAATTGAGTTCATTGTGTGCGCTGTCTGCTTGTGAAAGAGCTTGAGGGGGCTTCCAGATCGGAACACAGCTGGTGAAGGGCAAGGCCCACCCGGTGTCCCTTGAATTTGCTCAGAATCTGTCTTTGCAGGCAGGTCCCTCCCTTCCCAGGTGGTGCAGGATGCTTTCAGGGAGTGGGAGGAAGGAGCAAAACCAAGTGATGAGTTCTTGCCAGCCCTGGCTACGGGGCCCGGGACCAACAGCTCTTCTGCCTTCCGTGCAGTCTAGCCCTGCTTCTAAGAACTCACAGTTTAGCTGTTGTTTCTTGGAAAGTAGACTATGAGCTCCCTGAGGGGGTGAGATGTTGCATGCTTTGTCCTTGTGTCTTCAGTTCCTGGTAAACAGTAGACATTGACAAAGTGCTTGTGAAATGTGTGCTTGGAAATGATCCCTTGTGGTATTGCTGCCCTTGGGCTATGGAGAAATTGGGTGGAATGAGGGGCCAGAAGTAGGTGACCAGTATATCTCAGAATATAAATGCCTTCAAGGCTGGGCTTTTTACAAAATCACTGAATTAACAAACATTTTTGAAGTGCCTACTGCATACCAAAACCATGCTAGCTTATCATAATGAGACAAAATCAATAGTCTCTCCTCTTGAGGAATTTACATTTTAATGACAGAGATACCCTGTCTCTACACACATGCATGTGTATACCCACATATATATCTCTACACAGTACAGTCCACATATGTACATGTGGTATCTGTGTGTGAACACCCCCCCCCCAAACAGATACAAAGCTACCCAGGAAGAGTAGGGATCTGCAGCTGGGCGACCAGCAAAGTTCCTTTGTAGAAAGTGGGGTTTGAGCTGTCTTGAAGGAAGCCTGGGAACCTGAGGGCAGAGGCAGAAGGAAGGATGTTCTGAGCCTGGCGGAAGGGGGCACAGCCAGTAAAAGGGTTCGGAGCCTGGGACTTTACTATCTTGTGGACCCTGGACTGTATGGGAAGGTCAAAAGGGCACAAGTTGTAAAGAGATTACAAATCCGAACAGGATTCTATGTTGGGTGGCAGGGATAGGGAACTGCTGGAGTTTACTGGATGGGGGTCAGGAGACATGGCCGGATTGCCTTGGGGAGATGTCCCCACTTTGGCCTAGAGACCGGAAGCAGGGGTACCCACCGATGACCATGCGTGAGACGATGTGGGCCTATGCCAGGATGGCAGATGAGGGAAGGGAATGGGATTTATACCAGAGATGCGGAGATGGTCAAAATGATGAAACTTGAAAACCGATTGGACATGTAGGGCGAGTGCAAGTGAGGCGTCCTGGAGGACCCCCAAGTTGTTAGCCAAGGGGACTGGAAGAACGAGGAAGCCCTCAGAAGTAACAGGGAAATTGTGAAGAGAGCAGGGCTTGGGGCACATCTACAGCCTGTCCATCTATATTGAGATGTCCAAGAAGCCATTGGTAATAGGAGACTGAGGTCAAGAGATAGGACAGAGTGGATAAAGGGATCTGAAATCCTTTACATAGACATGATAGAGATGATGGTCTTCAATAGCTTAAGTGAGAGGTCAGGGCTGGATATCTCCATGTAGGAGTCATCTACCTAGGGATGGGAACTGAATCCTTGGGAGACAATGACATCCCCAAAGCGAGACACTATAGAGAAAAAGATGTCCCAGGACAGAGCCATGGGGCACACCGACAGCAGAAAAGGCATCGATGAGACGCTGGGCAAAGAGATTGAGGAAGAGAACCAGTAGAGACTAAAGTCACACGGGCACGAGCAGAGAGAGTGCCGAGGAGTGGGTGGTCAGCAGTTGCAAAGGCTTCTGAACAAAGAGCCCATCGAGGGTTGAGAAAGGGTCATTAGATCGGGTCACGAAGAGGTCACTGCTAAATCTGGAAAGAGCCATTTCAATGGGATAATGATCAATTGGTGTGCATTTATTAGGCTCTTCTTATGTACCAGGCAGTGCTGCACACGGGAAAGATTAAAAAAATAATAACCAGATTGCAGGAAGTTCAGAAGAGTAAGAAGAAAGGAGAGGAGAGAAAGCCTTTAACTGTTGATGGTTTTTCAAGGAATTTGGCTGAAAAATGGAGAGATAGAGCGTGATCGCTTGAGAAACGATAGAATCTGGGAATTAGCAAAAAGATTTGGGGAGATTTTCATGACTGTAGATAACAAGGAGGGAACAAGTCCACGAGGATAGAGAGAAGATGTAGAGAAGCAAGGGCGGCCAGGGGCAGTATTCTGTGAGCAAAGATAGCAGGGGATGAGATGGTAGAAGGATGGTCAAACCTTTGAGGTGCTGGCTGAGTTGGCACGGATGGATGGGAGCAAATTTATGCTTGCCCCTCGAAGACATAAGCAGTGGAGCATGTCTTGTTTACATTGGGTCAGTAGCTTCACAGCACAGAAGTGGGGGGAGGGCAGCCGAATGTGTTTCTGGTCACTCGGCTCCAGTCATTCCAATGGTCCATAAATCTCCTATTTTATTTCTTGCCCTCTGCTCCAGGCTAGTGAGGACAACCTTCGTGGCCACTCTGGGATCTCTCTTGGGGGAAGAAAGCATTAAAAAACATCCACAAACAGAAACAAACACTGGCCTGATTTTAAAAGCCCTACAGAAATACAGGTTGTCATCAGAGAACTGTGTGACAGAAGGAGGTGGTCCTTTAAATGTTGTTTTGTTACTTTTCAGTCGTATCTGACTCTTTGTGATCCTTTGGGGGGGGGGTTATTTGGCTTTTTGGCAAAGGTAACGGAATACTTTGCCATTTTCTTCTTCAGATCATTGTATAGATGAGGAAACAGGCAAACAGGGTGAAGTGACTTGCCCAGGGTCACACAGCCAGGGAGTGTCTGAAGAGAGATTTGAATTCAGGTCTTCCTGACCATAGGCCTTATGCACTATGGTGCCACTTAGCAGTCCCAAGTGTAGGTGTTCTCTAAATCAAGATGGGCATAAGAGTAGAAATTCTTGGCCTCATCCAGAGATTTGCCCCTGGCTCCCAATGCATTTTCCTGTTAAGAGAATGATTATTTATGGACCTTAAGACTCCCAAAGCGGAAAATCCCCTTAACCTCCACAGCCAAGGGCCTAATGTGTACCCTCCCATTTCTGCCCAGACTGCCGAGAGATCCTGCTCCCCATGATGACGGATCAGCTGAAGTATCACTTGGAGAGGCAGGAGGACCTGGAGGCTTGCTGTCAGCTGCTCAGCAACATTCTGGAGGTGCTCTACCGGAATGATGTGGTTAGTAGTGACCTATGTGTGCGGGGTGCCTGGGAGTAAGAGCGGGGCAGGGAGGAGGACTGTTGGAAAGCTGGGAAGGAGATGGTGTCAACATCCCTTGGGGGTTGGTCATGTGATTTTGTCTGTGTAGGGAAATTGTGGTGTGGAATCCCCTTCACCGAGGCCAGTGGGCATCTCCCCTGTCACCTCACTTTACAGTGTTAACCGAGTCCAGGGTCCCGCAGCCAGAATGTGCTGGAGGCCCAAGGTCGATTCACTCTCCGTTATCCTACTCTACCACCACTAAGTGATAGAGCAGTTATAATCATTGATTTAAAGAGTGACCAAGTCTTCAGATGGTTAATTGGTTGACTAATGAAATATCATAAAAATTACATTGTTTGACTGGATCTGCTCTTTATTTTTAAGATTTGCTTAAATCAAATTCCTGCAGTTATACAACAAATTATCATTAATGGGCTATAATTAATAAAATGGCTTGGATTTTCTTTCTGTGGGCTTTTGCTTTTGACAGGGCCGTTTTTCATCTTGTTAAGGGTTCTAATTGATTTACTCTTAACTGTGTAAAAGAGATTTCATAACAAATATCAGGGCTAGAATTTTAATGATAGTCTTTTGGGTTTGATTGTCATTGCCATATGATTCTTCTCCAGGGACCCACGCAGCGACACGTCCAGCTCATTATGGAGAAGTTGCTTCGGACAGTGAACCGGACTGTCATCTCCATGGGACGGGATTCCGAGCTCATTGTGAGTGGTTACTGATGTCAGCTGTGTGTGTGTGTATGTGTGATGCTGTTGATGAATGTGGCTATTTCTCCATAATTTAAATCTTAATCACAGTAAATGAATTTGATGTTTTTATGGTCACTGTTGTATCAGAAGCTTAGGGGTGTTGGTTTGTTGTTTATCTGTGACTCAAATTTGGAATGCAAATGGCTGAATTAAAACTGTGACCCAGATAAAATTGCCGGTGGAGGCTGGACTTTCTCAAATGCCCAGTCGGAGATCGCACCTATTGTCCATCTGGCTGAACTCGTCCTCCCGGCACCCCACCTTAGCTGCTGCCCATTGGGGAGTGTCGTGGCAGCCCTAGGCTGGCTGAAACTGATGACGTTCCCCAGAGGAGGAAGGAGCAGGCGTCTTAGCTCCCCTCGGAGGCTGCTTCGTGATGAGCAATTTCAAAGACCAACCTGATCCTTCAGTTGCACAGACGTAGAATCAAAATCAGATGCTACGTTTGGCTCTTTTTCATCTTAGTAAAAAGTAACTCATTTTAGTGTATGCCACACTCTCCCCTCCCCCCTGTGTCTTTTCTTTTCTCTTTTAATGTACCAAGCACAATCTGGGGGGAAATTTGACTGATGGAAGATTTGATTTCAAAGGAATTTTGGGACAGGACAAGTATTTTCTCTTACAGCATGAATGGGCCATGTGTCATATGTCAATGCGCCAGATTTATTTCGGGATTTGGGAAAGCGGTTCTGTGAGTTTTCCAATCGTTTTTGTCGCTTTTCCTGTGAAAGTAGATCTTCCTTACTCCTACTTCTCTCCTGTTGTTATTCTTTTCTCTGGTGCAAAAGTGAGTTTTCTGTCATAAAATAAAGAGGAAACTGAGCCAGCCCCAGGATGAAGCCGGGGCCTCTTCTGTATGTCTTGATGGCCACTGCTTTGGAATGGTTTCATGTGTATGGCAGCTCCTGTTTCTGCTCCTGGAACCCTCGATACCTCACTATTACCCTGGGTTCAAGAACTCATTCACGTGGGAATAACCTTCCTTGGGTGCATTCAGAGGTTCCTATCCTGTGCATTTCTTTCCCATGTTCTCACCTGTGTAGTGGGGGGTGTTTTATGTTATGGTCTCTCTCTCTCTTTTTTTTTTTTTTGCCAGTCAATGAGGGTTAAGTGACTTGCCCAGGGTCACATGAAATCTATTTTCAGATTCTAAAATGTGGATGTATACTAAATGATAACATTTCCACCTGTGTTTGTAGGAGACATAGAGAAGGGGAAACAGTCACTGGACCAATTCCAGAGAGGCCCATTCACTGTGACTTAGAATCCTTAAACCATAAGGAGTTTTGACCAAATACTGGCCAACATCTCGGGAAGGATGGCTTAAAATTTAGTGAAGGTACGAGCTTTTGTTATGAGCCAGGCACTGTGATGGGCTGCAGGCTTAGAGCCGGAAGGGACTTTAGAAGCAGGAGAGTCCAAGCCTTCCATGTTACAGATGAAGAAACTGAGTCTAGGAGATGGTCACTGATGGGTCACATTAATAACAACAGTCAACATGTGTTAAACTCTTCATAGGTTGTTTCATCTGACCCTGTGAGTTTGATGCCGTGATTATTACCCTTATAACCAGATGAGTTGGTTACAAATAGTTTTCTCATTTTACAGTTGAGGAAACATACTGAGTGAGGTTCACACAGTTAACAGGCATCAATGTGAGATTTGAACTCAGATCCACTTGACTACAAGTCTATTCACTTTGCCACGTTGCTGCCACAGAAGCTCCAGAACCAAGATGCTTTTAGGGAGAGAGGCAGGAACCAGACTGGCTAGGAGATGTGGATTGGAAAGCCCTGGAAAGCGTCAGCTGAAAATATCCCTGAATCCTGTTCCTCAGACATCTTTCCAGTTGGTGCCAGTATTGAAGCCAGCTCCGGTCGAATTGTATCAAATCACCTTGCTTTCCCTAGGCCTCCTGGAAGGAATGGGAGCAGAGTCCTATAAACAGACCACTCTCCATTTATTTAATGCAGGGCCATAGCATCCACCTGGTTTTCAAAGGACACGGACAGCACCTCTCTGCACTCAGCCAGTGATGCTGCAAAGTGAGGTAGAGGCTCTGCCTTTGTTTAGTATGCATCCCTACACTCCCTGTGAGCATCCTGGGATCAGGATTCCTGCATTAATTGCCTTTTATGTCAGTGTTGTTGCATCGAGAATTAGATTAGGGATAGAACGGAGAAGGCATTGACAAGGTGGTGGACTTCGGCAAGGAGGTAGGGAAGAACGAAGCAGGGCAAACAGGCAGGGTCAAGGGCGGTCACACCTTCCTGCTGGCTCAGGCCTGCACGAGGGAGAAGCTTTATAGTGGAGAGACCCTTGATCAGTGTGTGTTTGCAGAACACCTGGGCACAAAACTCCCAGGCATCAGCACAAGGCTGGGCTTCATGATTTAACTGGCAAAACTCCTCTTAGGAGGTTGCTCATTTCATTCTCTTAATTGCAGCAATATAATAAGAAGAGAAATTAATTGGGCAGGCTGCCTTGGGTGGGTGGGGCACATTTCTGTTTCCTTCCTGGTCTGCCTTAATGCCAGTGCCTCCCCTTTATTGATTATTGGCAGGTTATTGCTTCTGTCTTAGTTGGACGGTGTTGTTGGCATGTTGTGCCCCCCCCCATAGCATGAGCTCTTTGAGAACAGAGAAAGGGACTAGTGTTGACTTTCCTTGTCCCTAGTGCTTAACCTCGTGCCTGACACATAGTAGGCATTTTCTGGATGCTTGTGGACTTGAGTTAACTTTTTAAACGATGGATTGTGGAGGAGTGAGGCCATCTCCATCTCTGGCAGGCTGGCGTGTCGTGGAGAACATCATGCTGCTTTTAGGCCATTTCTCTGCCTGTCCTCCCCTCCCTCCCCTCCCCTCTTTTCCTTTCTGCCTCCTCCTCTTCCTCTCTCTCCTTTTCTTTCCTTCCCTCCTTTCTCTTCCCCTCCTCCTTCTCTTCTTTTCTCTCCCTTGGCGCCCCTCCCCCTCCCTCTTACCTTTGTCCTGGCCCTGCGCATACATAACAGTGTCTGAGACCCCTGAGTGCTGCTGTCCTGCCCTCTGCAGCATGGCTTTTCCCCCAGGGAGGGGCTGACAGAACTCCTCTTCAGCAGAAGGCTGGCAGTCACCTTGCCTTGCCTGTGAAAGGGTCATGGTGTTTGTATATTTAGCCGCTGCAGCTTTATCCCTTAGGAGAGGTAGGGGAAGCTGCTCTTGCCACAAAGGTGACTAGGTGACGACCTGGCTTCAGGGACACTCTTAGAGCAGGTTAGATTGGAAGAAGAGGGAATTCGTGTCTCATGCCAGAAGACTTGGTGAGCTCCCTGAGCTGGGGGCTGAGGGGTGGGGGTGGGGGTTCTTTCCCTTTTCTAACCACAGGATTTATTTAGAGATGGGGGCCGTGTCTTGTCTCATGTTGCCTAGGCCTGGGTTTGATCATCTGTGTTTCTTGTGTCCTCTATTCATGGAGATGTGTGTGGGGATCTGTAAGGAGCTGTGGCTTTGTCTTCCTGGATGCCCTTCAGAGGCCTCTAGGCCTCACATGCCAGGAGTCGCCAGCCTGAGGATCACCTGCCAACGGACTGGTGATGAATGTTATTCCTGAGGATTGGTGAAGTTGCATCTTGGGTACCCAACCAAGTGCTTGTTCTTAGGACTTTTTCCAGTGTGATCTGAGCCTTTCTGCAGCTTGGAATCCACTGGCAAAACTTTGGAGGGCCCAGGGTCACTTCCATGATGAGATGAGCCAAAAGAGGGAGGACTTTGAGGGTGACAATTAGTGAGCAGGTAAAGCAAAAAATATGGTGGAAAATGGAACACTGAACATCTCAAAAATGAGCTTTGGTCTCTTTGAACTCGTCTCTCCCTGAAGGAAAGTAGGAGTTATTAAAGAGAGAATATATGTGTATATATACACACACATATGTATCTATAGGCAAACAATAGGTTAAGTGACTTGCCCAGGGTCACACAGCAAGTGTTTGAGGTCAAATTTGAACTCAGGAAGATGGTGCTCAATGTGCTATGATGCCACCTAGCTGCTCCATATATAAATACACACGCACACACACACATATGTACATACATGTATATGTGTGTATGTATATATGTATATAAAACGCAGAAGATATATTTGTTTTGTACAGCCTCCCAGACATGCAAAACAGGGTTCCAATACACAACTATAACACTGAAAAAAAATGGTTGGCCCCATGAAAGAATATAAATTATTAAAAGTTACTTCTAAGCTTCCATTAAGAGTGATGGGGAATCTCTTCAATTCTCACAGACCCTCCTGAAGGAGCTGTGTTTTCAGAGCATTCATCCTGTGAGGTGTTTACATTGAAACAGATTCTTATTTTCAAAGCCAGGCCACTATATTTAACGTGAAATAATCTTTTAAAATATCCAAAGTTCAAAGCCATTTTTATATTTTTGGTGATGAATGAGTCATTTTTCTTACTTTGCTCTAACCAGCACTAAAAAGGGTAACTTTTCTCCAATTTTCTTTTTTGAAAGAGAACATTGCCTGCCTTGTAGTGTCCTTCTCCTTCCCCTTGTTTGGCTACTGATTTTTTTTCTGGATTTTTTGCTTTCCTTGACAGGAATTTTTTCGGTTGGTCCATGAGTTCTTCTCTTTTGACTCATAGCAAAGGAAAAACTATTTATCTGGAGTAGAAAACTGGAAGACAGTGATCTCCTGGAGAGCAGGGACTGGCTTTTACTTTTCTTTGTACCACCAGTCCCCTGACGCACAGTAGGCAGTGAAGAAATATTTATTTACTGACTGGCATGGTTTTGTATTAAGGATCTGAAGTACTTTATCACTCATTCTAAAGAATTCTTTATGAATTCTTTCATGACCATTTCTAACATTAGGTTTTATGCTGTACCTTATAGAATGAATGAATGCATGAATGAGTAACTGAGTTAATGGGAGAAGGTAGGTGTGTATGATTAGGATATGACATTATTACCAGAGAATGCAACATCAAGGATGTGTTAAGGTGTCCAAACACAAAAGGAAGATCAGTGATAAGGAGGCAGCTCCCTCCACTGGTGTTCCTGTCGTGGGTGTAGGAGGAAGGCCCCTAGAGCACCAGTGCAGGGGGTTCATGGGAAGACATGACTATGAGTGCCACAGACTGAATTTGCT
Organism: Dromiciops gliroides; assembly: GCF_019393635.1. Classification (NCBI taxonomy): domain Eukaryota; kingdom Metazoa; phylum Chordata; class Mammalia; order Microbiotheria; family Microbiotheriidae; genus Dromiciops; species Dromiciops gliroides. The sequence continues at coordinate 8,736,031 of NC_057862.1, read as the reverse complement.
TGGACATCCCACATTGTCCCTTATTAGAGACTCCCTGGATAGACCAAATTTGGCAAACAGATCTGGCATATATCATAGCCATGTCCAGGAAAACAAGTTAGGTTCTTGGGAACCAAGTGGCCTCATGTGTGCCCTGGTCCCAATCAAGGGGTTCTTTGTTTACTGACACAAAGAGAGTCATGTTTCTGTCTGAATCATCTTCCATATGGAGAGACTTTGCTCAACTGACTCTGCTATAATTGAGATGTTTTACCTGTGGACCCAAAGGCCCCGCCTCACCCCAAGGATGCTTGAAGTCTTCTGCTTTTATTCCTTGAGGGAAGAGAGGAGCAAGGCAATGTGGTGAGTCTTTGCAGTTGTAATCGTGGGCATTTGTCCTAATGGTGTCATTTGTGCCATTGAAAACATTTCTGCATGAGTCCTTCATGCATGAATTATCCCTGTGTTCCTGAATGGGAATTATAGGGCCTGACACCCACAGACCTTGGGCCGTGAAGCCAGTCCTGGCCCTATTAGACACTAACGCCTTGTTTTAACCACTGGAGACATTGGGTGGGTGAGTCTAACCTGAAATTTGACCTTCACAGTAAGAGTCTAGACCTCATAGGAGCTGGTCCTTCAAGGTTGTGAAGTTGTTTTGAGCTCTACCTCCACTCCCCCCCGCCCCCCACCTTGGTCCTCTCTGTTAGCTCACTTGGGGGTGGAGCTGCCAATAACCAGGGAACTGGGAAGTGGTTTAAAGGATGAAGCCTCAGAGGAGAGGAGGGAGGAAGATGAGCTAATGAAAGAAAAGGCATTATAATTAAGCTGTTGGACTATTGTTAAGGACTGGGGATACAAAAGTACTGAGGACTGCTCTTGATGAACTGAAGAAGCATGAACTTTAGGCTGAGCTTAGAGCTAGTGCCCAGTGGGTTCATTTTGGCTCATTGGTAGCTAATCACATTCACTTCTTTTGGTCTAGAGTTCCAGACGTGGATGGGTGGATTGATTTAGCCTTTCTAGTTAGGGGACTCCCAAAGGTCCAGGCTACAGGGGCACAGGAATGCTGTGGCTATAGAAGTGTCCACTATTGTGTTGTCACTTTAATTCAACAAGCACTTATTAAATCCCTACTGTGTACAAGCTGGAGATCTAAAGGCACCAAGGGAACAGTCCCTGGCCTCTAAGAAACTGACTGCTGGGCAAAGCTACTTTTGGAATCTGCTCCTCTCCTCATGGGCCGAGCTAGGGGAGGGGAGCCACTTGATCCACTTCCGCCTCTGCGAGTAGGCCCCAGCTTGCCTCCGGAAGGTTAACCTCATGCTAGGGGAAATAGTTCAAGGGAAGGCCCGTGCCATCTTTTAGCATCTCTTCTAGATGTTTACAAAGGATGGATAGTTCTGATTGGCTCCTGGCTTCCCATTCTGTACAGAGGAAGGAGGGCAAGGGGCAGGTGGGGTGGTGGGGGGTGGTGGGGGAGGGGGTGTCTTTGGCACTTCTCTGAGGGCCTAGGATGGAAAACCAGTCTCCAGACCTTTTAAAACAGGGCCTTCACTGATTGCATCCATGTTCTGGCCAATTCAAGGCTGTTGGATTTTCCTTAAATATGTGCCATTTTGTTCCCAGATTGTACGCAATGCGATGAAGGAAGCATTTTCTTTATTCCACCCCTTGGACGGTGTGAGTAATCTAGTTCTGCAGGGACATCATTATTGGCAGCTCCCTGGGTAAGGAAAGGTCACCTTTCCTTGAAAGTCACAGCAATGGGTCATTGTTAATTAACTAATCTGTTTCTAGAGAAGAAAAGAACTGATTAGCAACTCATATAAAAATAGTAATTTTAGAATCCTTTTAAAATGAAATTTGTTCTACTTTAATCCAGATTTGTTTTCAGTGAAGGTCTTGGGCAATGGCTCTCTACCATGATTCCCCACTGAGACAGGCTAGTGTCTGTCTGTCTGCCTGCCTGCCTGCCTCTCAGTCTGCCTTTGTCTGCCTGTCTCTCAGTCTGTCTGCCTGCCTGTATGCCTATCTGTCTGTCTGTAGCAAGTTGGGAAGCTGCTTGGCAGGCCCACAGTGCGCTCTGTCGGCTCGGACCTTGGACTCCCTCTGGCAGCCATGACCTTCCCTCGGGCTGCTTTGGCACCTCGTGTTTGCATGTCAGGTTTCATTTTGCTCTCCAGAAAGCTGCCAGCATCCCAATCCTTGCACCCGAGATAGTTGGAAGTCTTCAGACAGAAGGTGGGCCAGCTTGTTCAAAACATTTTTATAACTTTAATTAGAAACTGTAGAAAATACAGGAAACACATTATTCCCCCACATGAAACAATCGGGCTTCCTTCCTGGCCCAGGGTGACCTTTCTTGCTCCTTTTCTCTCATAAAAATACTTTTGAATATAGTTTACTTATGTACAAAGATTGTTAGCCCTCACGCAGTTTTACCATCGAGGTGAGTTGATCATTAAAGCCCCAGAGTCCAGGTGGGCTGCGTGGCGTCTCACTGAGCACTGGCGACTCATTTTCCTTATGAACGCTTTTCCAGTCAAGCGCTGGCATGCTCGCCTCAATGCCTGTGTAGACTGAAAATACTTAGAACTCAAACGAGTTTAATGTGGAATGAGGAGGGAGCAGGACCCAAATTTGAAACAGGAGGCCAAGCTCCTTGTAAGGATGCTCACTACTCCTTTCCTTCTCTTCCCTTTCCTCTCCTCTCCTCTCCTCTCCTCTCCTCTCCTCTCCTCTCCTCTCCTCTCCTCTCCTCTCCTCTCCTCTCCTCTCCTCTCCTCTCCTCTCCTCTCCTCTCCTCTCCTCTCCTCTCCTCTCCTCTCCTCTCCTCTCCTCTCCTCTCCTCTCCTCTCCTCTTCCTCCTCCTCCTTCTCCTTTTCCTTCCTGTTTTTGTTTCCTCCCTTCTTTCCTCCACCTCCCGCCTCTCTCTGTCTCTGTCTCTCTCTCTTTCCTTCCTTCATTCTTCTCTCCCTTCCTTCCAACTTTTTTTTCTATCTGTGCTCCAGTAGTACTAAGGATCCATGGCATCCCAACCATTGTTACTCCCTCTACTGATGCAGATTACAAGCCCCTAAGACTTAGTTGAGGAGCTGTATGAATTGCTGAGCCTATAAAAATTCTTCACTCTCCAACCAACCTGGTAACAAACCTTAGCTAAGTTGTTGCTCAGCTACAAGACATACCATCCTTCACTGGGACCTTACTTGAACATGTAAAGGCAGAGGAATTCACATTGGAGCCCTGGCTTAGCTCCAGGAGCTGACGGAGCCAGGGCCTGGAAAGGACGCACGTTGGTTGTGTGAGCAGCACACTGTTCACTAGTATTTCAAGTGTACAAAAAGGAGAAAGGAGATCCCTAGTTTCTGTTATGATAAGTGAGTTTGACAGACAAGAGTTAGTGACAACTTGGAGATTTGGCGGTTATAAAAAGAGAGCCGTAAAGGTGCAAAGAATGAGTGAAAAAATAAAGAAGATTTCCATTGTTGTGTGTAACCAAGAAAGGATTCCAAGTGTCTTTGTTTATTTAAAAAATACCTAAAAACTTTTGATTCACAGCTTTTCCTAAGGATGTCAGGGAGTACAGCTTTCTACTAGGTTAAGTGGCGATGATGTTTGTCCGTTGAGGCCGCTAAGCTAAAATGCACTGTGTTTCTCTTTGAGATGGTCAGGTCATCAATAGTTGTTACAAAGCTTAACAAATTATATAAAACCTCTGGCTGCTTTTCCATTGGCATACAGTATATCTGAAGAGGGAGCCTACAAAAACGTTTTCAGCCGAGGCAACAGAATGCCCACGATGCCTCAGAAACCGTGGCCTTCATTGTCTGGTTTTCAGGTTCTTGCCAGAATTGATTATTTGTCCTTTGGGTACCAAAAAGATTAAAAATGAGATCTAAGAAAGCTTGGTGTCCCATAGCTTTGACCCTGTCAACTTTCAGTGATTAAAGGCATGTCCTGACTTTGGGCGATTCGTGGCTGCTTGCCAATTGGGAAATGAGCAGTAAACATGGCGTCGGTCTGGAGGTGAAGAAGATGCTCAACAAGAGGTGTTGACGAGACACAGAGATGGGATCGCTTGGCTTAACTCTACAGCACATGAAGGCAAATATACACAGAGTCACATTTTAGAGAGATTCATGGTCTCTGACCACTTGAAAAAAATTGTGCTTTCTCCAGAATTTTGTGTGCTGAAAATTGCACTCACCCCCTGCTTGTTTGCAAAATTAAATGTACAAATGAAGTCCCGTGCAAACGTAAGGCTTGCTTTTTTCTTCTTATTAGTATTTCAGAAAAATAAAGGCTGGAAACTAAGTGTGAGTTTCTCTGCTGTGTCCAGAAGGGTGACCTGCCCACCATTACTGGAGCAGGTCTGGGGAACTGGGGAAGGGTTTTGCTTATCCGTCATCTTTGACCATGTATGTTTCGCTTCCCATTTCCCATCACACAGCAGTGAACTACAAACAGATGTGGGCAAGGTCTGAAGTTAATCCCTTGCCTCCATTTCATTATCTGTTAAGTAAAAAGGCCTTTTTGGTAAGCGTGGTGAGAGATGGATGTTGCCCCAACGACAGCACTGTTCAATTGATTCGGAACCTTTGAAGAAAGGGATAACTCAATTCCAGTGTGTTTTCAAGATGGCGGCCTTCAGACTCCCGATTCCATGGTTTTGTTAAAGGAACCAGAGTCTCCATCTTCCATGCTTTTTGGATTCAGTTTTGGATTTTTGCTTGGGAGTGGAGGAGTAGGTCTCCGGAGAGTAAGGCAAGGGTGCAACCTGAGTTTCCTCAATGGGATGAAGTTTTCTCAGAACTGGCTGGAGCTTGTCCTCTTGCTGCTTAAAATCCAGTTCCACACTAAAAAGTGAAAGAGAGGGAGAGGTTGAGTGCTGAGTCACATCTACACTAGACAGTGGTCAGGACAGCGTGAGCTAATGAAGCCCTTGGAGGTTCAGAGGGATGCTTTGTGTGTTGGGGCCCCAAAAGACTTTTTTCCAAACATTTTCATGGTTAGCCATCCACACTGCAGAAGGGAATGGGGAATAATTTCATTGGGCTGGACCTTAATTGGCTATATGCTTTGATTTCTTCCCCTTATAGATTCAGTGGGGTGTTCTTTAAGGAACTGAAATAGATTTGAGGGAAAAAGTTAAGCTGTGAGTGAAAGAGTCAGATCTCCCCTCACCACCCCTCCTCCATCCATATCCACACACACCCACATTCAAATACTTTCTCTCTCTGTGTGTCTGTCTTTCTGTCTCTTTCCCCCTATCAGAACGTGAAATTCTTGATAATCGGAGTAAAATGAGACAGCAGAAAGCAAATACTTTAAAAAACCAGAAGCTGTCTAGGGTAACAGGTCATGTGACACACTTTCCACTCATTGTCTCACTTGGGCTGGCTGACCATCCTCTGACCAAGGTCATTCAGGTAATGTTTCCTCCATGGAAAGAGGAAGGAGCCGAGGCTTGCTTGGGTCCTGGTCACACAGCTGCCACAGGTCACCAGGGAGATACAAATCTAGTCAGCATGCCCTTAGCCCAGTGCTTTTTTTCTCACACCCACTGCTTTTCAAAGGAATTCCTTTGACCCTTGTATGGGAACCAAATGAGAAAATGTCAGCTGCATAATAAGAAAGCACTTATCAGCATCACAGCATCATCTCTCCAGCCCTGCAATGTAAATGAATCAAAATATACTCTTAATATCTGGTTCCTAAACAGAGATGGGACAGAGCTGTATTTCTTGGTCTGGTAATTAGGTGAAATGATCTCTTTATTTCCCCTTTGAAATATTCTCCTGTTATGATAGAGAAACAATGTCATCACGATGGGGACAAATTTAACGTTCTATACTCTCCTCCTTGAAAATCTTTCTGCCTCCCAGCCCAAGCCCCAGTTATGAGCATGGCGTTATTTATAGTGTTTATTTCCATATCCCAAACTCTGGGCTACAGCAGAAGCCACTGAACCCAGAATTTGGGAGCCTTCACCTTTGCTCCTTTCTCCCTCCACACACCCTTTCCTTGTGGTTAGAATGTAATATCTGCTAGGAGACGGATTGTTTCCTCCCTCGTCTCTGCATCTGCGTTGCCTAATACTGTGTAACACACAGCAGATGTGCTCATATTTGTGTTTTGCAAAGAATCATCTGTGGACCTGCTGTTTCCGATATTAGACTGCAAGTTCTTTGGGGTCCGGGGCATTTTTCTTATTGTCTCTCTATCCCTATCACTGCACACTGTGTCTAGCAGACACTAGTCACTTAAGAAATACCTGTTAGTTTTTTCTTAAAATAGATGGTTATGACTTGGCAGGTACTTTGTGTTGATTTATCTGTGCAGATGTTTGACATCCCTCTCACCCCATGCAATAGACTCTTGGTTTCTCAAGGTCAGTTAGTGACTTTTTTGTATTCTCTGGAGGGGGCGCGGGGTGGTGGGGTGGTGCAAGGGTGCTTAACACAGTGCCCGGCACATGACAAGGCTTTGAAATGATGCTCACTGAATTCAGATGGCTTCACTGCCCCTCCCAGGAACCTTCTGAGAGAGGGTCTCTAAGGACGTATTGAGTGTGATCATCATGATTGACTCACTTGCCCAATTTGACTCTCTGTAAAGTGTTTTAAACAGGGTTGCTCTCTCCACAGAAATCAACTGTAATCGTGACTGCTTGAGACGTATGAAAGCTGATGAAAGCCTGTCTAGTCACATCAGAGTATCCAGCCTCCACTGTAACTGCGTCCTCTGCTTTGGACAAGTAGGGGGATGGGGACAGGGGTAGGGGTGACCTAGACCCACAAGAGCTCCACTCTCACATGCCCTGTGGGGCCAAAGGTGATGCCCAGCCTCTCCAGCTCATCCTCATTTGCTGTCATGTTTCTAAGCAATGATGATGGAAGACTTTGGCCTTATGGTTAGGATGCCACTGTCACTGCCTGTCTTCTTTAGGAGATCAAAAGAACTCAGTTTTAAAAAGCCAAATTGCTATTGGAACGTGATCTGAGGCTGGGCTGCTCAATCAAGTCAGAAATAACAGGTTACAAAAATTCTTAGCCTTTACCTCCTCTGGTGGAGTGACGTGCCTGCTGCCTCTTGGTACAGCTGGATCACACTAGGATTTTTATAAGCATTATCACCTATCGCACTTCACCAGGAAACTGAGTCTAAAACTGTCGTCCTGTTTATTTTTCCCCCTACCTCCCTCCCCCACCACCATCCCCCTTCCTATTTCACGGCAGTGTGACATAGTGGAAAGAGCATGAGACTCAGCATCAGGGGACCTGGATGGGGAGGGGTGCAGCTTCAGACGTTGTTTTTGTAACTGTTGTGGGCTGACTTGACTCAGGCTGTTCTGGTTGTTGAGGTTTGATATTGGAAGAAAATGAGACACTCACAAGTTGCTTAACAGATAAGAAGAGGAGAATGACTTAGCCAAGAGGAGGGAAGGATATTCAGCAAGGACCCTGAAAATTAATTAATCTGAGCTCATTTCCCCTCCGCCTGAGTTGTCTGTGGTGGTCCAGGAGCCACTCATCACAGAGGGGCTAGAGTGCCTCATGTTCTTGTTCTCTCTCTCTCTCTCTGTCTCTGTCTCTGTCTCTGTCTCTCCCCCTCTCTCTCTCCCTGTCTCTCTCTCTGTCTCTCTCTTTGTCTCTATCTCTCTCTGATGTCAAGGAATGGAGAATTTGGTCCCCTGAGACGTTAACCTTGATAATGTTCTGAGTCCTTTTTAAGGAAAACAATTGACCAAAACCACATAACAGGGGATCCTGGTAAATTTCCCCCTACCCAAATAACAATGAGGAAATCTATTTAGGCTTAGTCTTCTCATCTTTAAAATGGGGAATGTCTATTTGCCTCACCTACCTCTCTCTCACAATCAACTTGAAGAATGTGCCTTGGCAACCTTCAAGAGCTATGGACTTATCTGCTTTTGGTGAGGTGGTTGTTATTCTATATGATCAGGATTTCAGCAAGAGTTTTCTTCATTTTTATGGTGCATTGTTAACTTTTAAAAATTCATACTTTCTTTTTTTCTCTCTTTTTTTTCTACTTTTCTGTCACTACCTAATGACTCTCACCCCTACTAGAACCTTCCCTTGTAACACAGAAGTAGATTAGCAAAATAAATCAATACATTGGCTTGATCTGCCCAGATCATGTTGACTTGTCCACATAGTAGCCTCACATTTTCAGACTTCTAATGTTTTGTGAGCTGGAAGGAATAGTCTGCATGGTTTGGGCTTTCATGAAGAGAAAGAAAACAGGAAATAATGGCAGCCTATGGGTCTCCTTGTCTGAGAACAAGGGGCCTTTCTGGGTGCCTAAATCAAGAAATGTTAATGAACAAAACTCCAAACATCCCAAGAACCTCTGTTAGCCAAAGTAAAATTCATGTGAAGCAAAATCTTGTTAGTTCGTATTCTCCTAATTAGGAATTTATGACAACTCCAATATGGTGTGCACTTTCATCTTCCAGCAGAGGTGGGGCTTTCCTAACAGCTTGTGAGGGCCGCTGGAGGGCTCTCTTGGAGATGCCATTTTGCTGAGGAGGGCTCCTTATTTCTTCCCTTCTTTTCTGTGCTATGAGATCCACACCACTGGAGGATCAATGGAAGGAACGGGGCTTGTTTCCCCTGAGGAAGGGAAGACTTGGGTGGATACGTCATTGTGTTCAGGTTTTGGAAAGGCTGTCATGTACAAGGTGGATTAGTCTTGTTCAGAAGGCCCCTGACGATGGAATGGGGAACAGGTAGGATTTCTGGTTCTGCTCAGGGTTGCACTAAATGGCATCTGAGAGGTCCTTGCCAAGGCTGTAATTGTCATTCTGAAGTTGCAAGGGGATAGATTTAAAGAGTCCTAGACTAGCTGACAGGACAGCAGGATCAAGCAAAGACTAAAGCAGATTTCCTCGTGTTACTTCCCTGAAGAGTGGCCACCCAGTCAAGGCAAGCCCCTCCCTCCCAGGCCAGCCCATGTCCTTTTGCTTGGGACACCTCTCATTGTTAGGAAACTTTTCCCACATCAAGTCTAAGGGACCTATTTGTGGCCTTTTGCACTGTGCTTCCTTTTGCCCCCTTGGATCAAAGGGCATGAATCCAGTCCCTTGTTTCCCTAACCCCTCTGTAAGTACTTGAAATCCTGTGAGTCTGTCCCTCCCCCCCCCCCATCTCCCTTTCTCGGGGTTAAACATCTTCACAGCTTCTCCCAAGGTGCGATGATTTCCAGACCCTCAGCCATTTTGGCGGCTGTCTTGCATTTTTAGTATCAGAGTAAGGACAATCAAGCTCTGGCCTCACATGCCACCCCATGCTTATGCCCCTCTTCTGAAATGATCTTACATTTACTTTAGGTATTTTTTCTCTGATCATGGATGTACATACTGAAGGCCGAGAGGGCAGGGAGGCTTTTGTTTTTGTCTACTTAGTCTAGAACTTGGGGGAGAGTAGGGGTTTCTAAATGTTGCTTGGTTAATGGATGGGAAATGGAAGATTCATCCTCTTAGGTCTTGAGCTTGTGTTTCATTTCATTGTGTGCACATGTCTGTGCGCACACACACATGCGCACACCCCCTGGCGCCATCCTTCACTATCTCCTTTCCTATTGGAGGCTCTGATGAAGAGATGGTCTTTTTCCTCGCTGGGTCTTCAATGTGTGCCCTTAATCCCATTTCCTGCCATCTCCAGCGGATTTCCATCTCATCCCTGCCGGCTCTTAGCTTCAGCCCCTTCCTATTATCTTGGTTTCCTTCCCTGCTGACTTCACACATGCCCAAGTCTTCTGTATCCCAAAACAAACACACTAGGGGTTGTCCTCGATCTCTTTTCCTCTTCTCAGCTAAATTCCTTTAAAAAGTGGTTGCCAAGTGATACCAACTGATGCCTCTCCTTCTCCCCTTCTTTCTCTTCTTAACCCTCTGCAGTCTGACTTTTGAATTCATCATTCAACTGAAACCATCCCCTCCAAAGTTACAGAGATCTGGTGATCTCTTTTTTATTTATTTATTTATCTATCTATCTATCTATCTATTTATTTATTTACTTTTGTTGTTGTTGTTTTTGGTGAGGCAATTGGGGTTAAGTGACTTGCCCAGGGTCACACAGCTAGTAAGTATAAAGTATCTGAGGCTGGATTTGAACTCAGGTCCTCCTGAATCCAGGGCCGGTGCTCTATCCACTGCGCCACCTAGCTGCCCCTAATGACCTTTTCTCAATCCTCCACCTTCCTGACCCACTGTAGCCTTTGGTGCTGCTGACCACCTCCTCCTCTTGCATGCTTTCTCTTCCCCAGGTGTTCATGCCACTTCCCCCTTGTGGTTGTCACTCTCCCTCCCTGGCCACTCCTCAGCTTCCATTGCTGGGTGGCCATGTCTTTCCTGCCCCCTCCCACTGAGGATCCCCCGCTGTTCTCTTCTGCTCCCTCTGAGGCTGCTCTCCAGACTGGTGTCTGCCCAACTGGGCCACGGCCACTGGAGAAGCCCTAACAGCTCTCCCCTTTGCTCGGGACTCCACGCCACTTAGCAGAGTGATTGGCACGTAGAGAAGGCACTGCGCAAATGTCTATTGAGTGACTGTTGACTGACTGACAGCTGCCACTCTCACCTTCTCCAGCTCTTCTTTATGTGTTACCTTTCCCCAATAAGATCCTTGAGGACAGAGTTCTCTCTCTCTCTCTCTCTCTCTCTCTCTCTCTCTCTCTCTCTCTCCCTCTCTCTCTCTCTCTCTCTCTCTCTCCCTCCCTCCCTCCCTCCCTCTCTGTGTCTCCCCTCTCTCCTCTCCTTTCCTCTCCCCTCTCCTCTCCTCTCCTGTCCCCTCCCTCCCCTCCCCTACTCTCCTCCTCTCCTTCCCCCTTCTCTCCCCTTCTCCCCTTCTCCCCTCCCCCTCCATCCCCCCCCCCCATCTCTACATTCTCTTGCTCTCTCTACCTAGATGGCTCATAGATCTCTCTGGCCAGCTCATGTCCTTGTCCCGAGCTCCACTCTTGCTTCAAACCTGCCTTTTGGAAATCTCAGCCTGAATCCTCTGTTGGCATCTCAGACACAACAGGTTCAAGACAGAACTCCCTTATTTTCCTTCTTCCCAAACCCAGCCCTCTTCCAAACTTCTCTTTTCCCATAAAAGGCACCACTGTCCTCATCGCCAACCTCACAGAACTTTGTGGTGTCATCCCTCACGTCTCCTGCTGCTCCGTCATATCCAGTCAGTTGTCATGCTCGCAAATCCTTATGTCCCCTTCTCGTCATTCACCTAGACCCACCCCCTCTCACCCCAACCATTACCCATGGCTCCTAATGATGTTCTTTGCCCCTGGTCTGCCAGGCTGACCTGCCCTGGTGACTCCACTGGCTCCCTATTACCCTCAGGGTCAAATGTAAACTCTCTTTGGCTTTTAGACCTCTTCATCACTGCCCCTTTCCCTCTATTCTTTTTACACTTGATTCCCCTCCAGGCGCTCTGCGGTTCTTCCTTTCTCCTGCTTTTAGTGCTTTTCCCTTCCAGTGGTACCTTGTATCTGGTTTGTATGTATCTTGTATCCACCTCTATAAACACACATGTGCCATCTCCCTCTCCAGTCTGTAAGCTGATTGAGGGCAAAGATCATTTTGCTTGTGTTTGTGTCCCAATCATTTACTGCATCGCCCAGAATACAGTAGGTGCTTAATAATGAGAGTTATCCAGAAGTGATGTCATGGGCTTCCCCTCCATGGCCATGTTCCAGCAAAGTCTGGGCACCTTTGTTTGGAACACTGAGGAGGGATTCTGCTCTGTGGTCATTGAAATTCCTCCCCCCCGAGAGGGATGGCAGTGAGAAAGGAGAGGCCGCAAAGACAAGAATTCTGCACTTGGGACATGTCATTCAGTTAAACTCTCCCTTTGAACAAGTGATGTCTGTTACTTAGGATGATTCTGTTTAAAAAAATAGCCTTTCCAGGATTTTGTTCCTTGGACCAATGGATAGCATTGATATATCCTTGAAGTCTGTGCCTATTTCCATGTTGTTCGGTTAATCCTGAATTAGGACAACTAAGAGCTTGGATTTCTTGTCTTAGTCCTATTTGGCGACCTGTAATTATTGTAATTATTATCCTGCTATTAAGTAATTAATCTCACTCTAGAACCGTGTAATCATGGAGGAATCTATGTGGCGTCTTTGTTAACTAAATCCCTACACTTGATCTGGAAAGGCAAATTCTCTCCCATGTTCTCGTTCTGTTTTCCCATTGCAGTGTAGCAATGGAGTAAGAAATTATTTCAGTTTGAATACAATACCAGCAAAAACCTCTGTGTCCCAGCACCTATGGCTATGCCCACCCTCGCCTAGAAATGGGAAGGGCATTCTCATGGAGATTCAAAAAGTGTTAATCCTAGAGAATCCTTGCTTCTTGATAGTGAATCCCTTGGGGTCCATGTAGCCCTACACTCAGCTCCCTCATTAGGCTTAGAGACAGCTGGCCAGCAATGGGAGCACCAGAGAGTTCATAGTGTGGCCCAGCTCTGTGGCTCATGGGCACTGGAGGTCCTAGAGTCTTATTGGGCAAATGGTAAAAGAAGGGAACTCTTGCCTCTTGGAGGATATGAGCTGCCTTGTGAGAGAAGCATGGTGCTAGAGTTGGAATTCACAGGTCACATTTACTGACTCCTATTCACATTTTCTCTTTAAGCAGAGACTGCTCCTTTGGGGTTGGTTTAAACTAGGGAACAAAGGGCAGATCTGTGCATTTCCATTGCCTCTGTCAACCAAGCCTGGGCAGAGACAAGATGGAGGAAATGCGGAGCAGAGCTGAAATCATGGAAAAGCAACCAGAGAAAAGGGAACAACTTGGAGCTGCTTCTGGTAAGCAGGAAGCCAGTCAGATGTACCCAGAACAGCAGGGGGTTTAGCCGGCTCCAAATGCTTCCCAGCCCAGGGATGCAAGACTACTTAAGCATAGACATGTTGCTTGCTGGAAGGGACCTTGTCAGGCCTGTGATAAAGTGGCTGCCGGTCAGACAGTGGGGGCCAGGGACCTGTTGTTAGCCTGCCCCTCCAACCTCAGGCTTTACGCCTGGAGCTTGAGGGCCCCCTTTCCTGCTGCTGCCTTAGTTTCAGGGCGAGGCTCCTTTGTACCAGCTGGAACTAACCTTCATCATCTTGACTTAGAGTTAGGAGAAGTCTTCAAGGTCATTTATTATCCCAAGGTCACTCCTGGAGTGAACCAGCAGAGCAAGGCTTTGACCTTGGACTTTCTCACTCTACAGTCTAGTTCTTTCTAACCTCTGTGAGCCTCAATTCACCCATCATGAGTGAGTGGGCACTGACCCTCGAGACAGAGGCCCGGGGTCCAGCTCCCACCTCTGGTACTTAGTGGTCTCTGTGACTTCTTTGGTCTTCAGTTTCTCCATCTGTAAAATGAGCGGGTCGTACTCATGGGTCCTGAGGTCCCTTCACATCTTAAAACTTTGCTAACATTCCAGTTCGTTGTTATGAACAGGAAACTCTGCTTCCCATGAGTCTCTCCTCCCCCCCTTGCACCACACTGATGGCCGCGGGGCTAGAAGAATGCTCCTGTTTTGTTTTTTCCTTGCTGGGGCTGTTCATCCCTGCTCTTCACAGACCCCCCAGTGCTCCACATTGTCAGAATGACATTCTTAGTACAATTCCAGCCAAGGGGCTTATCCCATGGCGTCAGAGACAGATGGGTCATGTTTGTGTTCTGAATTTAAAGCTCCAGGAAAATCCTTGTCTCATGAGTCCAGGCCGCAGAGCTTATGCGGCCATAGTCCAGTGTTCAGTGTTCATCTGATTCCAAACAGATGTGGGCGGGAGTGGGGAGGAGACTTGGAGGCTACCCCGTCATTGGTCTGGTGCATTTCCTTCCAAGTCTTCTAGAGCATAGGATCATGAGGAGGGGCAGCCTGTAGTGGCCACGAATTCATTTCTGTATTCCGCAGTGACCTAAACCACGGCTTGAACAAATGTAGATGAGTCTGCTTTGGTTTGATCCAGACAGACTTTCCCTATGCTTTGGCCTCAGTGGCCTCAATTGCAGAAAGACATCCATATTGGTCGAGTTGAGGGCCCCACTGAGATGCAGTTCATATTTCCTCTTCCATTTTTTACCATTTTTTAAATGGAAGAAACAGCTTCTGTTGCACTGGATTGGGGTCCAGAGAACACAGATTCCAGCTGTATTTTAGCTACTCCCTCTCCGTGTGACCTTGGGCAAGTGACTTCACTTTGCTTCTGAAGGACACCTTTAGGATTTCTTGCCCCTGCTCCCTCCCACTCTGTAGCTGCTGGTGCCTTCCTCCCTCAAAGATGTCCTTGAATCTGCCTGCTGCATTCCATGGATTTTTCTATTGAGGTAACCCTTGTCCCTCTTGTTAGACCTGAAGCCTGGGGCTATTGATGCTTTTTCTTTGTCTCCCTAGTCTTTAGTGGATTTAATTAAGGGCTTGATGGATTTTCCTGTCTCTGTTTCCCTTTTGTCAAATAGAGATGATGATAGGATTTTAGATGGTCAATCTGGTGTGCTTGATGGAAGAAGCAAAGAGAACCCTCTGTCTAAAGTTCTGGCAAAGATCAGATAATTTACAGTGGTCTGGGACTTGCAAGAGTTGAGGAGGCAGAGAATCTCATAGGATCTTAATGTGCAAAGGAGATCTTCAAACTTATTTCCTGGCATTTTGGAGAGGTGACACAAGGTAGAAAAACAAATGGGTAGAAGCCAGAGTCAGAAGAACACTGGATTTCAGGCTCCCCTTTTCTCCATTTATTTGGCAAATGACAGTGACTTAGGTGTCCTGAGCCCTGATTAGGTGGCGTGTACATTGGCCCCTAATAAGGCTCTCAGGGTCTGGGCCATAGTGAGCAAAATGCTGGGCAAACTGTAGAGAGCTCTGTAAATTGTGAAGATCTTTACAGAAATGTGATCTTTTGACCTCATTGTTTGGAAAATTAATGAGTTGCCAGGACAGAAATTTGTCAGATTATTTACCTCTGAGATTTAACTAAAGATAGTTTGTCTAACCTTTTCCAAGGCCATGATTTCCCACTCTGGCCCTTCCATCAAACTGAAATCCCACTTCCCTTCAAGAACAGATAATTACAAGTCCTTAGGCTTCTCTTCCCTTGACTGGAAGGTCTTTGTTCCATCAATTAATTTTTTTCTTCTTAGTGGCTTTACTCTCAACTCTTTCTGAGCACTTTCATTATTGCCCCATTTTATGGTGAAACATGGTAATGGCCACAAAGGAACGGACACCCTTTATCTTGCCAGAGCCCCTTCGCCGGACTCCCCTCTTTCTCTTCCCCTAGACCCAAGCAGTTGCCCAGGGACCACTGATTTGGCTACTACAGCCAGCTCACATCAAGGCTCCTCCTCCTTTCTATTCCCCAAGAACTCCCCTAGTTCAGACCTTTATCAGCTCCTGCACACACGATCATAACAGGCTTGACTCTTAACTGTTCTCACTGTGGTCAGTCTTTCCCAATCCATCCATCAGACATCTGCCAAAATAATCTTCTGAATACAAGAACTGAGCGTATGCCCATCAACTTTGGAATATAACTTGCAATTATTAGCTTTTCTCTCTGTGGCTCCAGGCTCCCTTTCCTTTATTTCACACGATTCTCCTTTATGGTCTCCATTTTGTACTGAAATTGGCCAAATAGCCATGGCCTTCCCTCAACATGCTTCCTCTCTCACCAGATGTTCTTGTAGGCTTCAATTGACACCTTCTCCAGAGAGTCCTCCCGGAACTTATTATCCAATTAGTCAGTGAATTAGACCAATCCAGGGACCTTCTCTTCTAATCCACGTGTACAGGACTCTTACCAGTGTGTACTGGTTCCATTCTTTATTCCTTGCCCCCATGTAGAGGTCAGAGCCACCCTGTTCTTTGGGTTGGGCTACTCCCTATAGTAATTAAATACCCAGGAGGAATTCCATTGTGTGTGTGTGTGTGTGTGTATATATATATATATACATACACACACACACATATATATATATATATATATATATATACACACACACACACACATATATATATATATATATATATACATACATACATACACTGCTTAGCTTGGAGAGATGAGGTTTCTGCTTCTGTAACTAGGTATATGAAGTGCCTTTTGTAACCAACTGTGAAATGTACGCCTAAGGTCATATTAAATAAATCGAACTCTGTTAAATCTTCTTTGGCACATCTTTTACTCACTCTTTGGAAAGCATCCCCAGTCCTGTTCTCTCCAGCCTCAGAGTGAAAAGTCCTTCCTGTTTCTCATTGGAGGATTTATACACTTGGGTTATTTGCAGTTTACATTTTTCAAAACTGTGTTCCAAGAAGAATGACGATGTTCAGATAATTTGATTGAAATAAATACGTTTTCTTCCTTTCTGCCCTTACTTGATTCTCTTGGTTCTTTTAACCCGAAGTGACTGGGACCAATGGAGAGCAGCCCAAGCAGGGAGTGAGCAGGCCTGGTTTCTAATGTGGGCTCTGCTCCCAACTCCTGGTGTTAACCTAGGTGAGCCACTTTCTTTACCTTTCTGAGCCTCAGTTAACTTATTTGTGCTTTCCACCAATAAGGTTCACCCCTTAACTTCTTGTAGCCAGGGCCCATAGGCTCTAGGTCATTATTCATTTACTCTCACTTTACAGAGAATTCTTAACATGCTCTGTTTTCCAGTTTCTTGCTCACAGTACGTTAGATGATCAGATGATGGTGGATGGGCTGACTACTAGCTAGAGTGAAGGATCTACCCACACCAGGGAGAGGGGACAGTTCCCATCAAAGGGAGAGTCTAGAAGACAAAGTGAGGGAAGGAGAAAGAGCCTTGCTGCTTTTGACTGTAGAATAAAGAATGTCCCCATAGGGCACTGAGTCATCAAGCAAAAATTAGGCTGTGGTTCATGCCTTGTTTCAGGTTACATTTTTGTACAATGCCCCTTGAAGATACTTCTTGTTAATAAAAACAAGAAGTCTTCAGGGCAGTGAATGTTTATTAAGTTAGTACCTTGTGCCAGGTACTGGTTTTTGCTTGAGGGCATGTGACCCAGACCATGGCTCCTCCCCAAGTCAAAGCAAAACAAACTGAGGCAGCCATGTGGTGGATCCAGTCAAACTTGAGTTCAAATCCTGCCCTACATACTTATTAGATATGGGACTCTGGGTGCGTCTACTTAGCATCTGTCTGTCCCAGTTTCCTCATCTACAAAATGTCAGATGGCCTCCGAGGTCTCTGTCTGCTTAGACACAGAATCCTGTGGAACCCTCAGATCTCCACAGTGTTCTTCCATGGAAGTAAATTAATCTTTCCATTTCATTGTTCTCTTAGTGACCCTAGGAGGGAGCTAATGAAAGAATCATGCCCGTTTTACATGTAGGATTGCAGCCATTTGCTATGGTTCTGTCGCTTGCCAGCAAGGCAGAATTTGAACCCAAGTCTCTAGACTCCAGGTTCCCTAGGAGTTCACATCAGCACAGTACAGTGAACCTGGGCTCAAATCCCAGTCGGTGCTTGCTGGCATGATGTTGGACTGGTCACTCAGCCTCTTTAGGCCTGTTTTCCCATTTGTAAGATGGGCCACTGAGGTCGCAGCTCTATGATCTTAGTGGGGGACATTCGTCTCTGAACAAAAATGTCATTCGAATGAGGTTACTCTGTGCCTGGGAGTGACCAGTAAGAGACCTATCAGAGTCAGCTGGGGAGGAATCATTTCTAACAGGGAAAGCAGATGTGTACTCTCTGGCCCTTGGAAGAAAAGGGGGAGCGAGGGAGAAGGTTTGGGCTCAGGGTGGGGGAGCAGATGTTATGGAGCTGGGAGAAGGCAGTGTGATGTCAGGGAGTGGGACTCCCCAGTTTGGCCCGGAAGTAAAGAATGGTGAAGGTGAGTTAGGTGACTATGACCATGAAGATCAGCAGGAAGCAGATTAGAGAAGGCCTTGAATGCCAAGCTCAGGGACATTTACATCCTCCTCTATCAAAGTGGGACCACAGCCACTTTGGAGTCATAGAATGGCCTGGCCAGACGTGTGCCTGAGGGAGATGATTTGGGCAGCTAGCTCCATGAAGAATGGATTAGGATGGGGAGGACAGCAAGCAGTCAGGCCCAGAACAAAGCAAGCATCGATAGGCTGGAGAGGAGCATGGGTGTGGCGGCTGTGCCGTGAGGGTCCAGTTGTCGGGGCTGACCAACGATGGGAAGGAAGGTGTGCCGGGCAGCCCAGGACTACTCAGAGGCTTGGGTCGGGGAATCAGGGAGATGACCACGGCTTTAACAGAACAATGTCTGAGCCGCAGGGAACCCGCGGCTGGGGTTTGGGGAGACTTGAGGCTAGGGATGATCCTTGGTGACCGTTGGAACGTGGAGGAGATTAGCGAGGGAAAGGGTCCGTGTATGGAGATGGAGCTTTGGAAGAAGGTCACACCTAGCGGGGCTGTTTGGTCTGCGTAAGGAAAGGCGTCAAGAAGCTGAGAAGATTGTTGGGAGCTGGCTGGAAAGGAGGCCTCAGAGGACTATCTTTGTACTGGTAACAATGATGGCGGTCCTGGCGACCCTTCACCAAAGGCCTCCTCTCAGTAAACCAATGACCGTTGGGTGTGCCAATGGAACCGACACCCTTTTGGCCCCTGCCTTGCCGGTGAGACTCTAAGTGTAGACGGTGCAAGGCCCAGCCTGGCCGGATGAGCAGAGGCTTCTGGCCAGAAGGCTGAGGGCTGGGAGAGGGTGGTTGTCCTTCCTGTCTGGTCTGGTGCCAGGGACTGTAACCTCCCGCAGTGCATCTGATGCTGACCCAGAGCTCGGGAGCCATGAAAGAGCACGGGTTCCCATGGCTTTCTTGTCATTCCCTTTATTGTGTTCTTGGGACCCTTCGTTTTCTGTTACAGTTTCGGGACCTGGAGCAGATAGATGATCACCGAGTGGCATCGTTTCAGAGCCGGTGGGGATGTCAGCAGGGATCATCCTTCCAGATTCCCAAGCTCTCTGTAGTATCTGCCAAGTGACCCACCAGCTGCAGTCTGCTCACCTCAAAGGAGGAAGTCAGCCTGTTCCCCCAAGGCTCTTTGTGCTGCCTGTGGGGCCTAAGCCCTCTTTTGGCTGACCAAGGCACAGGAGGACAGGGATTTGGCCTCCCCAGTCTCCTCTTCTCCTGGCAGATCCTCCCTGCTTCCAGCACCAGCTCCTTGTACAGCCAAAGCTGTCCTTTTTACCCTCATCTGACCCTCCACAACTTGTCTCTGCCCTTCCTCAAATAGGATGCTCAGAATGGAATGCCTTGCTCCAGGTGTGTGCTGACCCAGGGGCCCCCGCAAGGGGCCGGAAGCCTTCTACCTCCTTATTATCAGAAGTGATACCTTTTTATGCAGTTTAGGACCAAGGTCACATTAGCTTTTGTAAGGAGATGGAGAGCAGAGGATGTCCTTTCCAAAAGGGAAGCTATGACAGGATCAGTCCATCAGTGAGCATTGATTAAGCACTTACTGTATGTCAGAAATTGGGTGGGGGCCTGGGAACAAAGGCAAACAAGAACTTGAGTTGGTGCCTTCCAGTGCTGATGTCCAAGGGCTCAGAACCCTAATTCCAGAGACGTGGATGTTGTCCCTTTGGAGGAGAAAGGACAGCTGAAGACACCCAAGGGGTGTGAGATAGCGGAGGCGGGACCAGAACCCGGGCCTCCTGCATCCCTGCAGCCACTGCTGCTGTTGAGTGCTAACGGTCTCCCCTTCCCTGTCCTCTGAGCTCTTCTTGAGAGTGAACCATGGGCAGCTGGTGGGAGCCAGATCTTACAGTTTGTTAGGTGTGGATATGTTTTAGTTGGAGTGGGATTTGTGCCCCGGGGATTTCTGGCCGAAACTGGTCCGGAAGGGGGGGCGGCCATTTCGTGTCACCTTCAGGGTCCATGTTCTGGCCTTTCCCAGACTTTGGTCCTAGGACATGGCCAAGTGAATAACAATCTTCTCCGGTGCTTATAACTTCTGTGTTGGACATCCCCCGACTAAAGGGATTTCAGTGACTCCAATTCCAAGTTTTGTGGTGACAATATGAACCCCTATTTAACTCTTAAGAACAATTTGACATTTATTTTTTAAATGAATTCCATTTATTTTCTCATGAAATTAAACATTTAATGACCACCAACTGTTAGAAATCAGCACGTATTGTTTTAGTTTTGCCATAGGCCTAGAAATGCCTGCGAGTCACCCAGACTGGGCTGGCAGAGTCTGCCTCTTGGCTTGGTTTGCCTCCACCTGATAGATCGAACAAGGGATCCGGTGGAGGTCTCCTAATGCTCAGATTTTGGTTTACTGTGGAGGTGGTATTGGAACGAATACACTGCCCAAGTTCTTACCCAGCTCTGAAGGCTGACAATCAAAAATCAGATGCTTCTGACCCCAGGGAAGAGAGAGAGCTTTGGGTTTATTGGTGCAAGTAATTTTCCAGGAGACTTCTGTGGCTTTCTCCTTTCTTTCTGAGTAGTGAGTGACTGCCTTTTGAAATCATTCTTTTCTCTGACCTGAACAATGGAGACTGAGCAATAGTGTATTCTCTGCCCTTTCTGACCCACAAGGAGTCCTATTTTATATTCATTTTCTGGGATAATTCATAGTAAATGCCTAAGAGCAATACACAAACTATTAGACAAAAGGCTCATTTCTCCCACATCAATTCCTGTTGTTAAGGAACTTAATATGCACAAGTGATGGTAATTTAAGCAGGAATGGAAAGGGCATTTCCTCTAAGAGCTAATCAGGGAATGACAAAGACATGAGCTTTTATTCCAAGTGGGCTTTGGACATGATCGAATTGGCACAATTTCTGCATACAAATGCAATTACCTCTCCTCACAATAAGACTTCATTAGGCTGAAGTATTTGAGTTCTTGTGTCTGTCTTGATCGGGCACTATCAGAAACTGCTTCTCCTCTGCATTATCATCTCTTTGGAGTTGAGTAGAAAAATGCTGATCTGACTGCAGAGGATTGGGGGTGTTGGCTTTTTCAGATGGTGATGCTTGGAGATTTGATGGGAGGGAACACATCCATTAATTTTCTTCTGTTACCTTTGCTGCGGAAAATTAGGATCCTTTCTCCTTGGCACGGCGTTTTTATCTGCGGTGCTGCGCTTTTTTGTTGGTTTTTTTTGGTGCTACCCATTCTTAAATAGTCCATCGGAAGAGTTGGACTTCCGGCTTTCACTGATTTGAGGGAAGTTCCCACAAGGTGCACTTTGCCATTCTCTGGATGTGTCATTGTGGACAGGGAGAAATGGAAAGTGACCCTCGCAAAATAATTTCAGGTCTTTGGGCTGGGCTCCAAGAACTTTCACAAAATAGGCACAAAGAGAGTCTGATTTTTACTAAGGAAGAGGTGTGTGGGGGGGGGTATAGGGAGTGGTGACCTTTACACATATGTCCAACCATTGGCCCAGTATGCACCTGGAATCCACTCTGCCCACCAGCCTCACAGCACTACCCTTCACCCAGCCTCCTGTCAGGCTTGCCACTCCTTCAGACAATTCACTTCCACATTGACTTTTTTTTTTTTTTTTTTAGTGAGGCAATTGGGGTTAAGTGACTTGCCCAGAGTCACACAGCCAGTAAGTGTTAAGTGTCTGAGGCTAGATTTGAACTCAGGTCCTCCTGACTCCAGGGCCGGTGCTCTATCCACTGCACCATCTAGCTGCCCCACCCACATTGACTTGTAAACCTAGTCTGATATTTGCTGAGGATAAACAGACCCAAGAAAGACAGCCTTGCCAAAGTTTCCAGCCCCTACTCAAGTAGAAGAGGCCCAACCACACCCTTTCCACGGAGCTGGACTTTTATACTGGGTTCAGGCATTCTGTTCATTCGAAGCATCGGGAGAGGTGAAAGAAAGGTATCTCAAGACCCTACGTGGTGTTCCTGCTTGAGGACAGGCGCTGCTTTATGTCTGACCCTGTGCTCCTAGAGTGGCGCACAGGGCCCTCTGGGCACTTCGGCTTTGAACATTTGAGTGCTAAGTTCTGGGAAAAACCAACGAAGCAAAATGTAAACAATAGCTTGACGTAATAAATGCTCTTTGGAGTGGATTATGTTTAGGTGTAAACAACAACAAATCCCACAGAGAACCCTAAATATTTTGTTGTTCTTCTGTCATTTCAGTCATGTCCAACTCTTTGTGACCCCATTTGTGGTTTTCTTGGCAAAGATACTGGATTGGTTCTCGGTTTCCTCCTTCAGTTCATTTTATAGATGAGGAAACTAAGGCAAACAGGGTGGAGTGACTTGCCCAGGGTCACACAGCTATTAAGTGTCTGAGGCCAGATTTGAACTCTGGTCTTCCTGATCCCAGACCTGGTGTCATGTAGCTGCCCATGAAAAGAAAAGAAAACAAAAAGACCCAAACAATCCTAAAAATAGACAATCTTCAAGGCTGATTAAAAACCTGATCACAATATTTCACATTAAGCCAGACGTCTGTCCTACCAAATAATAGCGCAGCAATGGTGAGGCCCTCAGCCCAATTTGAAATCTTGGCAAAGGCACTTTTCAATTACATTGAGTCTCCAATAAATTATTTTGGAAAATGTTTCCTTTATCCAAAATTGTTGTTGAACCAAGGGTCACCTGTAGTGTTTTCATGGAAGTGGGTCCAGTTGAATACACCTCATTATGTTTCATTAGTATCTTTGAAAAAACCCTCCACGGGAAACAAAGAAATAAGTGACCCATTTTATACCTCTGCTTTGCCTTGTTCTCTTTGAAAACAAAACTGGGACAAAAGGTGCCTTGTCTATAGTGTGACTCAGGCGATGAGTCTTACAGAGAAAAGAGTAAGGAAGGTGGGGGGCAGAAGTGTTTGGCCTCCCATGTGCAAAGATCCTATTAGTAACAGAGCCTTAAAATGTTTTCTAAAATAATTAGTGCCTGTTTTGACAGCTGTGTGGATGGTAAGCTGGGGGAAAGAAAAGTTTCACCAAGAAAAAACTGAAACTTCAATCTCTCCATTTTCTTTCATGCTGGGATGGTCTTTAATTAGAATTTAACAGCCGAGCCTGATAACACTGAGGTATGCCATCTTGAGAAAAAAGGGGAAAATCCTATCCACTATTCCAAAATTCAAGTTTCGTTTTATTTTTCCTAGGGCCACCTTGTGGTTTGCTAGTTTCCAATCCCCAAATGCTGAGGGCTATTTTATCCAGCTTCCTTTCAATTACTTCCATATAAGGAAAATGAATTTACATCATTGGGAAATGCCTGAAGTTCCTTAACCTCTTTAAGCCTCAGTTTCCGAATCTATAAAAGAACCAGTGATCTGTAAGGTCCCTTCTAGCTCTGAGTATATGGTTTGTATGAATGCTTTGGATTTTCCTTTTCATCTCCCTTTCTTTTATAGCTGTAAATCCCAGAATTCCAGAAATGGCAGTCTTGCTAATTAATCATGGGATCTCTCCTTTTTTAAAACAATTTACTGGATTCACAGCCAAATAGAGATTCGGGACGATGGATGGAGGTCTTCAGTTTTGGAGCCACTGAGGTGCCGATCAATGCAACTCAAGTCAATTCAGTTTAATAGTTAGGACCAAAATGGTCCAGATTGAGAGTTTGAAGGATTTCTGACTTCATCTCCTTTTACAGAGGAGAAAACCAAAGGCCAGAGAGATGACTTGCCTAAAGATATGTCATTAATAAATTGGTAGGGTTGGGATTTGCACTTCTGTCAATCTCTTATTTACTCCAATCCTCTCAATATCTGTTGTGCAATTATGCTTGCCTTGAGATATATTTCACAGTATCTGTGAGAAAGGGTACCAAATATGATAAGGCTGCACTCAGCTAAATTTGGAGCATAATGCATTTTTTCCAGCTCATGCACATCCTAATTTCATGAAAACAATGCTCTGAATTTTCCATTGGGAAGGTCATCCTGTTTCAAATGAAAAAAATGGTATCCCCCAAATCAAGATGGATCTGGTGAAGTTCACCGGACGTCAGGGCCTTTCATTACCGAGCATGTTGGTGTCAGGCTTTCTGGCCAGATGACACATCTAAGAAATTGCCTACATGTCCTGGGTCTGTTAGAATGCTCTCTCCTGTTTGGTTTTCAGGAGGAATGTGGTCATGGGAATGGGAAAGGCTCAGCTGTATCCATGTAGATCCTATGGTATATAGTGCGGCCCATACCAGATGCAGCTGGGAAGAGTGATGGTGATGACTGAGGGGGCTCTCCACCCCTGGGAAAGGATGTGTGCCCAAATATGGCCTCCAGCGGATTTGAGATAAATGAGGCATTTGGGCGCTGCTGTATTCACCAGCTTCTATGCTTTGGGGCTTCCTCCTACCCCTCCTGTCACGCTGTGCCTCCCCTTCCTGTTTCACCACCCAGAAAAGCAAATCTAGTTTCTTAAGTCGTTGGTGCTTTTCAAATAATATACTAGAAGAGTAATTACCTATTCCAGTCTGGTCTCTTGAGATGACTGCCATTTTCTTAGGAATTCTATATTTGATAAATAGTTGGGGTGGGGGGGGGCAGATCTCTCTTGGCCAAGTAGTCCCTAACAGAGGTGGTTTCCGTTGTCACAGAACTGTTTTTTCCTGAAGTTTGCTTCATCTTGTGTGTTAGGACAGAATGGTCAAATTATCATGTCCTTGTAAGGGCCATTAAAAACTTGCCCTCCAAACTCGCCCCCCCCCCCCTTTCCTTTTGCAGGCCACTGAAGGTTAAGTGACTTGCCCAGGGTCACACAGTGTCAAGTGTCTGAGGGCAGATTTGAACTTAGGTCCTCCTGAATCCAGGGCTGGTGCTTTATCCACTATTCCACCTAGCTGCCCCAGAAGATTAATATAAAAATAACAAAGGCCATGGTTGCCCAAATCAGCTCACTCTTTGGAATTCTATCTCATCAAAGGCTGCCATGGGCTTGATTCTGTATTGATTATTTATGACACAAGGTTGTGGGGTTGATGGTTTCCTCAAGGAACTTGGCTCCCTACGCCCCTTGGCTTCCAGTTTCTCTCCTTGTGATCTAGTCAGTCTAATCTGGGAGGAAGTTAGACATTCTTCAACAGAGATCTTGCTTATGTGGCCATAACAAAAGGAAAGACAACAGACCACCCATGAAATCCCTACAAGATGCCACCTTGGGGTTATTTACCAAGACCAAATGGCGAGGCCTATGTCAAAACACTAACTGAAATGAAATTTGGCAAGCAGGCCCAAAGCTTTGTTCCTGGCCCTTTGACTGGAGCTCTCCCATGGTCACTCTGTTGGCTTAGGGTCACTCACATTTGCTCAGCTAATACAGGATCAGGTAGAGTCTCCAAGTTGGAAGGTACCTTGGTGACCATATCGTCCAGCTCTTGCCTGAACAAGAATCCTCTCTTCCTGACATGTGGTCATTCAGACTCTGCTTGAAGGCATCTAAAAGAGGGGGAGCCCTCTATCTCCTGAGGAAATCCATACTCCTTTTGGGGAAGGCAGAACAAAATGACCTCACCCACTTGAGCTCTCTCTCATTTTAATCAAATTTAGATGAACTCTGATGGCAAACTGATATGCTCTGCCAGGGCCAGTATCAGTGGATTAGGAATCTCATTTAGTGCTGGAAGGGTCCTAAGAGATTCTCCAATCCAGTTCAACCCCTGCATTTTACAGAAGGTAAAAATGGGGCCGCCCTCCCATGGGAGAGCATGGGATTCAAGCCTAGGCCCACTGGCCTAGAGATCTTTTCCATTTTGTTGTGGCTGCGCTGGGCCAATTAGCCTGAACTTGTTGAGCCAAGCCTGAGGCTGTCTCCTATTCTTGGCTGGGTCACAGCACTCACTATCTGGCCAGTGCGGAGCTCGGTTAATCTTATGATACTCATCATTTCTCTTGCCCTCTCCCTCTGCAGCTTTGCCAGACGGTCCTTGGGCCCAACTCAAGGTCAAATCTGACTTTGAAACATGAAAACTGAACTCCTAAATCCTCTAATTTTGCATGACAACATTTCAATGTCACTGTTGTTGCTAAATGATGGTGCATTTACCTCCCTCAAACCAACTAGAAAAACAGCATCTGCTTTGAGCATTCCTCTCATGGAGTTGTCCCTCAGGGTTAAAATCATGTCCTGTACAGAGATGTCCCCTGGCTCTCCAGCGTGCCCTCCACTCCTGGTTGTGTGCGTCATATTTCTGGATGTCTTCCAATGGCTAAGGGCCAAGAGACAACAAACCCGACACCGCTTTCCATGCTTTCAAGCTTCCTTACCTGGCTGGCTAGGCAGCAGTGCTATCCATGGAGGACAGAGTGCAGCTCCCTACAAGATCAGTGCTTGGGGTGGTCAGCAGAGAGAAGGCATTTGAGTGTCTCTTCCACAGTAGTGGTTCTTGGGATCGTTGGGCCACCAGGGAGCATGGATAGTGTGTGCTGCTCCTTCAGAAGCGTCGTCACAAGTGGTCATGCTCACTGGGACCTTGGAAGGTCTAACCCAACTCCTGCACTGTGTATTTGGTGGTAGAGCCTAGAATCCAGGTCTGATTCCCAGCCCAGTTTTCTCTCCACTTCTCTGTGCTTCTGTATGTGAAATCTTGGCCTTCTTACTAGAGATATTTTAATGAGTACTTGCTGAACTGACTGGACAGGGAACATTCCTATCATCTTCCTAAAGTATAGGTCTGGCCCTCTCCACCACCCCCATCTTCCCCAACTATTGAACTACCATAGCTCCCTTTTATCTCCAGAATTAAATACTTAATCCTCTGTGTAGCACTTTATGCTCTTCACAACCCGACTCCAGACTTATGCCTTCCTCTTCTCCATGCATTATAGGAGTTAGAAATTCTTCTGTTCCTCACACAACACTCCCATTTGGTTACTCCATTGCACTGGCTGCCCCCCATTCCTGGAATGCAGTCTCTCTTGCCTCCATCTCCTAAATTCCTTCTAGGCTCAGATCTCTACCTGACTTCTACAGAACTTTCCCCTCCCCAGCCCACCTTGTGCTAGTGCCTTGTCCTTTGAGATTACCCTCTACAGATGCAGAATATATCTTGTATATCAATCTCTCTATCTCTTCATCCGTCTGTCCATCCATCCATTCATCCACTCACCTAACTATCCATCCATCCATCCATCCATCCATCCAATTGTCCATCCATCTGTCCATCCATCTACCTATCCATTCATCCAATTGTCCATCCATCCATCCATCCATCCATCCATCCATCCATCCATCCATCCATCCATCCATCCATCTATCCATCCATCCACTTATCCATCCATCCATCCATCCATCCATCCATCCATCCATCCATCCATCCATCTGTCCATCCATCCATCCACCTGTCCATCCATCTAACTGTCCATCCGTTTATCCATCCATCCGTCCATCCATCCATCCGTCCATCCATCCATCCATCCATCCATCCATCCATCCGTCCGTCCGTCCATCCATCCATCCGTCCATCCATCCATCCGTCCATCCATCCATCTGTCCATCCATCCATCCATCCATCCATCCATCCATCCATCCATCTAACTGTCCATCTATACAACTGTCCATCCACCCACCCATGCATCCATCCAGTCTCATAAAGCAGGCTTTCTGTGTCTTTTATGGCTACGCTTCCTTTCTCTGTTCCCCAGACTAACACTGCCCCCGTAAGGCCCTCCCACAAGCCATTTCTGCCTCCCTGGGCTCCTGGGGCAAGGTGAATTCTATGTCCTGGAAGGAGCAACTGGGATTTCACTGGATCTTGAAAGTCTTCCCTGACCACTGACATTTCCTGACTTTTGGATCTACTCTCACATAATTGGCTCGGGATTCCTTGGATGCCTGAGATGTGGAAACCTCTCTGGACACTTTCTCCTGTTCTCCCCTAGGTTCACATTGCCTTCTCAGCAATTATATGAAGCATTCAGAGGGCCGGGAGTCTGCCCAGCCCGGCAGGATGTGTATACACTTTCTAATGACTGTCCACCTGACTCACAGAAAAAAAAACTGGATGTTTCCCCCTGAAATACACAGAAAATTCCAAGGGTAGCTGTGAGTGTTCTCACTAAGGACACCCAAACACAGATCAAGAGCCACCATATGTCAGAGCAGAAAGAGACATAGAATGTCCAACCTGGGAGAGCATCTCATTCAATATTTACCAGTGAGGGAAACTTAGCTCAAGAGAGATGGAGGGACTTGTCTTCCAACCTCCCCCCCTCTAGTGCAGCCTCCAGCAGCTGCCAGATAAGATCCCCAAGATCCAGGTCCCACCACACCTCATTCCTCCGACATAAGCTGCCTCTTGCCTTTAGGGTGAAAGTTAAACTCATCTTTTTAGCTTGTAATGCTCTTCACAATGTGCACTAATGTTCTTTACAAGGCCAATTTCACAACGTTCACGCCTGCCTCCCAAAATCTCTTCACATCAGGGCCACATCAGTGTCCTAGCCCTGAGCCTCTGCCCAGTCTCCCCAGCCTTTGTAATATACTCTTTCTTTGTCTCGCCTCCTAGCATTATCTCCCCTCGAGATTTTGCTGCAGTGCTACTATCATACAGGCCCTGCCTAATCCCCTGACCTGGCAATTATTTTTCCAGCAACTAACTTTTTTAAGGTTATTCACTTGGGACAAATTGTTCCAACCCATTCCCTCATACACACACATGCACACATGCATGTGTATACATATATTGCAATACAGTATAACAATATAGTATATGTGTGTGTTTTGTGTGTCTGTGTATGTGAGATCCTCGAGGGCATGGATTTTTGTCCCTGTGTCCCCAGCCCCGAACATAATGCTTTAGACTTATCTACTTCATGAACCTTGGAAGTAGATCTCAGAGAGCGTCAGTCAGGGATCTCAACATGCACTCGAACCCAAGGCGCATGTCTCCTCCTGCTGTGCCTGTTCTACTTTGCTCAGCAGATTGTAGGGAGTCTGATTGGTCAGTCAGTGAACCCCACTATTAAACCTTTGATTCATGCCAGGCCCTGTGACACCTGGTCTTTGGATCTAAAGATGGCTCAGGGCTTGGTCCTAGCGCCTGCTGGGCCTGCCCCGAAGTACTTCAAGAGTATCCCCTCAGATGCTTAGGTGGACAAAAGGAGACAAGTGAGTTCGGGTTCTCTGTTCCCAAACCAATGAGCCCTGCCTGCCTCTCTCCCCTCCACTTCCTCCTCAGCCATCCTGCTGAACCAGCTTCTGACACTCCCTTCCTGCCTTCTGACTTGCTGTGAGCCTCCTCCCTCCCCACTGATAATACCAGTTCAGGGCTAATAAGACTTTGCTGGGCAGCTGTCATTTCTTACTAGCGTCATGGCTGACTTACCTATAGATAATGCAGGCACTGTTCCTGCACGTGGCACAGTTTGCTGTGTCCTGGCCGGTCCTGTAGGAAAGCCTGCAAAGACAAGAAGACCCCCGTGTTAGTGGTAGCCTGCGGTCCATCCCATTGTCCTTAAAGAGTTAGACGGAACTGTTGCCTGCCTCCCCCCAACTGGGCATCATTGCTGTTCCTGGTAATGAAAACTGATTAACATTGGATTTTCCATTTGACTAGTGATTATGTGTTTATTGTACTTAGATGTAATGTGTACAGCGAGGAAAATATGTAAATTAAATTTGGTGTGGTAACAGAAGTTGTTGGTTGAGCAAAATCGTTTCCCTTATCATCAGCAGTGGGGCTTCGATATGAGTCCCTGCAGTTTATATTTATCATGTTGTAAGTCTGATGTAAACAGCAAAACCAAATCCAATAATAACTCTTTGGAGTGGTTTTACTGTGTTGTGGACTTGCCTGTTGACCTCAAAGCCATTTTGAGACCATGGAGTGAGAACTGACCGAGATCTAGTCCATTCCCTTCACTGTATAAAGGAGCAAACAGGACAAGGAGAGAAAAGGGACTTAGCAACGGCTCTGCTAGTTGGCAAGGATTCAGACCCGAGTTCTTGGGATCCAGAAGTACTGCATGGGGACCCAAACCTCGCTGCTGAGAGCTCAGAGTCTGGGCCTCCTCTTTTTCTATGGTGGTTTTTTCAGATGCTTTCATTCAGCTGTACTATGCCCATGAGGGCTTTGCAAAGACAGTTATTTTTGATGTATATTGGGCAATCAATTTATATGAATAGGAATGAAGTGCTTTTTGGCTCACAGTTTCTTGAAGACATCTGGGTTGCCCTGAAAATCTGTTAGGTTCCTCTTGAGAAAACGATGTCAAGATGACTTACAGTATTTCCCCGGTCCACCTAGCCGCCTTTACTCTGTGTTGTTTGTAAAATACCGATACATTTTTCTGCATTTTGTTTTCTTTTGTGCCCAGAGACAAGTACAAGTGCCCAACTCGGCTCCACTTAGGGAAGGAGCATTGACTCAGAGACAAAGCTGGGCGTTGTTTCCCCTGGCGCATCCATGTGTCCGGGCAGTGATAAGCGTGTGCACACAAAGGGTTTGGTCAGCACCTGCCTCTGATGCTTTGGGCACTTTCTCTGGATAAATGTCTGTTCTACGGATCATGTAATTTAAATAGAAAAGCTCTTGTGTTTCTCTGCTGCTGGTTTCCATTGCCTAAATATTTGACAAAAGGCTTTTCTCCTTAATGTCAAAGCATCTCCTTGGGGATCTGTCACCTGGGCCTTGACCTTTGGATTCTGGGCCCTTGGACACAGCCATCGTGTTCCATCTTAGAGTGGCCTCACCAGACCCTGCTTTTCCATGTAGCAAAATCCAGGCAGGGATTTTACCCCGCCATCCTGTGACTGCTTAGTAACAGCCCAGCTCACATTTATCCAGCCCTGGAAGGTCCTTTGCTTTCCTTAACTCAACCACCCATGGAAACAGGTGGTCTAATGATGCTCATAATACAGATGAGAACCCTGAGGCGCCGAGAGGGAAGCCAGCGGTCTCTCCTGACCCGCCTACTCTCTCCTGAGTGCCTTCTGCTTTATTTTCTCTTTCTCAGAGTGATTTTGCTTTGGCTCCATCACACATCCGCTTTTCTAAGGGGGAGTGTGTCTTGCTAGCCTCAGACAAATAAAAGGAAGACGGTTCGGCCACAGTGTATTTGGAGGCACGTGACCCAAACTCATCTCCTGGCTCTGTCTGGGTCACTGAACAAGTCTGCAAAGGTCTCAGTTTCCTCATCGGTTAATTGAGAGGCTTGGACAAGGTGGTGCCTTTCTAGCCCTAGATTTCTGATCCTCTGACCTCTCTCAGCCTGTTTCTCCTCTCTAAAGTGAAGAGAGTTAGAGTCCATGGGCCTGTGAAGCCATGAAATCTTTGAAATCTTTTTTAAAATAATAACTTAGCGAGTCTCCTGATGATGCTCTGTAGCCCTCACCCACACAGAAGGAAGAAGGGGTCTTCTCACTAGAGTGGCTCATCTTGCTTTTAATTGAAGTCAGGCTTGGCTTGGTGCGAGTGTCGTTTAACATCCATTAATCTGCCAGGGGAGGGCCTGGAGCAGAGAAGGCTCATTGCTCAGTGTGTGTCTTCGGTGACACAGGACAGAGCGATTACTGCAAAGCCCATTCTGGTGGGCGACACCTCTCTGTCCATCCCCTGTTAACAACTGATTCAGTCAATAAATAACCTAATGATAATGCAGGTCTTTGCCCAAGTCCCGAGTGCCTGCCTGACCACAGGCCAACTCGGTGCCTTTCAGAAAAGCATCCTGTCACAAGATCCATGCTAGAAGGAAGTCTGTAGTCGGGCTTGACTTGGAGAGACATGGGGAAGATCTTGGTTAAGTCTTTAGCCTCCACTTCCCCCGCCATCTTCAATGCTATTTAATGCCAGTCATTCCATAATCGATTGTTAACTGCCTTGGGCGTCAGGCACTGTGCCAAAGATTGGCAGTAACAAGGCAGAACCCTAACATTCTGCATTCTCTTGGAGGGGCCATCCCCAGGTGTGTCCCCAGTGCTCCACCCAGTGCCTGCCACAAGGTAGACACTCACCAAATGCCGCTGACGGACACCGTGGGATTACTCTCCCCTCTGTCCTCAAGGCTTGCCAGCGTCACAGTCTACTTGGCTTCCTGTCTTGGGGCTCCGCTTCCCGTCCATCTGCCCCAGCTAGAAAAGCTCTCCAGCTCAGTGGCCACGTGAGAGAAATGAGTTCATGACAGCATTTATAGAGATTTTACAGCTTGCAAACCACCTCATGGATATTATCTCCTAGCAGCCTGACAACTCTGTGCTGGAGATGCTCAAGGTGTTTTGTTATTGTTTGTTTGTTTTAAATTTTATTCTCATTTTACTGATGTGGCAGGTGAAGGTCAGACAAGTGATATGACTTGTCTAGGGTCACACAACTCTTCAGTGTTAGGGGCAAGATTTAATCTCAAGTCTTTTTAGAAATTTTTAAAGTTTTGACCTTAAATGTCATCAATTAACATACATGTTTTGGAGTAAAACAGAAAACAGCAGAGAAGCTTGTATGGGAAACTATGATAAATGATAAAACAGAATGATGGAAGATGGATTTGACTTCATGCCTTCTAGTGTAAATCCCAGGACTCTAACCACTCTGTTACACTACTTCTCTGTTTAAGTTGAGGTGAAGCTTATGACCAGGAAAGTTATCTGTAAAGGAGAGGTGAGAAATCATTTTGTAAAGAATTTCCCAGGGGCAACTAAGTGGTGCAGTGCATAAAGCACTGGCCCTGGATTCAGGAGGACCTGAGTTCAAATCCGACCTAAGACACTTGACACTTACTAGCTGTGTGACCTTGGGGGAGTCACTTAACCCTCATTGCCCTGGGAGGGGGGGGGGAAGGGAAAAATCATTTAAAAAAATTAATTTCCCTTGTTTTTATTCTTTTCCAATTCCTAATAAGTCAGAAATAACAGCATTTAGAATCAGGCACTTCCAAGCTGCTGGACACAGAGGAGATGGGCCGGCAGTGCTACCATTTGGAATCGGTGGAGATTATAAGCTATCCCTAACCCTCGCCTTCCTCTAAACACTGCCTTGGCATCCGTACCTCAATGGGAAGGCATTCAAAGCTTCTGAAGGCCCTGCCAGGAGAGCACAGTTACTACTGAACTTCCTGGCATCCAGTGGAGGTAGACCCTCTGATGATGAGAGCCACATAGGACAGGCTCTCCAGCATCTTCTCCTACGTGTCCTAGTGAAGCAGGGCGACAGCAGTGAGAATGAGGTACTTGGAGGTGGGAAGAGCTCCAACAATTTCCTCATCTGGAGAATGGGAATAAGATGCATATGGTGACCTTGGAGGCTGTAGTCTCTTTGGTGGGATGGGGAGTTAGCTACTCCCATGGACCATCCCCTGAGATGAGGAAGCCTTGTGATCTCCAGGTCTTTTTTTAGAGGCATTTCCTGAGTCAGAGACTTTGTTTCTAAGGCTGGATGTGAGCCAGCGGAGGGTGTTTTAGCAGTTTGGCCCTGATGATTTTCTAAAGGCCTAGCTAGCAGATTGCTTAGAGCATTGCTACAGACGCCCTGGGGAAAGAGAATATCTTTAGGAATGGCAGGTTTTTCTATCCAAAGTGCGACACCTATTTCTAGAATTTTAAAACTCGTCCTCCCAGGGGACGACATCTTTGGGCTCTCTCAAGTCTTGCGCTTACTCCAGGGCAAAACAGCCAATGGGCGACTTGGAAATATCGTTAACTGCATCAAATAAAACTGAAGTCATTCTTGGTGTCTTCATTTATCCCCACCCGAGATCACAGACTAATTTCCTCTCTTTGTTCCGACAGTATAAAAAGAAAATGAAAATCATCAATTGTGAAAATCTCCCCGCTCCATGTTTTCCCTACAAGACACCACTTTTGTACCCTTGAGTCTCTCATTTTGGGGTTGCCATTAGTGGATACGGGAGCTTGTTGGGCTCATGCCCTATCCGTGGTGTTGGGTGATCTTAGTGTTGGCCGATCTTCCCGGAAACCATTTAAATTTGTTAAGTACCTAGGGTTTGGCAGACTGACTCACTGGGCAGAGCACTGAACTGGAGTTAGGAAAGGCTTGAGTTTGAAGCCTAGCTGCGACCCTTAAGAGCTGTGGGAACACAGGCAAGTCATTAAAAAAAAAAAAATCCCTTGGTGCCTCAGTTTCCCTATTCATAAAATGGACCTTAATGATGCCACCAATGTGATAATAACAGCTGACATTTCTACGGCAGGTTAAGGTTTGTAAAACCCTTTGCATACGTTGCCTTATTTCGTGGTCAGAGGAACAACTGGCTGGAACATGCTTTCCAGGCCTTAGTGGCAGTATCAGTGTTCGCTGCTACCCCTGAACAAGGAGCACTCAAGCTTCTTGGGAGGCAGGGCTTGCCTCAGTTGGCACAGAGCCTGGCATAGAGGAGGTGCTTGTGGATTGATGCCGTGCTACCCTTAGCACTAAGAGCGTGACCTTTACTTCCCCAGAATTGCTTTTCCGTGATCTGTTCCATCATCTTTAGGAGTCCCTCCACCCCATCTTCAGTTATTGGCTGTTCCCTTAAGTTAAGTATGGAAAATCCTGATGGAATAGATTAATAGATTATTAGACAAGGGAGGACATTTGCTATTGGGTCCTAATCACTCCTAGTCTCAGAGAAGGGAATAATGTCCAGCAGGATCCACACAAATAAGTGGGAGCACGAGGCTGGCTTTGGAGAATGTTAGAGAATTTCTGTTGTTGTACCGTCATTTTAGTTATGCTGACTCTTCATGGCTGCATTCGGGGTTTCCTTGGCAAAGATACTGGAGAGGTTTGCCATTTCCTTCTCCAGCTTCTTTTACAGATGAGGAAACGGAGGCAGATAGGGTTAGGTGACTTGACCAGGGTCACACAGCTAGCTAGTAAGTGTCTGAGGGTTTTCCTGACTCCAGGCCTGGTGCTCTGTCCACTCTGCCACCTAGATGCCCTTACTGAATGCCCAAGCCGGAAGTGATTAGGCATCTAATCAGTTCTGTCCCTGAACCTTCTACAGTGTCCTAGACAAGTGGCCACCCAGCTGTAGCTGAAGGGGGCCGCGAAGCTCCTGTCTCCCAGGGTTGTTGTGAGAATCAAATAAGATAATATGTGTAAACCTCACAGTGCCAGATCAGTGACAGCTGTTACTGAAGTCCCTTTAAAGCCTGAATTTGTAATCGAGCACTACCCTGGAAGCTCAGGCAGATCCCAAAGCTTGGGTCAGAGGGAGCCCCTGCGTTCTTAACAAGTAGAATCTAGTTCCATCCATGTTTGCCTCATTATTGTTGAGAAAACCTGCCGAAGCTGTTGCCTTTGTTCTAATCTTTCTTCTATATTTCAAAGCATCAGACTGCACTTATGTGCAGCACTCAATGAAGGAGGTCTCCTCTTGCAAAGCCTTAGAAATCAAAGGAGCCTTTGAGATAGATCAGCTCCTACTGTCCTGATTATACAGATGAGTAAACTGGAACCCAGCGAGGTCCAGTGACTTCCCCGAGCTCTTGCTGCTGGGGAATCTCAAGGTTCCAGCCTAGAACCTGGGCTCTTTACCTGATGCCATGATCCTTCCATTTTAAGTTAAAACACCTTGTATTTCCAGGCCAACTGTGTAATCCATGCTTGAAAACCATTTTGACAATGCAAATCAAAGCAATTCTGAGATGCCACCTATGCCTAGCAATTTGGCAAAGAACAAAATGCAGGGGGAAAAGTCAGTGTTGGAGTGGTTGATAAAAGAAAGACAGGCATGCAAAGTCATTGTTGGTTGGATAGGAACTAGCTGACAGGTCTGGAAAGCAACTGCAAATTGTGCAGATAAAGTGGCTGGAAAGCTCAGACATAGCCTTTGACCCTGGGATTGCCCTGTTAGGCTTACATACCCCAAAGGGGTCATTTTCAGGTCAAAGCCTCTCTCTCTCTCTCTCCCTTTATATCTATCTATCCATCCACACACATATATACATAAAATCAAAGAAGGGAGAATATGGATTCCATGAGTGAGGGAAGGAAATTGAAAAGATATGGTTAAATATCTAAGGGCAAAGAACATTAATTAGTCCATAAAACAGGCAGCTTTCAGGAAAATGGTGGCTGGTTTTTGGCCACAATGCCTTCAGGTGCTGGGGTGCCATGGACCATAAGCCCAAAGAAGCCTCCTCATTCTCTTCACTCTTGGCTTGTAGACCTCATGGCCAGCCTCATTTTGTTTGTGGTTCTGCTTTTTTCCCTTGACTCATGAATGACAGGTCTCATAATTCCATTTAAACTTGCCTTCAGTCAGGGACCTTTGCAAAATTAGGCCCTTATGTAGATGGCAGCGCCATTTTGATTTGGGACAAACATCTCCAGTCTAGACTTTGACCGTGGCCATGCCAATATATGTCTTTGTATTGGGCCAATGAGAAGGTTGACACATGTCAACTGGCAATTAAAATTGTCCCATGTGAAGAACTTCCAATGACAAGTGACTCATTGGATCCTAGTTTTAGAGTGGGAAGAGTCCTTAGAAGACACGGAGTCCAACTCCCTAAGTTAAAGAATAATAATAAAGAAATGGAGGCTCATTTTTTAATCCAATAAGGGTCCCCTAATTCGAAGCCCAGGTCTTTCTGGCTCTAGACCCAACATTCTATTCACTAGTGTTTTGAACTAGGGAGGAAAGTTTTATAAGAGTAAGAGGAGAGTTTTAGAAGATGGGAAGGAAACCTCATATTGTCAACCACTGCTGTTATCCAGGGTACTTTGCCAAATGAAACTTTGCTTTTTCTTCTCATTTTGTTAAAAAAATAATTCTTATTCTTATTGATTGCTTGTGTTTGTATATCATTCTCAGGTCTGAGTAAATCCTTCCCTTATCTGCACCCACTTGAATCTTTCCCTTTTTAGAACTTCCCTGTGGTTGTTTTTTTTTCTATTAAAATATTTTTTTATCTTGTTACAAATTTTCCAATTACATGTAAAAACTTTTACCATTCATTTTTAAAAATTTTGGGTTTAAATTCTCTCCCTCCTGCTTTTACAACATCCCTTGAGAAGGCAAGCAATATGATAAGGTTTATACATGGAAGGTCATGCAATACATATTTTCATATTGGCCATGTTGCAAAAGAAAATAAAGACCAAAACAAAAAGAAAAGGTAGAATGGAATGGAGGTATGGGACCAGAGCGTGAAGGACTACAAATATTAGGCTGAGGCATTTGTGGCTTAAACAGGTGCCTATCCCAATGGTCTCCTTGTCTCTATTTGCTTGGCATGTGTGGCCTGGTCACACGTTTGGAAATGTTAGACTTCTGGACCTTGTGTCTCATCTTCTTGAGTTTATTTGACTTCCCATTGTTTGATCTCTCACATCCTTGCTGAGTCAGGGAATCTTTGAACGAATTTCTGAAAGTTGGGTCGAGGTTGCCCCTGATTTATCATCAACTCCAACATGTAAATGCCTGCATGGGGAAATTTGGAATGTTTGATGACTCCTGGCTCAGACCTTGGGAGTTCAAAGATGGCAAATTTCTTCAGGGAGGGTTTATAAGTTTCTGCATCTGGCATCCAGACAGGCCTCAGTGTTTATTCTGTCCAACTCCACATGATTTTACTGCCGAGTAAACTGAGGCCCACGGAGTTCAATACTTTCACTCAAGGTCTCGTGGGTATGCAATTACATGAGAGGATTTGAACCCAAGTCTTTTGACTTCAAAGCTAATAAATACCCTTTCCACTGTACCAGGGACACTCAGTCACTCGTATTTCTTGGATTTGGGTCCAAACTGGACCTGAGGTGGCTGCATTCAAAGCCCAGCTAGAGATTCTGGAGGGGAGCTTCATGAGTGAAGGTTGAGCTGGGGAACCCAGGCACCTTGGGCCATTGCTCTTCAGGGCATGGCCAGTGGGTGACGGTGGGCAAGAGTGGTACAAAGGGCATTCACGCCATAGATGAACTTGACCATTTTAATGTGTTCTGGGGAATGCCCCTGAACCCCCAAATAGGGAAATGAGTTTTCTTCTGCCTTCTACCCAGCACCTCACCCACAGGTCCCAGGGCAGTCCTAGAGATATGATAACTCATCTTCATTATGGCTTCAATGCCATTTGGGCCTTTCCCTCTGACCCTGAGGATTCCGTAGGAAAGTCCATTTCCCATCCCACCCCATGCTCTCATAAATGAACAATGACTCGTGTTTCCACAGCACTCAGAGACTCCCGAATGACCATTCTCCCAACAAATCTGTGAGATTGTTATGGCAACTGTTACCATCAACATTTTATAGGAAATTAGGTTTAAGAGGATCCAAGTGGCTTCCCCACGGCCACGCAGCCAATGAGTTTCTCATCTGGGAGCCCAAGTCTTGCTTACTCCAGGTGTCGTGGCTGCCCACTCTTATACTACATTTATAAAAGACCCCCAAAATATTGCATGCTCATTATTGCATTTCCCATTGTGTATCGAAGGAACTGCTGGGGGCTTCTAACCCTGCTTAAATCTGGGTTATGGCTACATCGGGTTAGTTGGGACAGACTCGTTCGCTCATGAAAAATAAGTTTCTTGTCCATGCCACATGATGGTGGAGCTTCAACATTTGAGCCTGTTTTGCTGTCGAATAGCAGACCTTACTAAGGAGCTTACCCTACACTGAGTCAGGTAGCAAAGGGATCCTCACCTTCACTTTACAAGTGAGGAAGCTGCGTCTCAGAGGGATGCCAGAGTCAGATTCAGCTTTACCTCCTGCCTGATGTCGGGCCCAGAGCCCTCTCTGGGCCTTCTCTCAAAGGCAGGCTGGAGCCTCTCTCCTCTGCTTTTGATTTCACCCGGACCACTTTCTCTAAGCAAAATCCCTCGTCTGTAACCCAGCAGGTATAGTTAGCCTTCCTATGACTGGAGCCTGTGCCTACCCCTCCTTCTTTGATCACAAAGATGTTCCACTGACACATTCTTGTCTCCCTTTCTAAGACAGTGTTGACAAATTAACTTCTATGCTTCCCAAAACCCCTCAAAAGGGGTCGAAGCTATAATTCTGGGCAGCCTCTGGCTATTAGGGAAGCTTTTATCATTTGTGTTTTCATTAGCAAGAGTAAAAAGCAGACATGAAAATAACAGTCGTTCCTCCAACTGCCCATGCTGCTAGTTTAACAAATTAAAATGGATGATCTGCCTTCACACCAATTCTAAAGCAGGTACACAGACCGTGGCTTGCTTCTTCCTTTTTCCTTCCCCTTCACCCATATCTCCTCTACTTCCTCTCATCACCCCTTCCCACCTGCCTCAGATTACTTTGTCTCGTCCTCCTTTCCCAGAGGAAAATAACATAGTAGAAGAAAAAGGTGGACGTGTTCAATTTTTGGCCTGTGTTTGTCTGGCCACCATATTGGTGAAGTTCTGTAATTTCCTAACTTGCAAAAGGGACTCAGTTTGTAAAATGATGTCAGTAATGAGCACAGTATCTCCCTCTTTTTGAAGGTAGTTGGGGTATCTTTTTTCGCAAGGTACTGAATTGATTCATTTGTTTTCTTGGAAGAGAAACAAATCTTTGCCTGGGCTTTATTAAAAATTAACACCAATGGAAATCTGGTAGGCCAGGTTACCAAGGCAAATACAATTATATATGTAAATTGACTGAATTAGATTATAGCCTACTGATGACACACCTCCGACTTGCAGGGGGTTTTATGTTTGGCATCTATGATCCTTTGTCTTAGCATTGTGGATGGTAAATAGCTATTGAAACTTTTAATCTTTTATTTATAATTTTCTTTGATGTATTTTTTAGAGAAGCTCAAGTAACTGGATTCCCAACCCGAGTTGTATTTTCATGGAAACCCGGGTTCTTTCTGGCTTTATGCTTTCTGCATCTTGGCTGACATTTGTTTATCAATAAATGCTATAGAATCCTTCCTCCTCAGTTTTCCAGTCTTACTGGTGCCTTCTTCTGGACTTTGGAAAACAGAGTATTTCATGGGACTCAATTTGGAAGTCTCTAAAATTGTATAATAGGCAATAACCCCCATTCTGTCTGCCTCTGATCCTTGAACACATCAGGCCTGTTTCAAGAAGAACATCTATGTAAGGAAGGCAAAGCTTCTTAGAGGAACTTCATTTCCAGGGCTGCCCTTTTCAAATGTGGCCTCTGAAATTCAATGGATATTTTTATTTCTTTATAGCCTGTCACTGAAAATTGCCCACTAAAATCTCAGCTCCTATTTATTCATTTATTCATTCATGACAAACATCTATATCCCTGACTTCAATATACTTTAGTAGGCCTTGGGGGGAAAAATAAAAAAGTATCAGCCATAAAAATTAACACGTTTGAGCTCATTCCAGGAGAGGACTTGGGTTTGAATCTCTTTTTTTTCTGCTTTTTGCTCCCTATGTGACTTGGTGAAAAATCTCCTTCTCTGCACTTCACTTTCTTTACTAGTAAAACGACATGCTTGGGTTGACTCTGTCTAGTGTCAATTTGAGGTCCCCTCAAGATCTCCAGTAGATGACACCTAGAACACAGAGAACCCTAAATAATTTCTTTATGGTTGGATGTTGGATGCTCCTAACCAGATTTCACCCAGAAAGCCCGAAGGAGTCCTCGTAAGTGTGGCCTGTGTGGATGTACTTCAGCTGCTGCTCTGTTTGCTTGAGGAAGGTAAACTGAGGCCTCGTATTTTGCCTGAGGTTACTTGCAGCTTTTGAGTGGTGGAGCTAGTGGGTTTGAACCCAGCTCCCCTGGACACAGTTGCTTGATGGACCAGTCATGGTGAAGTCCCCTTCAGCTGCCTTGTGCTGATCTCAGCTTGCCTCTCTTTCCATGCCAGTTAGTCTTCCCCATCAGAAAAGAACCCGATGCTTCTAGGGTCGTGTCAGGGACATTTTCCTAGGAGACCTGAGATCCAGAGTTGTCCTGTCCTTTCCAGTAGCCTTTGACATGCCCCAAGCTGCTCACTAGATTTAAGTGCCTTGAGGGCGGAGCCTGTCTTTTGCCTCTTTGTGTATTCCCAGAGCTTAGCACAGGGCCTGGCATTAAGCAGGTGTTTAATGCAAGCTTATTGATGGTTTCATTGACTTGATCCTGTAGCCTCCTCAGAAGTGAAGGAAGCACACAGCTCGGAAGCAGCAGGGAAGCACTTACCCTTCAAAAATGGTGACTACTTTTTATCTGTCATCCTCAGCACAGAAAGGAGAAGGCTTTCTCCAGGATGCCTCCAACATGGCCATAACCGAGGTCCTGCAGCTGAGTAAACATGTGTGCACTGGCTGGCCTGGGGCCTTTTTTTATTAGTATATTTTTTATGAAGCTGAAGACCCGACTTCTCACCATTTCCAGGAACAGGAATTCTCCAACAGAAATTCCACATGTTGTCAGTCGTTGTTCAATTTCTCCACCAAAAGGAAAAAAGGATGCTTGGATGTCCTGGTGGTTTGGTGGTTTGGAGGTAGGAATGCTTTCCTCCCCTTGCCTCCAAGGTTTGGGTGGAAGTGAAAACCTATTTTAGCATTCCACACAAGAAGATGATCTCAAAGCCCTTTCCGAGAGTATGGGGAACAGGTAACAGGTCAGGGAGATGCCTGTGCTGCTTCCCTATGGGGCATCTCCATATATAAGTCACGACTCTAATCCACCCCTCCAATGGACAGGCACACAAAGACCAAAATGCAGCGTCCTTGCTCTCTAGGGGTTGACTTTCCAGCAGCAAATGCAAGGTGCATCTCAAATAATCCTGTGATTTCAGGAGGGACAGGCTGCTCACTGCTGAGGGATCAGGAAAGCCCTGGGTAGAACGCCAAGGACTCTCAGGACCTGAGGTGAGGAGGGAGAGAGCAGCAGTTCTATAAATGACATTGTAGGAGAGACCCTACTGAGGAGGAGCAAGGGGGAGGGGGCGGTAATTTCCAGAAAAGAAATGTTTCAGGAAATATTTCTGCTGCAAAATGCTGATGATGAATTATTGGAATTTGGATTTCAGACCATTGTCTTAGACACGCATGTATAAAAAGGGGGAAAATAGCTGCTAGTTTACAACTGAAACTGAAAAGGATGGACTTGATGTGAAAATAACCCATTAAGGAGAAAAGAAATAGCAGCTGTGCGCTGGTACCTGGTGGGGAAATAAGGGACTCTTGAAATGTCAAGAAGAACACAATGTGAGCATCGTGAAATGGGAGGGGCCCGGCAATCCCCCAATGGGGGATGGTAAGCAAGTTTGTAAAGCAAAGAGTGAATCAGCTTGACCTCATGTCTTAGCGGGGAAAAGATGGAGACTTGAAGCTCTGTTCCTCCAACTTCTTTTCTCTTTACTACCTTCACACTTATTTGTTTTCCCCTTTATCTGGTCTGTTATTTGCCAAAACTTCTTTGCTCACTGGAAGCAACCCAAATGAGAGAGACAGAGAGACAGAGACAGAGACAGAGAGACAGAGACAGAGACAGAGACAGAGAGACAGACAGAGACAGAGAGACAGAGACAGAGAGACAGAGACAGAGACAGAGAGACAGAGAGACAGAGACAGAGACAGAGAGACGGAGACAGAGACAGAGACAGAGACAGAGAGACGGAGACGGAGACGGAGACAGAGAGACAGAGACAGAGACACAGAGAGACACAGAGACAGAGACAGGGAGCCGGAGACGGAGACGGAGAGACAGAGAGACAGAGAGAGAGACAGAGACAGAGAGACAGAGACAGAGACAGAGAATGAATATAAGAGAATCAGCTCAGGTGTGTTTTTCACAGTTCTGGAGGAAAAAATTCTTAATCAAGCAAAAGATACAGGTGATCACAAAAGATAAAGTAGATAAATCTGATTCTATGAAATAGGCTTTAATACAAGCAAAATCAGTGCAGCTAGGAAAAGGGAAGCTAGCAATTGGGGCATTTTTTTTCTTTTTGCATCAGATTTCTCTAGTCCACAATTACTGTTAACTAATGCAAAGACATTAGACCAAGTCCCATGCCCCAGTGGATTAGTAGAAAGGGATATGAACATAGTCAAAAGAACTGCAAATACTTAATTCTCTCAGAAGGAGAAGCAGTGAATGGCAGTTCGGAAAAAGCAAACAGAGGCCTGATGTGAGGGCGAATTTCTTAATGATGAGTGTGTCCCCAAGGGAGCTGTGATGCGCTGTGACACACTGGGTTTCTGCTCTTTGGAGTTATTCAAGGAAGGCGTGGATGATCACTTGCTGTGTTTGCTTCATTGGCAATCACCATTAAAGTCTGGGTTGGATTTAGTCTGAGGTCCCTGACTCCCCTTAAATGATAGGTTCCCAATCTACTTAAATTCTGGCTCCTCAACTACATTTCTTGAGGGCAGGGGCCATCCCACTTTTGCATTTGTGTTTCTTGCACCTCCCTAGCTCAATGCTTGACACATAGACAGATCCTTGATGGATGTTTGCTGAGAAAGATCCCAAACTAGAAGAGAAGAGGTGTGGATGATCTGTTATCACTCACTTCATCTAGAGAGTGTTTACATACAGAACAGCAACTGACAGAGATCTCAGATCAGTCAGATCATGCTCTTGCTGTGGATCCTCATGTTCCCTCTGCTGCAATGAACTGGATTGCTCTGGAAAGATCCTTCCAGTTTCCCAGGAAAGATGTAGAGCAGCATTCTGGAAGATCGATCAGTCAGAACGTCCTTGAGAGACTCTCAAAATGGCATCAATCTTCCCTCCTTACAGTTGGGCTGTTCTCAGTAAGCCAGATGCAAGACTTTGATCTCAATTTACCATGTAGATTTGGGCAACAGACATTCCCATGATCAGTCTCTTAGCTTCTATCCAATAAGATGTCCCTTATAACTTCAGAATTGCAACAGTAATAGTGATGACGACAGCAACAGCAACAATAACATTCATATATCACACAGAAAGCCACAGTGTGAGGTACACAGAGTAATTCAATTTATCCTTGCAGCACCCCCAGTAGGGCAGGGACTAGATGTTGGGCTATTTTGGTCTTGTATCTCTGGTGACTCTCACAGTGCCTAGCACAGAGTAAACGATTAATACATGGTGGTCAAATGAATGGACTTTGCCAAGAAAGGTAAGTAGCTCTAAGAAACAACATGAGTCAAGTCAGCAAGCATGCGCAGGCCCATACTTGGTCTGTGCTTATCACTAGGCACATATCCAAAGGCAGAATGAGAGTCCCTGCCCTTCAGAAGCTTACAATCTACAGCATAAATAGAATTAGCTCTCCAGGTGATCTAGAACTCATCCAACAAGCACATGCCAGAATTGGACCTTCAACTTGGGAGTCTCTGACTTCAGGTCAGCTCTGCATTAACTATAGCACTCTCATACATACATATATATATATATATATATATATATATATTTTTTTTTTTTTGGTGAGGCAATTGGGGTTAAGTGACTTGCCCAGGGTCACACAGCTAGTAAGTGTTAAGTGTCTGAGGCCAGATTTGAACTCAGGTCCTCCTGACTCCAGGGCCAGTGCTCTATCCACTGCGCCACCTAGCTGCCCCTCATATATATATTAAAAACAACAAGAACACTAATAGTGTAAATTCCACTACGTTTTGGTGGCATAGTGGATAGAAGTCTGGGCCCAGATCCAGGAAGGTGTGAGTTTAAATCCAGCCTCAGATACTTGAACTTAACCTATGTCTGCCTCAGTTTTTCTTCTTATTATTTTGTTGAGATTTTATATACATATATATATACATATACATATACATACATATATATATATATATATGTCATCATTCCTTGGGTTTCTCACCAGTTTCTCTAATTACTATTAGTGCTCAATTATTTATATATATTAGGTGGTATAAAAGAAAGAGTATTCATTCATTCATTTCCAAGTTTCCAGCTCTTGGGATAATTTCAGTCCCCTGCAGCAGCCAATCTGGAACCTGGCTAGTGAGTTAGTGAGACATTCCAGTGTCCTCCTACAACACTACAGCATAGAAGAGATTTTGTGTCTTTTTTACTGAGACAAAAAGATGCACAACTTAACATGCCATCAAGGTTTCCTTTTGAAGCCAAGAGGGTGAT
The DNA here is from genome assembly GCF_019393635.1 of Dromiciops gliroides. NCBI lineage: Eukaryota > Metazoa > Chordata > Mammalia > Microbiotheria > Microbiotheriidae > Dromiciops > Dromiciops gliroides. The sequence goes on along the minus strand of NC_057862.1, from coordinate 8,691,160 downwards.
GGGCCCATGAGCAAACACCCACCCCATCTGTCCTCTAATAAGCTGGACTTTGGGGCCCATAGTGAGTTTCGGAACTCTCTTGGTGCCATCCAGACAAAGCACTTCACATGTTTTGTGACTGTTCTTCTAACCAAGATGCCTTTCATTGACCTCATTGTGATTTCCTTCAAAGGATTTCATACCTTCAGCTCAACTAAACACTGTGTTAGCCTTAAAGCGGCATATTTTCAAGGACAGTTGTCTTGTCCTTGAAGCCAGTGAATTGGCTGCCCCAAAATAACTCATATTCTTCATTACACGTGGATAACATGTATCATTTCCTTTAGTTGTGTGACCTGGAACCTTGAACAGATATTCATTGATAGGGCTTCATATAGGTGAGGGGGAGAAATTGGGGAATTTATAGGAATTACACAAGTAACCAGTTAAGGGGTCATTAAGAAAGAAATTAATGAGATAATCAACAAGGAAATTAAATGTGTTTAACAAGGGAGACAGAGGGAAAGAACACTGAGCCTTGGAGCAAGGAGAGACCTGGTGCTTCTATGTTGACTACCTAAACAACTTATCTGAGCCTCAGTTTTCTCATGTGGAAAATGAGGGCAATGATACCAGTTCTACCCACTTCACAGGTTTGTTTTGAGGTTGGGTTGTTCCAAAAGTCTTAGTGCAGTGAATGCACTGTGTAAATGCTCTACAATTCTAATCAGAGCAATGTGTAAAGGCCAGATATCATTACCACCATAACTGTCTCCATCATCACCACCACCACCATCATTATTCCCATCACTACCATCACCCCCACTGAAATCCGCATCCCTATCCCCACCCACCCCATCTTCATCACCATCACCGTCACCATCATCACCACTCTCGTCATTATCCCCGTCCTCATCATCTTCATCACCACCCTCATCAACACAATTTATCCTTTGTGGTAGGGTTTAAACTCTATCTCCTATTTCCAATTTTCTTCCCATATGATACTTTTCAAAAGAAGTGTTTTCTCAATTTAAATCAGACTGTTGTAACTGCAATGTTCAGATTCATTTTGTTAGAAATGGCCAGATCCTTTCCCATCACCCTCATGGCATGGTTATACTCAGTACATCATCAGTGGATCAGAGGATTTTTTGGTAGAAGTTTGGCAGTGACCTTGTCGGCCATCTTGTTCAGCCCCACCTTTTAGAGAGGGCCAGAGAAATAAGAGGGGTGAATTGGCTGTCCTGAGCTCCCTTTCAGCTCCAAATGGATGGCCTCCTAACTCTCTGGAATTACAGAATTCGAGAGTTGGAAGGGTAATTTACGAGGGGCTTGTCTAGCCCATCTCCCGACAAGTCATCATCCAGGCTACACTGGAAGACCTCCCATGAGGAGAAAGTGTCTGCCTCTGGGGGCAGTCCCTCCACTGTGCACCAGCTCTGATTGGTGGAGAGCTTTTTCTGACATCATCTATCTTGGCCTCGCTGCAAATTCTTGTTCTTCTAAGATCGGCTCTCTGGGGACAACCCAACAAGGCTAATCTTCTGCTACCTCAAAGCCCTTCCAGTGCCTGCACCCAGCTGCCAGGTACTATTCCTTGGGTGGTATTATGCCTGCCATTTCCCAGATGTTTTTGCAGATGGCACATTTCCCTTTATTTTTCTCTTCCCAGGCTAAAAATGTCTCGTTCTTTCCAACATTCTTTGTAAGACATGGACTCAAGACCTTTCCCCAGCCTGATTACCCTCTTGAACACTCCATCTTAACAATGTCTTTCTTAAACTGTGGACCCAAGAAATGAATGTGGTCCTCGAGATAAGGCCTGCCCTGGGGAAGAATCAAGCAGGATTCTCATTTCCTTATTTCTCAAAACTTTGTCCCTGTTACCCCAGATGGTGCCCACATTAAGCTTCCATATGGTTATCATATTGCACTGATGACTCAGTGTTGAATGTGGGTTCTACTAAGACCTTCTAGATCTTTTTTTCCAGAAAAATATCCAAAAAAAGGGGGTGACCTTCTAAGAATAAACTAGTAAATAGATATCTGGAGCCTGGAACTCTGGCTTTCTGATTCCCACCCATTGTGCTTTCCACTGTACCAGATGTAAGAGGATCAAAGAATTTAGAGTGGAAAGGGTCTTTAGAGGTTATTTACTCCAACTCTTCCATTTTACATAAGGGAAAACTGAGACATGGAGGTGAATTCTGGAGGCTGTAGCACTAGGCAGTATCAGGACTTCTGATTCGCTGTCCTTTCCATGGCCATGATTTCTAGTTTCTGTGTCTTTTCCTGCGTCATACATAGAGTGTTTCTCCATTCTGTTCCTCAAGCCCCCCCCCAAAAAAAAAAAGTTGACGGAAGGCTGAAAAAAGATCCTCAAAAGAACATTTTCTGCATGATTGTCAGAAATGGCACATAGGACTCTGCCTACTAGCAAGGGTTGGGATTGAGTTTGAGGGAAGTCTGGGTTCAAATTCTTGCTCAGACATTTCTAGTCTTGTGACCATGGACAAGTAACCAACTCCAGGAGCTCTCATTTTTCAACCCATAAAATGGTGACATTAACACTTCTAAGATAATCAAATGAAATGCAGTGTCGGAGCATTGTCCAAACCTTAAGACACTCCCAAAAGATCAATGTCCATTGGCATTATGGTACATTCAGAAGAAGCTTTTGGGACTTCATTGTAGAGATATTACCAAGAGCCACTAAACACATCACTATGTAGGGAACAAGGGACATTCAACAACAGACTTAAATGCCTCCTTCCCTCACCTGCCCCAAGACAGCTGCCCTGCCCTGCTCTGCCCCTGGAAGAAACTAAGATGCTAAGAAGGAAGGAAAGGAAACTAGAATTTATTAATCACCAACTGTGTGCCAGGCACTGTGCTAATATACAAACGTTATCTTATTTGATCATTGAAACAACCTTGGGAGACTATGGTTATTATTATCTTCATTTTAAAGGTGGGGAAACTGAGGCAAAAGATGGTAAAGTGACATGCCAGGTGACTCTGCTAGTAATGAAGCTAGATTTGAACTCGTCTTTCTGACTCTAGGTCCAGTGCTCTGTCTACTGTGTCGCTAGCTTCATTTATCACTAGCTTTAGTTCAATTGGTTGTTGGAAAGTGGGGCACCATGATAGTCCAAGAATGGCATATGATGGATTGGCCCAAAGTAATCTGCTCAACAGGAATCCTGGCTGTTGATGTAAAGCATTGCATTATAACCTAAGGATGGAGCTTGTCTTACTTGTGGTCCCCAGTGGTCATTGTAGGTGCTGACCAGTGGGGCTCAATAACCAAATACTTATAGGGGTAGTCCAGGGATCATACTGATAAAGGCTTAAGGGGGGGGCAGCTAGGTGGCGCAGTGGATAGAGCACTGGCCCTGGAGTCAGGAGGACCTGAGTTCAAATCTGGCCTCAGACACTTAACACTTACTAGCTGTGTGACCCTGGGCAAGTCACTTAACCCCAATTGCCTCACTAAAAAAAAAAAAAAGGCTTAAGAGGGGTGACAAGAAGTTCAGTTAAGGTTGATGCAAGGACACATTTCCTGATGGGAAAACACTAGACAGCCATGCGACAGACTAGCTTTCACCTCAGTGAAGGAGGCTGGCTGACCACCAGCTTCTCTTTCCATTCCACTGTCCACACGGCTGCCCTAGTGGTGTTCCTCACCCTCAGGGAAGTTTCAATGGCTCCCTAGTACCTTTAAGGTAAAGGGCACACTTTTCTGCTTTCAGCACTTCAGACACACAGGCAGAGTCTGACCCCTCTGTCTCCAGGCTGATTACATTTTATTCCTCCTCATGCACTCAACTCTTCAGAGAAATGGACTGACTCAGGGAGCTTTCCAGTGACATTCTCTGACTCTTTGGCTGGGCTTTGCCCACACTGGCTCCTGAACCAGAAGGCTCTCCTATCCTCACCTCTTCCACTTGGCCCTCCTGGCTCTTCCAGACTCCTCTCAAGCATTCTTTCAATCAAGTATTAGGATGAAAAAAGTAAAAACCTGATTTATTCATTGAAACTAATTAATTTAAATGTAAATAGTTATTAGGCAATGTAAATAGTTATTTATGCATTGATGCTAATTAATTTAAAGGTAAATAGTTACTGTGCAAATTATCATTGGTCATATTGATGTTTGATGTTAAGATTTTAAAAACAAGAAATACAGGATGAGAGACAGATGATAGAAAAAAGTATTGAAGTAAAAGAAGTTGGAGTTTAAAAAATGTCTCATCTCAAGTGCCACCTCCTCCAAGGGTTTTTTTTTTTCCTTCTTTCTTCCAGATGTTAATTACCTCCCCTCCAAATTATTATGTACAACAACTTGTGACTGTGTGTGTGTGTGTGTGTGTGTGTGTGTGTCTGTCTGTCTGTCTGTCTTCATCCTGTTCTCCCAACCCAGTAGTAGGTGCATTTCTTCAGGGCAGGGACTGTGCCTGATGCAGGGCCTGGCACCTAGAATCGGTACAAGATTTATTGAATTGAATTGTTTTAGAGAGGATTCCTAATCAGATATTTGTTGGACTAGCTGGCATCCAAGGTCCCTCCTAGCTGCTGTGGTCAGATTCTGTAGGCTCTGAATAAGGAGAATACTTTTTGGCTTTGTTGCAGGCCCAGGCCGTGGCCAAGAGCCCAAAGACAGAACAGAAAGGGCTGGTAGAAAGAGGCAGTTTGTGTCCATTGCCATACTCTCTGCAGGCCTCTCAGAGGCCTAGCTTGGAACACTCCGGGCCCAGCTGCCCACTGAGGAAGTCTGGGCTGCTGCATCTCAGCAGAGAGGACTCGCTAACACCTGTGCAATGAAATGAGACTAATTAGCAAGGCCATGAAAAGACGCTGGTCTCCAGCTAGGGGGGCCAGAGAATTTCCCCCGAAGAGGAGTGAATGACTCAGAAGCTGGGGGGAAGAAACACACAGGATGGAAAGATAATCAGTATATTTGAAGAGAAATATTCTTGTGGGCCAGGAGAGAGAGGGTGCTTTCTAGCCTCCTCCTCCTCTGCTCCTCTCAAATTTCCCTGCCTTTGCACTCCGATCCAGCTTCCTTTCCTATGGAACGTTGTCCAGAGTGCCCTTGGGTTTCAGTGTTTGTGTGTGTATGTGTCAGGGTGGGGGGAGAGGGGCTGACCTCCTCCAGGCTCTGAGGCCTGTGTCGTGGCACTGGCACCTGTGTCACTTGCTGCTGTACGTCACGATGCCCTAATTGTGTCAGTTTCTCTAAACATGCGAAAGAGCTAGCACAGCTGCAGCCTCCTTTCCCCTGAAGCTAAAACCTGTGTCTGGTGGTTCTTCTGCAGGGTTCTCATATTCTGAGGGGGGCGGTCGAGGTAGATACTCACCTTGTCCTGCTTCTGAGACCTAATGAAGTAGTTAATGGCATGGGGGGAAGCGTTGAGGGAGTGCTGGGTTCCAGGACCACCTCAGACGTTTCCTAACTGTGTCACTGAGCAAGTCATTTTCTCTCTCACTTCCTCAGTTTCCTCACCTGAGAAATGTAGCTTGTAATCATGGTGTTGTGGTGGGGCAAACAATCTGTAAGCCTCAAAGCAATAGAGATAGAAATGAATTGATTTTTTAAAAGAACATTTCCAAGGAAAAATTCTATCTAATTTGATGTGCCTCTTAAATGATCACAAATAACCTTTGCATTTATAGGTATCTAATGATTATTGATCTGGATTTACCTAATATATGTGATAGCCAGGGAGCCATTGCTTATTTCCCTTTCAGCAGAGAAAAAGATAGGGACTGGATTATTATTTCTTTGTAGGGAACTCCCAAATGACAAAACCAGTCAGTGCCTGTTCCCCAGTTTCTGGTTTAGCAAAGTTGTCGCCAACACTGAGGGGTTAAGCAACTGGCCTGACCACAGCAGACATGTCAGAACGGGGTCTTGAAGCCAGGTCTCCATCCATATGCGATGATGCCTCCCTGAAAGAGAAGCATTTAACAGGCTCTTCTCCAACCATGCTTCTAAAGTAACACCGAAGGGAGAAAATGAGGCTGTATGGCCAGGCCCCTTGGGAGGGACGTGGGGTTTGGAGGCAGGGGACTGAGATTCTTGGCTCTGCTTTGCTCTATCCAAGCTGTGTGACCTTGGTGAAGTCCCTCCCCTCACCCCCCCCCCCCAGAGGCTTTTATTTCCTGAACTGGGCAATGGGAAGGTTGAAGTAGATCACACCCACAGTCCCTTATGGCTCACATGTTATGATCTAGCATTAAAGGCATGAGAAGAACACTAAATTCTGGAGCCCTTACCTCTCTTACTGGCCTCCTTCCTCATTGTTTCCCCCCTTTCTGGGCTGATGTGCTGTGCCCTTATTGCAAATTTAGCAAGTCCATGACTCAATCTTTCCAGCCCAGCCTTATGGGCCAGAATACCTCATGTCCAGGGTATTCAAGTAGAGACAAAGGTCCTATCATGATGGTGGGCTTGTACTGGCAAGTACCTATCTGGGGACTAGTTGGTGAAGGGATCATTCCCTTTATTTTGCAGAGGAGGAAAGGGAGCACCTAAGAATACAAGTGACTCTGACATCATCATTTGGGTTGAAGGGGGCTAGAGGCATTCCGGTCCAATCTCTCTTTCAAGGAAGCCACATGAGGCCTGTGGGCTTGTGTCTTGTCCAAAGTCCCATAGGTAGTAAGTAACCAAAACAAGATTTGAACCTGGGTCCTCCCGATCCAGTCATACTATACCACTGCCTAAACAATGCCGGCCTTACTTGTATCTATTGTCTTGCCTTCCTTGGAGCTGACCAAAAATATCTTTGTCATCTCCCCCCCTGCACCCAATCACAGTGTATTGTCCATAATCGGGGTTCAGTTTTATTGAATGAACATAAATCCATGTTTAGTGAGCACAGGTCCCAAGGCTTTGGGGACTCATTGAGCAAAGTCAGTTCTTAGAAATAGCTATGGAGCAGGCATTCAGGGGATTAACACATAGCAGAAGTAGAAGGGAAGAAAGAGCCTTGGAGAAAGCCTGGGGTCCCCCTGTCATTACACAGAAGGCCCTAAATGTTAAGCTTCTTGCCTAAGGTCCCAGAGCTAGTAAAGGGTCACTGGTCACAAACTTCCAGAGTTAGAAGAGAGACCATGGGTCCTCTAGCAAGTTATGGCCTTTGCTTGAAAACCTCACTACCTGCCGAGCCAGCCCATTTCTACTGGGGATAATTCTGGTGGTTAGGAAGGCTTTCCTGACACCCAGCTGAATTTGACCTCTTTGCAGCTTCTCCCCATGACAACTAGCTCTGCCCTCTGTGGTCAAGTATAAAAAGGCCAGTGCTTCTTACACATGACAGATAAGTAAATGCAGTGATTTGTAAAGGTGAAAGATTCTTTATTTCACAGGTTGTTAGAGAAAGGAGGAATAATGAATAACCCAAGTAGAACCAGAGGGAGAACAATTGCGGTTTGTAATGGAAGAACGAGAACTAACTCGAGGCTTTAAGCTTCATTTTCATCCTTCCCTGAGATATATGGAACAATTGGTTCACAAAATTAAGAGGACCTTCAATTCTCCTCAAAGCCCACAGTGCAGATCTAGCTGTGATGGCTATACTCCTCCAGCTAGCTCCTTGTCCCTGTTCATGGTGCTGAAATGACTGACCTGGGAGTCAAACCCTTGATCTTCTAGCTCTTTGTGCTAAGCTGCCTGTCATTTTTGTAGATAAAGCCTTCCCCCACCAAGATGATGGCTTAGCTTCATTGCCTAGACCCGGACTTAGAATCGGAAGGATCTGGCTTTGACTTGACTCTTCTGTTTGCAGTTCTATGACCCTGGACCAACCTCAGCCTCAGTATCCCCTCCTGTAAAGGGAATACTTCCTGCTGCTGCGACTCATTCAGTTACCCACACCAGAGGTTCTTTTTCATAGGAGCAAAAATGAGAAATGAATGAATATGGATTCTGCTTTTACAATCTGTTTGCGAATTCCAGAAAGGTTGTAAGACTGATTTGGAGCTCTGAATGCATTTTCTAGTGCCTGGCATAGAGTAGGCCCTTCCTAAGTGCTTATTGAATGAATACCAAGATTTTCTGCTAACATCATCCTTGTGTCTAGTGCAGAGTTGTTTGCTCAGGCCTACTTAAGACTTTGATCGCATAATGTACCTGGAATACAGACTCCTGTGATAAACAAGGATTGTAGGCTAGAATAGAATATCAGATTGCTTTAGACTGTAGTAACATAAGGCTTGGGGTGAGACCTCCCTGTGTTGTATAACAGTATTTCTATATGCAAAATGTGTTCCGAGTTCCAATGTGGAATTCCTGGAGTATGCCACATTGCCATCTTCCATTTGCCACTCTCCTCTCCCACCTCCCACCAGAATGTTGGGTAGACAAAATTTAATTTGTCTTTGTGTTCCCAGGGTCTGTCAGATCATAGATTCTTTTTTTCCTCTTTTTTTTTGGAGGGGTGGGGTGGAGCAATGAGGGTTAAATGACTTGCCCAGGGTCACACAGTTAGTGTCAAGTGTCTGAGGCCAGATTTGAACTCAGGTCCTCCTGAATCCAGGGCCAGTACCTTATCCCCTGCACCACCTAGCTGCCCCCTAGATCATAAATTCTTAAAAATGTTTGTTGATTCAAATTTAACCTCTCTTTAGTCAATTGATTTATCCCCAAGCATTTATTAAGCAACTACCATGTACACGTGATCCCTCTTCTTTCCAACTCAATAATATCTCAGCCCTAACGGGGAGCTACTTTAACCCTAACACATTGCTCATGGGTTCTGTGGTCCGGAGCAAGTAATTTAGGACACACAGAAAGGCATCCTCATTATAGTCATATTCAAATCACCTTCTGTACACAATCTATCTTGACACTCCATGACATCATTCAGCTGAGATAACAGTTGACAAAAATGATTATCCTCATTTTACAGATGTAGATGGTGATGAGATGAGAGAATAATCTGGACATTTGGACTTATTTAAGTTTCCATACAATTAAATGGCAGAGCTGGACCCCAAAGTCCAGAATTCTGGCTTTACATCCACTGTTACCTCATTTACATCATGCACGTCTTCACTGATAGCCTTATGTGGTTAGAAAAGCACCAGCTTTAGAGACTGTGGACTTGGGTTTCAATCCTAGCTCTGCCACTTACTACCTGTGTGACCTTGGGCAAGTTACTGGACCTCTCTAAGCCTGAGTGTCCTCCGTGCTTAGCTGAAGACTAGATAACTCTTAAAGTTCCTTCTAGTTCTGAATCTCTGATCCTGAGATCTGAAGTAAGTGCCGAAAGTGGGATTTCACCAATGATTCTGTAGTTCTGTATTCTATGCCACACTGCTTTGGGTATTGGGACAATGGGGTTGTGGACAGTGATTGGGCAGGAGTGACTCTAGAGGCCTGGGGCCACTCTCTAAGGACCCCTTGTCCAATGATGCAAATGCTAACTTTCCTTCTAAGAAGAGCTGAAAGATCACCTTTACCAAGAAATCTTATCTCCTTTCCCCAACTTCCCCACTTATTTTCAGCCCCTACCACCAGGTTTCTTTTTCTTTTCTTTTTTTTTTTTTTTTTAGTGAGGCAATTGGGGTTAAGTGACTTGCCCAGGGTCACACAGCTAGTAAGTGTTAAGTGTCTGAGGTCGGATTTGAACCCAGGTACTCCTGACTCCAGGGCCAGTGCTCTATCCACTGCGCCACCTAGCTGCCCCGCAGGTTTCTTTTCTCTGAATTTCTATTGCCTTCATAGTTCAGCAGTCAGCCCCCATTTTAGGTATCTGGGAGTTTATCCCTTTGTCCTAGCTGTCTTTCTAGTTTCTCTTATTTTCTCCTCCTTTTTATTCCCTAGCTTGTCCCAAGGTTTGACCACCTCTCCCAGTGCAAGCAGCTTACACTCCACTGCTTTCAGCCAGGCGTTGTTCTCCTCCCTTGCCCCAGGTAGAACAGAATGACATCTCACATGGTTCCCTCATTTTCCTGCCTTCAGAATAGCTCAGTAAGCCATCGGAAGATTGCTGAGGGTTTGTGCTACTCACACCCCCATGTTCTGTAGAAGCCATTCCTGCTCTTCATTTTTATTTGTCCCACAGAAAGAAATTAGGTATTTGCTTAAATGATTTAATGAAGTCTCTCCTGGAGAACTGCTGCTATACTATAAAAATATAGAAGATACCAATGGAGGTGAGTTTCCCCAGACCATGTGGAGAAGGAAGAATCGATGTTGCCTGATCAACTCCCTTGGGTTAACCCAATGTTTGGCCCATCTACTTTATTTGTAAAGTTCACTGTTCTTGCCTTTCTATCAGTTAGGGATCATTTCACCGTCATTACTGGTTGGAGAAATGGCATCAGATATTTTTTTCAGATTCTTAATAAATATCTTAATGCATCTTGTACAGTGTTGAAGACAGACCATCAAAATTCTTGGGTTATGAATTATTCATATTAAGATTCAATCAGGGGCAGCTAGGTGGCACAGTAGATAGAGCACCGGCCCTGGATTCCGAAGGACCTGAATTCAAATCTGGCCTCACACCCTTGACACTTACTAGCTGTGTGACCCTGGGCAAGTCACTTAACCCCAATTGCCTCACCAAAAAAAAGATTCAATCAACAAACATTTTCTAAATTCCAACTTTGTGCTAGGTGTGGGGACTACAAAGATTAAAGTGAGATGCAAAATGTTAATTTGTACTGCACCATAAGGATTGTTTATTTTTCCTTTCCTTAACGTGATTCCTTAAAGAGAAATTTTTGTTGATTTAGAATTGGTGGGTTTGGGGCATACATATTAATATATAGTAAATAACTTAATTGTTATAATTTCAAGGTACTAATTGTTCAAGAAGAAAGAAAAACAATTCATTCGGCATATATGAGGGCAATCCAGTTTTAAAAAAAGCAAGACAAATAAGCACATTTCAAAGAGATGATGCCATCATTTCTAGCCATTTCAGATCCTTGAATCAAAAACGCAGGCATATTAAGCACAATGCAGTAAGTGGCCACTCAGCTTCCTTACTGATTGGGGCTTTTAAAATGCAACATGGAGGGGCAGCTAGGTGGCGCAGTGGATAGAGCACCGGCCCTGGAGTCAGGAGTACCTGCGTTCAAATCTGGCCTCAGACACTTAACACTTACTAGCTGTGTGACCTTGGGCAAGTCACTTAACCCCAATTGCCTATCTAAAAATAAATAAATAAATAAATAAAATGCAACATGGTTCTGAAAAGGGCATTATTAACACATGGGATTTAGACCCGCAGAAGACATGATTGCTTGTACATACCCTTCCCGATGAGCCTCTCCCTTTTCCAACTCCTGGATCACGCCCAGGAGCACTTTGATTGTTTCCTGGCTGGAGCTGATCAAGTTTTCCATCATCTGAAGCTGTGCTTTCAAGTCTATTACTTCTGTGTGAGGCACAATTTCACGGCATTCTTCACTGACCGCCACAGCCGTGTGGCAAGGCGGATTCTCGTTCGTCGGTGAGACGTTTGTCTGCTCGTTACATTCGGTTGATGGGCACTGCACCTGTGTGGGACAGGTTTGGGCACTTTCTGCCTGAGGATGGAGCCCATTGAGATGTCCAGTTCTCTTTTTCTCCTCCTCTGTGGCTGGGCACAGTGACCATTCACTTTCCGCTGCTGAGTTTGGCAAGGTGGGCTCAGTGGCTTGGGAACCAGACGAAGGTAAATAAACAGTTGCAACCTCCGTCTTAAATACTCTGCCTTGCGCTGACGCATGGGCATCCTCGGCATCCGGCAGTGCTGTGTCTTGTTTTGCCTTGTCATATGGCTGGTGATCAGACTCTTCAGAAGCCGGGTCGGGGGAGTTTTGAAGACGAGGGCCTTTAACACAACTGTACAGATCTGGGTTTTTACAGGATTCTAAACAGGAGTCACTAGGAGCCCGGTCGACGGCATTCATGTGTTCATCAGAATGGGCCGTCAGTTCTCCTGCCTTTTGCTCACCCACTGTCTTGCTGCACTGAGCAGCCTCCCCTGAGTTTTGACCATCACTCTGATCTTGGACGTCTATTAGAAATCCATTGTTTTGACTCTTGAAAGTGTTGACCGCCTGGGTGCTCTTAATGATGCTTCCTTTTTTGCGATCCAGAGGGAATGTCTGGTAACACTTTTTCAGATCCGGGGAAGTCTGTACTCCTGTGCTCTTGGTCACGTTAGGGATGGACCTGCGGGCAGGCACTGTCATATACTTGCGGTAAGCGGCCGCTTTGTAGGAGATGGGCTTGGCTTCCTTTCTGTCCGTAGGTGGCACAGCAGCGAGCTGTCTGTCCCTTTGTTCGCTCTGAGCCTCACAGATGTCCTTAAAGCGCACCTGTAGGGCTTTGTTCCTTTTCTTAATCTGCCGATTGGCATCCAGCGCATATCGCATCTCCAAGGCCAGTGAAGCTGCTGGCTCCACTTCACTTTCTGAAGGTGTGAGTAAGCATTTGCCAGGTTCCTTACTCACCATGATTCCTGCATTTAAAAAGAGCACACAGAAACTCAGTTACAGAGGGAACAGGAAGGGGGAAAAAGACACACTCAGCAAAAACTCATTTGTCTTTAGCGGAAGGTATTAAGAAGCACATGGTATTCACAGGTGAGGTCGGCCCGAGATATGAAGGAGAGCCAGCCTGGCCGAGAAAGCTGAGCTGGCCGTGCGGAATGTCTGCGACCATCATGCTCCTGTAGGCTTCTTTGTGGATTACACTACCTCTCTTTTCATCGCAAAACATGCTTTCCCATGAGACAATCCCACTTCCATTCATTCATCAGGCAGGCTAATGACATTCCTTGTTCTACTTCAGAAATTATCATTTCATATAGTCCTTTAAAAAAAAAAAAGGCAGATGGTTTACCAAATGCTATTTATTCCAGTTGGACTTTTCCTCTTTCTTGAACATGACATGATTAATCTGTCCTCAGATTCTAAGAGCGTTCCCATTTTCTGTGTAGCAGATCATCTGAGCACTCAGTTCTGAGTCCACAGATCTCCCCACCTCTCCTTCCCTCTAAAACAAGACTTTCAGAGCTATTTTAAATGGCTAATTATGGTCAGATGTGGAGGGATGTTAGTCACACCAAGTTCTCTTGATCAATATGATTGCATGGATAAACATGAACTATTTGGGGAGTTTATGCACACTGTGGCATGGACTGGGGGTGGGGGGGGGTGATGGTAGAAGCACCACAATTGGCTGGAGGGCTGAATAGCCTCAGAAAGCAACACTTGTATGGGTTTGAAGATTTCTTTTGAAAGAATAAATTTTCGTATTTTCTCCTGTAACTCTATAAAATGAAAACAATTGCGGTAGTTTCTGTACTTAAATACTCTCCCCCCCCCCCCCCCAGATCTGAAGGCTTTGTGTTAATCATGCAAATTCATCTGGGTAGATGCCGGAACATGCCTGAAAAGCTGCAGGTGGCTGCTCATTCCTCTCAGGGAATGCCCGCTGGGGAAAGATGCCCTATTTTTATTAGGCAGCTCCCCAGATGTGGGGAGCACATGGGAAAGCTTCCTTGAGTGCTGAACTCAAAGGAAGATGTTGTTAAGTGTTGCCATTGGAACAAAGATCCTGCTTCCTCCAGCATTTGTAGACAACAAAATTCCTGGAAGAGTTAAAAGTCAAAGTTGGGATATTCTTGGTATTGGAATCATAGAGCTAGGAGGGTTTATGGGTTGGACTGCTGAGACTATAGTGGCACATCTAATACAGTGCCAAGGAATTGATGGTGCAGTGGTTAGAGCTCTGAGCCCTGAGACTTACTAGCTAGGTGACTGACCCTGGGTAAGTCACTTAACCTCTCTCTGCCTCAGTTTCTCTAATTGTCAATTCAGGATAATAGTACCTGCCTCCCAGGGACAAATGTCATGAGGATTAAATGAGACAATATTTGTAAAGCACTTAGCTCAGTATTTCTCACATAGTAGGTGCTTAATCAGTGTTTATTCCCTTCCCCCAAAGCCTATGAGAGAGTGTGCCACCATTACCCTCAGTGACAAAGCTCAGTCATGGCTAACAATGCCCTTGCTGACTCCCACAATTATGGAAGTTTAAGGAAGCTCCCTAGCACAAGGGTTCCTCTGTGGAAGTCTGTCTCTAAGGCCTTGCAGAAGTACCTAGCAAAGCATAGGCACTCAGTAAAGCCTTTCATAATCAAATGGGATCCCTATTTTCAGTGAGGAAACCAAGGCAAAGTAAACTGAAATGATGTGGATAGGCTTTATCTAGGATTTGAACTCAGCTCTCAGCTTCTAATCTAGTTTTTCCCATCAAGATATTTAACTGACTTGGTAGAACCACCATAGGTTTTGGATTGGGAAAGGCCTAGATGACTGGCCTACCTCTCTCTTTTTGGAAACAAGTCTAAAATGGAAAAATACCTTCCCTGAACTGCATGGGGAGTGACCAGAGGAGGATCCACCTCCTCTTCAGAGGAATACGACGTAGCCCAGCGCAAGAGCTGACATCGACCGCCATTGGTGGCCAGTCCGTCAGCTGGCACGCAGTAATGAAGCTCCTATTATACACCAGAGCCAGCACCCGTACCTGCCCTCAAGGAGTGCCTGCTCTGATGGGGAAGAACTCAGGCCCACTGCTGTGCTCTGTCAGCAGTATCTGCACGGGTGAAGGACAAAGCATCCTTTTTTTTCCTCCTTTTGATGGCCTAAAAGCATCAGCAGAAGGCCGAGTAAAACTTCCAGCAGTTTGGATGTTTGCCTGATATTTAAAAAGCCACAACCCAGACAAACAAACACACATTTTATTTTATGACTAAGATAAATTAAGTATTTTATAAGTTCCGACATAAATGACTTAATCAGCCAACAGTTAGGAAGATGATGACAATTGACAAGGTCTGCAGACTCTTGGATTTTTTTTTAAATAGGGACACCAGGAATCCTCTGAGGTGGCCCTTTGCTTTGGCCTTTCATCTTGAACTCTGAGACTATGACTCAGCGTAAGGGAGCAAAAACTGATGGAAATGTAAGCTGTGGCACTGGCACATGGTAAAGCCTCATCTTCCCAATCTTGTGTTTGCTGTACCAGATACAAAGACACCCATCAAATATGAAGAAAAGTGCATTGGCTAAATCAGCCCATGTGCAGAGGGAGGGGGATGAGCTAGTTAGAAATAATGTGATATTAAGAACTGCTTGCATTTGTGGCCCTTCAAGGTTTGTACTTGAAGTCTTGCCATCTGCTTGACTACTCCATGAGGCAGGTAATGAATGCTTGTTTGACTGTGTTAGTATCCATGTTACAGATGAAAAAACTGAGGCCCAGAGAGGTTCAGTGACTTGTCCAGAGTCACAATGAATTCCAGCCTCTCTCCCTTTTTTAGTTAGTTTGGTACATTAGAAAAGTGCACACTGTTTTTGGAGTCAGAGGACTTGGGTTCAAATCCCGACCTGACTACTTACTGCCGGGATGACCTTGGGCATTCTTTTTTTCCCCTCATCTATAAAATGAGTCACTTGGGCTAGGTGACAGTTAAGGGCCTTTCTAGAGGTTAATCTGTTATTTCATGATCTAGAGTTCTGTCATTCTGTATCATTTTGAAAAACTGTTCCTGGTTTACCCATCCATGCCTGATGATGGAACTAGGGGAGATGGCTTCGTCCAGACAGGTGATGGTGAAGCAAGAGGCTTACTGTGGCCGGGTTGGTTCTGTTGGGGGGATGGGACAGGATGCCTCTTGCTTCACCATCACCTGTCTCACCTCCTTCAGGGCAGGGCTCTGTTCTCAGCAGGCACTCGGGGAAGGCCTGAGGGTGGTCTCTGATTTTCCCCGGAGAGGGACCAGAGCTCCATCATCATGCCTCTCCACCTCTTCCCTTCTTGTGTGGTGCAGGTCTGTCACAAGGTCTAATGTCTCCTGAAGAAAGCCTGCAAACCGGGGGGATCTGAGAGAACGTTTTTACAAAAAGCCATTTACTGGTGATTTTTCAGCATTTCCCTGCCATGACTGAAAAATGTGTGTGGGAATAAATGTGACCTGTCCTGCTATTCCTCATGACGTTTGCTAGGAAATGCCTGCAGCTGGCCACTGGTTTTGTCAGGTATTCTGAAGTCTCGACTCAGCAATCTTCTCTCACTAATAGAGCAGTGTTAGACATGACAATTACTTGTAACGAGAAATTACAACCCAGCGCTGTAACGTTGGACTGTTGGAGAACTGATAAACTGACCAGCATCTAGAGGTGGCCACCGAGCATGGTGAAGGGCCTCGCCATCACTGGGGTGCCTCCTGGGAAGGGAGAGCAGAAAACAATAGCAGAGTAGTGATGAACCTTGGCCTTCTCCCCAAAGGAAGTCACTGTCATGGAGAACCCTTGTGGAGAAGAGAACCCTTCACTTCCCAGAATCCTTGACTTCAAAGCTTGACCCCAGCAGCATCTTATTCTTCATGATGCCTTTGCTGATGCACTCAGCTGTGAGCATCTGCTCCCCTCTCTGTGAATTATCACCTAGGAGGTACTTTGAGTATGTATGTCTCTACATATGTGTGTAAACATGTACAATCTGCTTGCTTGTAGCTGCTCTTTCTCCCAAATATATTGTGTAAACTCTGAAATAAGGGAATATTTTATTTTTTGTTACTGTGTCCCCACCCCTTCACTGATCACTTAATGAACGCATGCCAGCCCTGAAGATCTGCTAAACAGACAAGTGGCTGGGGAGCCTAGGGAAGAGCAGGCAGGCTTGGCATAACTGCCCTTATTTCTTGGGTTTAGCTCGGGGTTCAGTGGGTCATCGCCCCTTTGTGAATCTTAGAGGAACCCTAGCTTTCTTCTCTTTGCCCTCCTTAAACCCAAAGTCAGAGCAGTGTGTGAAATGTGCACTGTGGCCAACTTAGACTTGAGAGAAGGAAAGGGCTCTCTTAATACTGTCTCTGTGTGAAATGCTCTGCCTCCTGAGGTTGTGGCTTCCTCTTAGGAGAGGTCTCCAAGCAAAGGCTAATTAATACCTTACTGCCTCTGGGGTCAAAGGACTCTTTTTCTAGCACAGGTTGAACTCCGTGGCCTCAAAGCTTCCTTCCATGTCTAAGATTCTGTCAATATCTACTTTGTTCCTTATCAGCAAAAATCAAATAATGCCTTTGATTTCAAATCTCTTTGAAGATACTGAGAAAGAGGTCTGGTTTCCCCCCAACTTTTAGACTGTCCTGATTTTACAAATAACAATGGGACTTGGGTAATTTGTTCTTTATAGAATTTCACAAGAATAAATTGCTGTTCTTGCAAGTTCCTTACCCAGCCTTGGAAATACTCCACATAAACATGTTTTAGGCAAAAACTCAGTCCCCTTCCCAGTATGCATTCCATACATCTGATGGCCATGGGCATCCTCTCCTATTGTTTATAATTACGAGGCTATTTGTGTAAGAAACCTTCTAGGCCTTCACTCGACTATATTTTTAAAATAACTAGAACATTGATCTTGCCTAGTTTGGTTTATCATCGATAGGGGATCAATTGAAACAAGATGGGGTGGGGGCACTTTGAGCATCTTTAAAGAGCCAGAGAAATATGAGCAGAGTTGTTTTGTTTTGTTTTTTTAACCTTAGGGCTCCAGGATTTCATGATTCCAGAATTTTTCATTTAACTTGTAGTCCCTCTGCAATGTTGATTCTTCTTTTTTCTTTTTTTTTTGGGGGGGGGCAGGGCAATGAGGGTTAAGTGACTTGCCCAGGGTCACACAGCTAGTAAGTGTCAAGTGTCTGAGACTGGATTTGAACTCAGGTCCTCCTGAATCCAGGGCCAGTTATCCACTGCACCACCTAGTTGCCCCATGCAGTGTTGATTCTTTAAGAGTTGGCACAGCCATGAGACAGCCTGGTGATGACCTCTTCCCAACTAAGCTCAGCTATTTCATGGATAATAGACACAGTCCACCCTAAATCCTGAGCCTGAAGCTTTGCTAGCTGGAGAATTCTTGCCCTAATCTGGAATTTACCGCCATTGCCCTTCAGAACAAAGGTTCCTCCAGTCCCACTCAGGGATGACTCTGTTTTCAAACACAAACTGTGGCTTATTCCTCTGGGTTCTGCTATAGTCCCCAAGAGGCTGTCTAAAAATGTTGCAGTGGCACCATGTAAGCCAGGACCCTGGCTGTAACATAATATTGAAGCAGTGAACAGTTGATTTTCAAGCTATTTGAAAGAGAAGAGACCAAAATAAAGCAAAATATCAGGTCATGTTCATTGCACTCCTAAAAAAGTGATTAGGAAGAAACCAGTAGCTATGAACTTGTACACATTCTCATCCCTATAATATCTTGATAAGAGTGACCCAGACATATAGCTGATCCAGGTGTCATTAATGAAAATAGGGAAGCAGAACAGGCGAGCTTTTGCAAGTGATTTTACCCATTATTTTACACTTGAAAAATCACTATTGGCTGAAATGTATCAAAAATATAAGATCCTATTGTGTTGTGGTATTAAAAAATTTGGGAGAGCAAAATTCTGCTGGAAGATTCTCTTCCCATTTGGTGTCTTCCTTGTGTAGGAGAAAATGTTGCAGGATCAGTTAATAGATGGAATCCAAGAGATCTTTGTTCAGTGATCCAAGCCATTAACCAAGAAGATCACTGTTGGCATCATTCAGAATGTGCACGTGTCAGTCTACATGTGAGAGGGCTTCCCTAGACATGTCACGGCCCTTTAGATGATTGTATCAAGTCTCAGAGCACTGCCAAGCTCCTTGTTGAATGAGTATTGTGGAGATGTAACCTGTCAGCTGGGATCCATCAGTGCAGAGATTTTAAGCAGGAAGTATAGTTGGACAATGAGTTGGACCCAGAATTAAAGAGGGAGAATTGAACAGTAGGCTTGATTGCAATTTTTACAAAGTTGTTAAAAATATTCTCCCGGTCATGGTTTATGGCTACAAATTATGAATGCTATAATTTCTGAAGAATCAAACTTTAAGAGACATATCATGGACAATGAAAAGAAGGAGCCAAGAGAAAAATAAAAGCTACTCCCCAGTAAATGGATGACCAGAAAAAGAAGTGGATCAGAGAGAGAGAACACAACCAGATGGGATCTCAGCCCACAGGGTGCACGGGTGCACAGAATGCTGATTGACCTGTAAGAATGATTCTTGAATATTGACTGGAAGATGTGAAGAGCTGGAGAAGTTATGGATTGTTGTGATTTGCATTGAGAAATGGGATCAGAGATCTCTTGGGAGTGTTTGTTGTTGTCATTTGTGGTGGTGGGGGGGTGTTGGTCCGTTTGATTAGGCTCACCTCACAGACAAATTTTTATAAGACAGGATTAGGAATTTTAATGTTGGGCGGACACTCAGTGGGAATTGGATGCTTCACTTTTCAGAAGAGAAAACGAGCCGAGAGCATCAGAGTAAATTTACTCAGATCACAGTTGGGTATGTGGCAGTCAGGGTCTGAACTCAGGCCATCTAACTCCATATCTAGCCTCTACTATACAACATCATTCTGTTGATCTGAAGACGAATTTTTAAAAAATGAATTAATAAATGGAATTTTGTAGTTCATCATGGGGTATGTGTTGAGGTACCTAGCAATTTCCAATTAGAGATGAATTATTATACTGTGGATGTGCCAGCTCAAACTGAAGTACAGTGACTTCACAGGTATCTGGAAAAATGCAAATGTTTATTTGTGGGAATCACTGAAGGTATCAGACTGTTAGCAAGAGCATTCCCCAAAGGGCTAGATTTTATTGTTTCAATGAAATATTGACTAAACCAAGCTGTACTAAGGGAGGAGGAGGGAGAGAAGATCTAAAATCTCAGTGCTGTAGTGGGATGTCAGAAGACCTGTGCAAGGTCTCCAGTCCTTTGAATGGAGATTCTGTGGAGGAGCTATGGAGGGCATGGCCAAGGTTGGCCCTGGGGGCAAAGTCCTGGATGGTTTGGGGTTCACTGCCATTAATTACAGAGATCCATGAAGTATTGATGAACAATGAGTTTCTGAATTTTTTTGGAACTTATGTTTCGAAAGGACATCTCTTCATTAGTTCTTTGACCAAGGCTTGAGCCTAGATCTGCACAGGAAGCAGCCACATTTTGCTACTTCTGGTCGATTTCATAAGCTTGGAATTTGGCCATATAATATGATGCCACATAAGATGATAGAACAAAATCCAATTTGGAACGTCTAAACAGAGGGTGTTGCCAAGAAATGCCTCAATACGCACTGAGCCCAGAACATTTCACCAGCGCCTGGTCAGCACTCTGGAGAGCCCAGAAAGGGCCTGGGGTTTTATCAGCTTTCTTTGCTGTTGGCTGATCCACGGTTAGGACACCTTGAAGTCAGAGACACCGAGTCCCATTTGAGACAGATCTGGCCACCGTTTCCTCTCACAGCTGTGGGAGAGTCTGAATGTTCAGCAGCTTAGCCCAAGGAAATGGAGAAAACTGTGGTGGTTGTAATTATCCCAATGATGGACTAAAATAAAGGCCTTCATTCAGAGACTTCCTCTGGGCTCCCAAAGAGTTAATTCTGAAATGGGCTTCACTGGCACCCATTGATTGTTCAAACATGGAGCTGTCCCTATTTTCTGGGCACAAACCACAGCTAGTGCAATATTTGCTAGGTTCATTATCCAGCCTGATCTACTCATATGGTGAATAGGCATTTTGGAGATAACAGTTATCTTTGATGGAGGTCACTGCTGAAGATTTTTATGGCCAAAAAGGCTAAGGTAACTGAATCCAGTGGGTGATACTACCTCGAATAAAGAGCTGATGCCTTGGGGATGGGGATAAGCTGAGTCTGTAAACCAGGGGCTTCCCACTGGGTCACATTGTAGGCATTTGTGCATTTCGGTTGCTCTGACAAGGAATCAGAGCCAAAGATGTGGTTAAGAATAATTAAAAGGTCAGGCTGAATTAAGTAAAAATTTGAATTTTAAATATGTATTTTAAAAGTAAATGCTGTTTTCTATTTCTTCTTCCTATGTTTCTACTTACTGGAGCTACTCTAAGGAATGCATAGAAAGCAAAAGAATTCACTGCAATCATATCTACACGGTTAAAATGGATTCGAGAGCATCCATTGTTAGATTATTGGTGTCTCCATTCCTTCTCTACTCCGCCTATCCTGTCCCTGCAACCCCCAGGTGAAGGTAAACTGTGCCCCAGTTGTCATGAGTTCTGTAGTTGTGGTTACCGAATTAATGAAGTCTGACTCCCTGCTTAAAGCCAGCAGAGGAGATGTTTGTGAAAGTGAATTGGGTTGATGGTCACCCTAGAGTATATTCAATCCTAATTTCCAGATCACTCCATCCACATGACCTGCTTGAATCCTTGGATGTTCTTTTTCCATTAGTTACCATATGATTCTCTTGTAGTTGAAAGACTCCCTCTGTCTCCATCTCTGCCTTTCTATCTATATCAGTATCAGCATCTATGCTTTTTCTCTGGTTGGAACGCAAACTTCTTAACAGCAGGGCATTTTTCTCTGGTGTCTCTCTTAAGCATCTTGCATTTAGTAGGAGCTTGGCTGATTGATGGACAGAGAAAATTACTTGGTCTTCATGTCGACTTAGAAAACAGCTGGTTCTGACCATCTACACTGGGGGATTACCAGAGATCCCTGTTGCTAAGGGTAATGGAAATTCCAAATGCAAAGTGGCAGCCCGTTCCTATGGAAGCCCCCGGCCTCAAATCAGAAAGATGAAGATTATCGGGAAAGTCTCTAAGCCTTGGTGCCAGGTCCTGGGCCTTGACCAGCAATGCTGAAGCCAGAACAGGTCTCACCTTCATGGAACTCACATTCCAATGGGAGAGACAAATAGCTAGGTGCCTACGAGATAGATGGAAGGTGTCCTCAGAAGGGAAGGTACCAGCATCCCGGAAGGTGGAAGAAGGTAGCATTGGAGCTGAATCTCCATGAGCAGCCTAGAAGCCTGAGAGGTATGGGGGACAAGGGGCAGGAAGAGCCTGTATGGAAGTGCTCCTGCTTGTTCTTTGGTGCCTGTGTCAGGTGGAGCAGCGGCCCACCATAATTGAGTGTCCGTGCCAGGATTTCTGCTTTGAGGTAACCTTTGACTACGCGTGAAATCATCTCGACTCCCTGGTCTCATCTGTCTTTCTGGCAAGGCCGTGCCGGCCCCCATGCATTACGGTCAGCTCTAGGGCTCACTCGGTATTTTTCATTGGGGTGGCATTGAGCTATGGTCTAGGAAGCATCCCAAGTGCCTTCTCACTCAGCCCAGCCCAAAGGCTGACTAGGAAGGGCCTTGATTCACCTCAGAGGTGGATGAGCCAAAAGGAAAGGCTGAAAGACACACATTTGGTAAATGATTTCTATTTATAACTGGGCAGTAGCATGTGTAGAGAATGTTTCCCAGAGCGAATACAGGACCTTTGTAAGGCTGATGTACCTCCCAGAGGAGCCAAACTCCTTTCCTTTCATCCTGCCAGATGAGCAAATCCTGACTCAGTTTCCTTTCTAGATCCTTGTCTTGCTTCCTAGGCCAGTCATGCTGGGGTTAGAGTAACTGGAGGAAACAGAGACAAGGGACTGTTCCCTAACAGAGCAATGGAAAGGCTTCTCTGGAAATGAGGTAAAAGTTTGCTTGCTGAGAAGTGTCCCTGCGGAGGGAAGGTAACAGTAGCTCTGGAGGAGGACATTTGCCGAAGAGAATCCCTGGGGTGTGGAAGGAAGGAAGGAGTGATGAGGATGACCTGTCCTGGGTGTTGGGTGTCCCTCTGCTAAACCTCTGCTCACCCCATGTGGGGTTACTGTGACTCGTTTTTGTTTTTGTTTTTTTTTTCGGAGCAATGAGGGTTAAGTGACTTGCCCAGGGTCACACAGCTAGTGTCACACAGCTAGTCAGATGTCTGAGGCTGGACTTAAACTCAGGTCCTTCTGTATCCAGGCCAGGGCTTTATCTACTGTGCAACCTAGCTCCTCCCTCGCCACAACTCTTGAGACCTTGGGCCCATTGAGGGGAATCCTAGGCAGCGCCTGCCAGGTTGGAAATACCTGTCACCCACCTACCTGAAGACCAGCTTTGATAAGTTCCGAGGACTCCGTCACCAGCGGGGTCAGGATTCTCATGTTTGGTGTGTTTTTGTTTTGCCTGGGGAATCCGCGTTGGTGAAGGGCATGTTGGGACCAATGAGATCCTACACCCTTGATGCGCTCAAGGACGGCATCCCCAGAATGAGGCCTTAGCTTGCAGTTTTCATCATGTGGGTCTTAGCATGCTTCGTTGGTGATGGCCAAAGGGCCGTCACGTGTTATTCCTTAAAAGCATATTTTCTAAAGTTTCCGCTGGGCCTAAAAGCACCCATCCAGGGCCTTACTTCACTTGGACCTTTGGCCTCCAACTTATTATCCTGGAATTCAGGGTTAGGAGGGCCCTTCAGGGGCATCTGGACCAATTTCTTCACTTTACACCTGAAAAACCCTGAAGTGGGGCTGGGGGGAGGGGAGCAGAGGATGACATGGGCTAATCAGGCCTTTCACAGTGGGACTCACTGCCCCCAACACTAAGAGATTTGCCAGGCTGTTAAATAAGAAGGGTATGTAATCATCCTGGTCAGGAGAAGGGTTCTCACCTAGGCTCAAGGGGATGCATCTAGTGGACCAAACATGTATTAAAGTAAAGCTATACTACAGATCCTCATGGGCGGCAGAACCTTTGCCAATCATTTGGCATTTCATGCTATTCAGATTCAGAGTTCAGATAGCTCTCTTGGGCTGGTTGGCTGGGCCAAGGTAAGACTTTTGCTCGGCCTAAACACAAGGGAGGGAATAGTCCCTGCCGATCAGAAAAGGAAGGAGGGAGGGGCTGGCTAAGATGCCCCTGTGCCCAAGTCCCATCCTTATTCTCAGACTCTGAGCCAAGGAAATCCTCCCCAGAGATTTAAAGGTTGTTTGACCATCAGGGGAGCATAAGTCATAGGCAAGCTCTTTAAATAGAAGAGAGAAAGCTAGCAGAGGTCCCACAAACCGTGTGGGCTGTCTGAGCCGTTAAAAGAAATTAGATGTCACTGGATTATTGAGACTTAGGGCAGGAGATTTGCCACCAATATGGGTGATCTGCTTAATTTGATATGAAAATGGTTTGTCCTCCTTGTAATATAATTCTGTGTTACAGAGGGGTTGAGGAGAGGAAGCCCCAAGGTGGGCCAGATGACAGGGGAAATATTAAAATGTACTGTGAAAAATGGGCATTGTGTACAAAGTCCTGATGCAGAGCTAACCTGGAGATTATTTCTCACAGCTGGCACATAGTAGGCATTTAATAAATGCTTGTTCACTTGAATTGCTATAGTTGACGGGTAAGAGAAATTGTTTGTGGAGCATTTTTAAGATTAGAAATCAGATGCCAAGTTGAAGTGAGAATTGCGGTTAAAAGTTTGATGTTGGTTCTTGCTGCATAGCAGGGGTGAGAAACCATTTTTTATTCACAGAAGAAGTCAATTGTGGGTCACACTCTGGTGTGACAGTTACGTGATGGAGAGGTTTGGAGGTTCTCCAAGATTGTGTGTGTGTGTGTGTGGGGGGTATGGCCGAGTGTGTCAGGGTTTGAGTGTTTTCCAGCTAAAAGAGAATGGAAGCCTCACCTTAAGTTCCTTTTTTGTTTTGTATTCTGGGAGTCTGGTACAGTGCCTGACAGCGTATTCATTCCTTAATAAAGATGGACTAAATTGGATTAAATAAAGCAACAGAAAGTTTTCAGTTCATTGGGATTTTAAAATCAGAAACAGGATTTTCAAGCTTTTCAAAAAAAAAACCACAGAGATATTTAGAAATACGGTCTAATTCCTTCTGAGACCAGTAAGGAGAAGAGAATGCTGAATGGATGGAGGGGCAGGGAAGTAGAATTAGAGGAGACGGATGGGGCCGATGGAGGAGCAGGAGGCTCCAGAGTGAGCATTAACCCGGTTAGCCTGCCCACGTGACTTTCTTACTGTTCAACATTCTGGCTTAGGCTATTTTGTGTTCCCCTTGCAAGATTCATCAGTCTTTCTCTGAGTCTCCTCGACAGAAGGCTTCAGCCTTCAGAAGGGCATCTCTGAATGGGAGAGCCAGGGCAGACTAGTCCTTCCCCTTGACCGAGGACAGGCAAGCTGAGTTTTATACTTGTCCTGTGGGAAGAGACAGGGAAACTAGGACTTGGACCCCTGATGGAAATTTAGCCAAATTCTGGGAAGTTTTCTCTTCTTGTTCTGGGAAAGAATCCCAGGAAACTCTGCTTATGATGAAAAACAGGAGAAAGCATCCCACAATCCAAAGAACTCAGGCAAGACATCTCAACAGAAACTGGGCATCATTCTGCCCGTCCTGCAGATAAAGAAGCTGAGACAAAGAGAAGAAAAAGTGACCATCTCGATTTGAACTTGTAGTAAGTGCCAATCACTTCGCTTCTTTCAGCCTTAGTTTTTTTATCTGCAAGATGGGTATGATAATACTTGCACCATCCACCTTGCAGTATAGTTGTGGGGAGCTGGTCTAAATGCTTATTGCAGGTACAAGGCAGATGACTTATAAGCTGCTCTCTATTCCAAAAGCATGTCAGGCATTCTAGGGAACGATTACATGTTATCATCAAAATCCTAAAATCACAAGGTTGTAAGTAGAACAAAAGGAATCTTTAATCCCGAACCCAAATGCCCTTTACAGTGATTGTTTCTGTATTTTCTCGGTTTTTGCTAACAGTGTGGGTGTTTAAGAAATGGTAAGATGATGTTTAAAATTAATGAAGAGCATTTGAAAAACACTCACATCCGTCTGGACAGAAAGGATGCTGGGTGGATGCTGAGCTAGGCTGCTTTTGTGGGTACCCTCCCAAGGTAGGTGTCACTGGAGGGTAATAGTGGTGCCCAAGGAGCATTCCATTTGGCCATCTCAAAAAAAACCAAAGTGGCCAACCTGTCACAGGCTCTCGATGACCTGGCAACCTTTCCATGCCCCATTGGATCAGTCAGTATGCTGCACCTCCTGTAACAATTTCAGAATACCTCTCTGGGGTTTCCCGTTTAATTCTATTCACCACACTTTTGTTAAGGTCCTGTTGTGAATAGGGCTTGTGTGAAGTCCTGGTAGCCACAAAGGTAATTCTAGTTTCTCCCAATGGAGGCTCCGTAGGCCTTCCCGACTGAACATGTCCAAAAAGAGAATCCACCCTTCCTCATAAATGCCTCTGCTTTCTCATGTCTTTCGATGGCCTTCTCAGCCTCCCAGACACCCATGCTTGCCCCCTTGGGCTCTAGCGCTAATCTTTGGCCAACTCAGATCTGTTCTTCTGTGCTCTCTCACAGCTTTCTCCCTCTCTCCCTCCCCACCATAAACCCCCTCATTCAAGACCTAATTACCCCTACTTTGGAGGAGTACAGGGGCTTCCTGCTCAGTCTTCTTGCCTCACGTTTCCCTTTTTTCCCAAGACATCCTCCAGAAAACTTCCAAACTGATCATTATAGTGCAAAAGTTTCCTGCTAAAGCTTCAATAACTGCCTGTTATCTCTCGGATAAAATGTACATGGGACTTTGTGGCCCTCCTTGTCTTTTCACACTTATTGAGCATCACTCCTCCCATGCCTCTACCACCCTCTATGCCATTCTCTGTAAAGGACCTTCCATCTCCACCTCTCAGGCTTTTCTTTGGCTGTCCCCATGCCTGGGGTCCTCTCTCCCCTCCCCTCCCCTTCTTGTTATCCCTAGCTCCTCACCCAAGGCTCACCTCAACTACCACCTAGAACATTCATGAAGCACTTAACCCCAAGAGCTAGTTCCTCTACCCCCTTCACTTTGTGTTCTTATCTTTCAATATGTTGTATCTCCCCACAAAATAAGGATTTCTTCAGGGTGTAGACTGACCGTTTTTGTCTTGGCATCCTCAGTGCTTAAGAGAGAACTTTGCACATAGTCAGTACTTAATCATGTCTGTTGAATTGATCTTTTTCAAAGCTGTGACTAAGGGCAATAGCTTTACTTCTTGTGACATCTCACTGAAGGGGTTGCAGTAGCATTGATATTGGGGGAGGGGCTAGAGCCTGGCTACTGAGTTAAAAAAATAAAAAAGGAAACCAAACAACCAAACCCTGTAACAATTGTTTAGTCATGGGTAATGGTCATAGCTGTTGTCTCTCACACTCCTTGGCTGGGAGTTGAAGGTCTCTCTTGTGGGCCACACCTGTACGTAATCACTGTCCCCCTTATGACATTCTACAGTTACTTTTAATTTGGAATTTTTAACCCAAACTGAGTTAGTTTAAAAGTCAGGCCACCTTATTGCCCTGGCACTTTTGTGAAATCCTGATTTCATCCATTTCCATGGTTTCTCTGGGCCCTCTGACCTGCCATTTTCTTTTCTACGTTTTGGTATAAATTCTCCATAGAGGACTGACCCAGCATGTTTTGTTGGCCTTACATATGCTTAATGATTTTTTTTTTACCTTAATCATTGGTAACAAGTTACAAACTAATTACGCCTATTGTCCATCCTTCCATTGTTTCATTTTAATTCTTCTGAGATCTTAGTGTTGCCAAATGAGGAAATGGAGGAAGTCTGGAGAAATGGAGGGAACAGGATGGCTATCATCAAGTAGTGCATGGGCTGTTGTACCAGAGAGGATCTTACGATTTTGTCGTTTCAACTCCAGGAGGCAGAAATGGAGCTCGCTAAGAGGCAAACGTATACTTGATTTATGGAAAACTTTGGTAACTATTGGAATTGTCCAGAAATGCAAAGGGTTCCTCGGGGAGCCAAGAGGCTCTCCTCACAGCAGGGTTTCCAAGCCAATGTGGGCTGACCCTTTGGTGGGTGTGTAGGAGTGGGCCTAACTTTGCAGGTATGTGTTTGAGCAGTGACTAATAAGGTCCCTTTCAGTTTTAGGAGTATGTGATTTTCTGATTCCCAGGGATGGTAAACCATGGGCCTCATAAATCATGGGACATCATCACGTATGTATTAGTTGTGGGAAGAAAGTCATTGCATCTGAGAAAAATTACTGATATTTCATAAAATAGACTTAAAAAACCCCTCACTCCAATTCTTCATATAGATCTTTTTGTCAGTGGTATAAATGTACCTTGAAGTTTAATTTTATTGAATGGATGCTG
Source organism: Dromiciops gliroides (assembly GCF_019393635.1). Taxonomy (NCBI): domain Eukaryota; kingdom Metazoa; phylum Chordata; class Mammalia; order Microbiotheria; family Microbiotheriidae; genus Dromiciops; species Dromiciops gliroides. The sequence continues at coordinate 8,663,112 of NC_057862.1, read as the reverse complement.
AACCTGATTAGGGCTGTGTCTTCTCACAGATTAATCAAGTTTTTCCATGAACAGCTGAGTTTTAAATGGCACTGAACAATTTCCAAAGAACTCTCCTGATGAGGGAGCTGAAACCCAGCTGAGGTTAACAAAATGGTGTCAGATCTCCCAGTTCCTGTGAGAGAGAGACAGGGCCAGACCATGGGGATCCTGAGGGCTCTAAGGCACTTGCTCTCTCCTCAGCCTGTGTCACCTCGCTTGACCTCAGAGAGATTGAACACTTGGATCAAGTTTAGTAGAGATTCTGTCGATGCTGAAACAGATAGTGGTGGCGGCTGATTTATACAAACATGAAGCCACTAATAAGAATAAGTGGAAAACAAGGGGGCGGCTAGGTGGCGCAGTGGATAAAGCACCGGCCCTGGATTCAGGAGTACCTGAGTTCAAATCCGGCTTCAGACACTTGACACTTACTAGCTGTGTGACCCTGAGCAAGTAACTTAGTCCCCATTGTCCCTGAAGAAGAAGAAGAAGAAGAAGAAGAAGAAGAAGAAGAAGAAGAAGAAGAAGAAGAGAAAAGAAGAAGAAGAAGAAGAAGAAGAAGAAGAAGAAGAAGAAAGAGAAGAAGAAGAGAAGAAGAAGAAGAAAGAGAAGAAGAGAAGAAGAAGAAGAAGAAAGAGAAGAAGAAGAAAGAGAAGAAGAAGAAGAAGAAGAAGAAAAGAAGAAGAAGAAGAAGAAGAAGAAGTGTAAAACAGCAGCAGCAGCAGCAGCATCATTGAGAGCAACAGCACCGGCAACACCAACAATATCAAAGGTACCTCAAATGTATAGGGCACAATGAGGTTTGCAAAGCACTGGAAAGATATGATCTCATTTGCTCCTCACAATAACCCTGTCCCCATTTTGTGGACAAGGCAGCTGGAGGTTAGAGTTTTCACAGTTTATGTGATGGGAGGAATAAGCTTTTCATGTACTGAAAAGTTTTATTGGTATGGACTGAGGGTTTATTGTTTAATTGTCAGTCCCTTCAATGAAAGGTTCTTCATCTATAAAGTGGGTGTGATAATAGTGCCCAATTCCCAGGGCTACTGGGAGAAAAAGCTTCCAATGGGGCCCCATCATAGCCTGGGTGTCCGTTGTCTAAGGATGCACCAAGCCAAGTCTGGAGAAGCTTGACCACCATGTTGTTGGGGGTTGGGAGTGGGGGGAGTGGTGGAGTAATGCAACACTCTACCGTGAGATGGCTGGCTGACAAACTTTGGTGGAAGGGGTGTCTACACTGACATTTTCAAGCTTTTAAAGGTCAGTTACAAGCTGGCAGCATTTCTGGCCATGATCAGTCAGATCTTTATCCTTTGATTGTTTTGCTCATGAGTGCAAGCATTGAGGTTTTTTCTATATGAACTCAAAATTTACCATACAATTAACATTTCTACTTACATAGAAATATGGGTATCAATAGCATGACAATGATAGCATTGAGTTGGGTGGTAAAGACCTCTGGGGTGAGAGTCTCAGTGCTACTAGATTGCCCTAGCTACCTTCCTCACCTGTAAAAGAAGGGGTCTTGGAGGCAGCTAGGTGGCGCAGTGGATAAAGCACCAGCTCTGGATTCAGGAGGACTGAGTTCAAATCTGATCTCAGACTCTTCACACTTACTAGCTATGTGACCCTGGGCTAGTCACTTAACCATCATTGCCCCACAAAAAAAAAATATATATATATATAAAAGTATAGGTCTGGGGGCAGCTAGGTGGCACAGTGGATAAAGCACTGGCCCTGGATTCAGGAGGACCTGAGTTCAAATCCAGCCTCAGACACTTGACACTAGCTGTGTGACCCTGGGCAAGTCACTTAACCCCTACTGCCCCGCAAAAAAAAAAAAAAAAAAAAAAAAAAGAAGGGGTCTGGACTAGCTGATTGCCCTGGACTCTTGTTGAATATGTACAAAGTCTAAACATCATGACTTCAAGTATTTCTCTGTTTCAAATAATTATAGTCCTTAGAATTAGTAGTATTTCAGCCTTAATTGATTAGATCCCCTTTTCCTAGAGTACTGTCTCTCATTTGCTTATTAACTATTCTCCCTTATCACTCAGTCCCTCTCCCCAAGTATACAACCTAAACATTCGCTCTTGGAAAAATAATTTTAAAATAAAACAAATGATAACCTTTTAAACTAATTAGGAGTAGAGATGTCTGCTGCCTTTCTTGACAAAGATCATTGACGAATAGGGCTATTGGTACTTGAGAAACAATGTTTCCTATATGACACTGCCTCATACCTGTCTCTTCCCCCCTTTTCTCATTTGTGATGTAATTAGGTAACACAGAGAATAAAGTAAAGCTAAGAAGACCTGAGTTTGAATTCTGCCTCAAACATGTATGTTGGGCAAGTCACTTATCTTCTCTGCCTCAGTTTCCTCATCTGTAAAATGTTCATAATAGTCTCTACCTCAAAAGGTTGTTGTGACCATCAAATGACTGTACATGTGTATGTAGATGTTTGTGTGCGTGTGTATATATGTATGTATTTACATAGATATGTGTGCGAGTACATATGCACACAAGCTATTATCATGTGACTCTAATTCCTCCTCTGATCTTAGTGTCCCTTCGGGTAGTGGAGTGAGTTCACTAAGAGTCCTGGACTTGGAATCCTGGAAGACTTGAGTTCAAGTCTAACCCTTGGCTGGCACTCACTCCAGGGTAATCTGACTCATCTTTCCTGAGACTCGGTTTCCTCTTCTGTCTAATGGGGACAGCACCTTCTATAGTTTTGACTGGCCAGGCTTGTGAGGTACAGATGAGAGAGCGGATGTAAAGGGCTTCCTTTCCAAACCTCCCAGCCCTAAAGATGCTAGTTGTTGTAAATGGCTGTTGATCGATCAGTTGCTCGGTATTGTTAGTATTTGACAGACGAGGAAACAGAGGCATAGCTCACGGACTGAATATTGCAGTGGGTTGACCGTATGTTATTGCCAACAGTGGATTTGCGTTTGGAAAGCTTGCTTTCCATTCCCAGTTATCTAGAGGCATTTGGAGAGGCCTTGAAGGTACACATGCCTTCCTCCATCACCAAAATGCCTCACTCAAACACTGAAAGCGTTTACTGAATGTGGTAAAGGGGGGTCAGGGCTTTTTCTCTCTATTATTAGCTTGTTTTTCTTGATCTATTAGCAGCTGCTTTAAATAGAAATACTTGTCCTTTAAAAACCTTATAATTCATTTCCCCTTAAGCAAGCTTACAGCTAGGCCTTGTGGCCACCACCATCTAGTTCCACAGTCCAGCAAACAAAATGCCGAATGTCCTCATCCTTGTTCTATCTCTCGAGAGCCCAAATCAAGCTAGTACAGCCCATCTTCATCACTCTGTCCTGACGTTTTTGCTGTTAATTCTACCCTGAGTTTTTCCATTGATTTTCCCAGTCGTGAGCATTCTCCCTTGCTCAAATCTGAAATGGAAAACCTAAGTCTTTTTCCATATGATTAGCACTGTCTCTCTGAGAATCTGCATAGCCTGGTGGTTTCAGGTGCTCTGATGGTCAGAGATAGGCATTTGGACCTCTCCTCTGGTACTTACAAATTAGGTGACCAGAGTCAGTTCCTTAGTCTCTCTGGGCCTCAGCTTTATTATCTGGAGAATGGACACATTCATATCTATAGGATTGTCCTTCTAGTCTTGTTCTGAAACTTAAATTTGATCATCTGTGTGAAACACTAGGTGGGCTTGGAAGCTCCAAACTCAGGAGTCATCATCATTATTCTTTTTTTAAGATGGTGGTGATGGAGACCATCTTGAATTCATCATTAGGTTGTCCCGAGGAAGGGGACCAGGTAGAAGATTTATCTTCCAGTGCTTTGCTCTTATGCTCATTCTCTTTGTGACTCAGGCAGCTATTCTGCCTCCTCTGAGCCTCGGTTCCCTTATCTGTTGAACAAGGAGGCTGTACCTCCTTGACCAGATGACTTATTAGGTACATCCAGGCTCCAAATCTCTGGTCCTCTCATCCCTTGTCCCCCTAGATACAGAGTCCTCAGAGGGTGTGTGTGTTTCTATTCTTATTTCTGTCAACAAGGTTCTTCAGTCAGGAATCCCTCTCTCCATTTTTGTCTCATTTTATAGTAATTTTATAGCTCTGAAGAAAAACTGGGTAGGAAGGGAAAACAGCCTACACAAAAGAGGGCACTGAACCGGAAGCTTCCTTTGCTGGCTTCTCGTCCAGAGCAGAGTTGGGCCCTCAGCATCCAGTGCTAGGTCAGTTCGTCTCTCACGTGTATGATGTGAAGCAGGGAGGAAGCTCCTTCTTGTTCTCAGGTTTATGAAATTTGTGAAACCAACGTGGGGAGTTTGTATCTACCTACAGGGGGTGGGGCACCCACTAAAGCTCAGGCCTCCGTGAATGCCGGGAGCCACTCCAAGGCAAACAGAACCAAAAGGACGTCCCTCACAGAAGTACCAGGTAGCATCCAGGCTGATGAGGGCCCTGACAGCCCAGCAAGCCATGGAAGGGGCATGAGTCTGGGCTTCCTGGGGTGCACAGGCTGCTCTCTGCAGGTAGACTCAGGCATCTCCCAGTCCTGGTTCCCTGCTCCCTCCCAGGGTTCTGCACACAGCCTTGAGCTAGGACTGGCTGCAGATAGAAGTGGGTATCAGCAACAAAAGAGATACATATAATGACCACACTTGCAGAAATTAGTTAGTGCCAAGGAGATAAGGGAAAAAAGGACAAAGAAACAGAATGAAACAAACAAAAGATTAGCCAGCTTCCTGAAACAGGGGCCCAGGGGGGTATTTATGAAGTGTTCAGTGTGTGCTCAGCAGTATGCTGGCCACTGAGCACACAATGCCCATCCTCCAAGAGCCCCCTTTCTAATGGGGGAGAGGGTCTGTTTGGAATCAAGCAGACAAAGCCAAATCCTGATTGAAATACCCAACACCTGTGTGGACAAGCCAGCCTCAGTTTCCCTCACCTATTAAATGGTCATCATAATAGTGCCTTCCTCACCAGGCTGTTGTGAAGATCTAATGAGCTCTATAAACAGCCTCACAAATATGGAAGGGCTAGAGAAATACCGGCTCTTGCTGTCATTGCTATTACTGTTTTCCTGGTTCTGATCAGATGAATTCCCCAACGTGAATCTCTGGACATGTGCAGCTGAGGGCACCCTAAGCAAGCCCGGGATTTTGTGGATGGATCTGAGAGAGCCCCCCTTGGCAAATGGAGATGGTGGTTTCTAGGTAGAGACTGTGCTGAGAGAAGTTCCAGGATCCCCACTTCGTTGTGATGTTTATGCAATCTGACAACAATGGCTGGCTGCTCCTTCTTCCCCACGAATACTGAGTATGGAAAGGGGGCGATGCGCTCTCTCTTTGTGGGGCTGCTCTTCCTTTCTTCCTCATCCTGTGGCCTGCTTATCACTTCTGTCATGGCCTATAGTTTACTGCTTTTAATGCTACACCCAGGACCACATTATTAAGGATTAAATTGGATTTTTCCATAGTAACTGCAATAAAAACTTCAACTAGCATTTGGCCATGCTGTTTATTACTGGTACAGTTCATTCATCCCTGGGGTAGGCTCTTGTCTACACAGGTACATGCATGCTCCATCAGTGACACCTGACACCTCAAATTGTTTCTTGGGCCAATATTTCTCACCAAGAGAATGGCACCTGACTGATAAAGATGGCGACTCAGGACTTTGTCACTGCTTTCTGCCCATTCAGTGAGACATAATGACAAACAGCTAACTCAGTCCCTCTGATCCCTGCACTGTACTAGGTGCTGGGGAAGATGTGACATTGAAGTAAGAGAAAGTAAGTCCCACCCTCAAGGGATTACAACACTAAGAGATAGATGCCTTCCAAAGGTATTCCTGTCATTGAAATCAGCAAGCATTTATGAAACACAACTTCTCAGGTTCTAGAAAAAGGACTGTAACTTTTAAACAGGGAGAACCCCATTTTGCTCGTTTTCCAAACAAGAGGATTATTTACTATATATTATACTATCTTCTTCCTTGGATTAGTACAGGTGATGTGTTTGGTAAACCCTAAAGCATTGTGAGCTGTTGTCATCCATCCATCCATCCATCCATCCATCCATCCATCCATCCATCCATCCATCCATCCATCCATCCATCCATTCATTCATTTATTCACCCATTCATGCACCAAACATTTCTTAAATGCAACTCTCTATGCTAGATGTTAGAGACCATGACAAAACGAGTAAGTCCTCTCAATAAGCTTATACATTATTCTCCCATCTTGTCTTTTTTTTTTCTTTTTGGCAGAATTCTGATAGAAATGGTCTTGGAAGAAGTCAATATTTTAGTACTACTTTTTATTTAATATTCCATAGATTATTATTATCGCTATGATCACCACTAAGGTTGTCTAGGTTACTACTCTCCAAAGATGTTGTCTGAACCAAAAATGGAGCTTTGGTCCAGTAGTTTAGGAGTATTAAGAAGATGTACTGATCTCTCTTTGTTCCCTGCATCAACTTTCATATTTGGGAGCTAATTTTCTGTCAGATCCCATTAGAGTTGGGAGGTCTGCAGGCAGCAGAGAGAGACAGCAGCTACAGGCTCGGCATATTTTGTTTTTATTTATTTTTGTGGTTTGTCCGTGGATGATACCTGACCACACCTCAGCTGCCCTCAGCACTTTCCATTCATCACCCTTGGGCTAATGCCCATTTGCCAAATGGCTCCAGCTCATCTTCTTGTGTCTTGGTAGCTTCTGTGGTTAGGACCTGCTAGCCCTACCCAAACTTTGGACCTAAGCAAGCACCCCCTCATCTTCTTGGTTAGTGAGCATCTCAGAGCCCTACTTCTCAGGCTGCTTTAGCTTTTTCTGCCCCCTGTGGTCCCAGTTAAGAAGGGAAATGCTACAGTTTCCAGTGATAACCCCAGAGGCTATTCCTTTTCATGGTGAATGGGGGAATGACTCACTTGCCCAGTTGAAAGCCATTAGCTGGGGGCAATCCCCAGATTCAATCCTCATTTCAAGTGGTGGGGGAAAAGGTGTTTATGAAAGAAATAGACTTTAAAGTTGCAAAATATCACCTGGTTAAGAAAATTCATCTGATCATAGGCTATACAATTAATAATGAATTTAAAGTCACATCCAACTGTCTGGATATGACTTTCTGTGTAATGTTTACTGTATTATCATGTGATATATGAATCTCACTAATTTTATTTTAAAATATTTAAATTAGCACCTTGAGATTATGAAATATTAAAATCATACTTGTTAAGAGATTTTTAAAAATCAGCCTTGTTAGATGGGGGTAGTTTGTCTTATGGAACAGAGGAATAACCTAAGAGTTATGACAACTACATTTGGGGTAGAGGGTTTTTTGAATACTCTGTATGGACTTTGAGGGCCCCTAATCAGGGCTTTTCAAAGTCCTAAAATCAATGAGACCTTCTTAAGTAATCAAGGTTTACCTGGGGAGTCCTGCCATCTGATCTCTGATTCCCCAGCAGTTAGAGGCTGTGATTACTTGAGCTAAGAGCTCCCCTCTAAGCTGCCAGGGCCAGGATGTGCAGTAACTGCCTGGAGATTTCGCAGCCCAGTTACTCGGTGGGCTTGTTCTCAGTCTGTACCGGAGAATCTTGGCAGCCAAATCTATTTCATGACGACACTGATCTCGGGCTAATTGAATGGACTGCCTGTTTTGTGATATAATTGTCATCCTCACTCCATGAGTAGGCCGTACTCTTCCCCCCACCCCAATATCTTTGCCTGCTTCTCTGGGGTTGTTTGGTTTTCTAAAGACATCAGCCATGTGTAGCAGTGACCAGGAGGATCTTATTAGCTGTAGAAATGTCAGGACAAGCTCAGCACTAGAGGACCCGTCATCTCTCCTGTATCCTAGGCCTCTTCTTCCCAGATCTCTTTGGCTTTTTATGCTAATTTTCACAAGCTCCACTTTCCTTGGGTCCTGATGGTGTCCTTCACAGTGCCATTATCACCTTTGGCTCTGCCGTATGGAAAACCAAAGTCCCTCATCCATGCAGTAGGTAACAAAAAGCAACATCTGGAGATGGCCTCTACTAGCCCCAGAGGCTGGTTAGCCTAGGGAGCTGACCTTGGTTACGGCCCAAATGTTTCCACCAGTCCCTTACTTAGCTGTCTTGTCTTCCTTCACCCCCACCCCCTCCCTGCTTTCTTTTCTAAATAGTCCTAATTCTGTATGTGATCAAGTGTGTCCCTCTCTCCTCTCTCTGTCTCTCCCTCCTCTCGCTGTCTGTCTCTGTCTCTCTCATATCTTTAAAGACAAATAAAAGTTCAGAGGGTTAACTATCTGAAGTTAGAGGTATGCTTTCCTTTTCAAGGACATAGTGGGTGTTTTTTTTCCTTTAGAGAAATGAAGTCCACTTAAGTCGTTTATTTTTTTTTTTCTTCCTTTCCCAGGAAGAGATGCATTTAGTGAAGTGACAGGAGACTTGCCTTGGACATGACAAATAATCTATGCAAAATCTTGCAATTAGTAACAGCTAGATTAGACATTTTCAAAATATGCCTTTAATAAAACCATCACGAGGAGCAGTGCCATCTAATGTACGTAGTAAACATAGAGAGTGAATTATTAATAACTAGTGGGGCATGCGGCTGACAGGACTCTCATTTTTCTCTGAGCTATTTGTGTTCAAGGCTCTTAGAAAAAGGAACAGAAAGACAAATATGAACTTTTCTTCAGAAACTAATTATAGCCCCCCCCCCCCCAGGATCAGAATGTCCCTGGCCCCGTGAGCAGACCCCCACATGCCCCAGTGGCCGGCTCTGTTATGCAAAGGCAAATATATCTCCATTTCTGCCTTGCTCCTTAGGGTCAGTTCCATACCATGAAAATTAAATTAACCTGGATGTTATGAAGTCCTGATTAGGAGTGTCACTGGTCATGTGATTTCGAGGGTCGTTTGTCAGCCCTCTCCCAATTTTTAACCTTGAGAGACAGTCTTGCTGAAATTGGCTAACTATGAACACAGAACCAAGAAAGCTTTTCCCTTTCCTTTTTCCTTTCCTTTTTCCTTTCCTTTCCTTTCCTTTCCTTTCCTTTCCTTTCCTTTCCTTTCCTTTCCTTTCCTTTCCTTTCCTTTCCTTTCCTTTCCTTTCCTTTCCTTTCCTTTCCTTTCCTTTCCTTTCCTTTCCTTTCCTTTCCTTTCCTTTCCTTTCCTTTCTTTCGTTCCTTTCTTTCCTTTTTTCAAAACTAGCCTGACCCTTCAAATTGTTTCTGACATGGTCCTTCATCGACTCTGCTTTTTTTTCTGAGGTATGTTTTGGAATTGTCTTTCCTGTGGAAAGCCCAGGAAAAGCCCTCTCAAAGTTCCTGCTGCCAGTTGCCAATGAGTTAATTTTCTCCCATTGATGCTTCTGCAGAATTGGGACTGTTTAAGTAGACAAGGTCAAATTAAAGTGTTCCACCGTTCATGGGGGTGGGGGGGTGAGAAATGAGGGCTGCATCTCTTTCTCTTGGGGTAACCCCTCCAGGCAAAAAGCTGGAAGATATAGATGCCTCTCTGGAACCAACCCAATGCACAGAGATCTCTCCTAATAATGCCCCAGCAAGGCTCTGACTGATCGTCCATCCTTCTGTCCTGCGCTCCTTCCTCCCTGCTTTGCTCCCCAACTCTAGTTCCCAGTGGCATCTGGATGCCAGCTAAGGTCACAGGAGAAGCTTTGCTCCCTCTGGGAGCCCTCCTCCCTAGGAAGCTGCAAGATGCAGCGCCCCAGCCTCTGCCTAGCTTGACTTTCGTTCTAGATGCCCCCACCGGCTGCTGCTGCTGCTGTTGCTGCTGCTACTGCATTTATGCGCCCCCCACGCCGGCTCCGGCTCCCGTTCCAAACGGGATACCCGCCCAGCCACTCCACTCCAAGGCGCGCAGTGGCCCCTACCGAATACTACGCTTCTAGGCGGCAAATGCCCGACCCAGGCTGGCGCCACGCACCAGCGGGCGGCCTCGGGTCCCAGGGAAGGTGAAAGGCAGCGGGGGCCTGGAGGTACCAGAAAGGCGGGGAAAGGAGGGGATGGGAGAATGGTGCTAAATCTTGGGGTCTGCTAGGTGCCCCCCGCGCGGCGAGGGGTGCTGGCCATTTTCGCTGCCCGGGACAGGCGGGCCCCAGAAGTTGGGCGGTACCTTTGGGGTGCTCACCCCAACTCTGGGGAAGTGAGCCCTAGGGCTAGGGCCCCTGCCCGAACCCCGATTCCCCCAACCTGCCCCCATGCACTGCGCTTCCCCTCCCCAAGCTGGGCGGGTTTCTAGAACAAACAGCCAAGGACCTGAGCCGGGCTCGCTCCTTTGGCCTGACCACCCTCTCCACCCCCCACCCCCCAACCTTGGCGGCCATCAAAGTTCGCGACAGCCCAGAGCTAGCCGTAGAGTCGGCTAAGGAGGGGCGCTCCAGGGGAGGGGGTTGCGTAACCGCCCCCCCCCAGCTCCTACTGCCTCTATCCCTGCCCTCCCTGCTACCATCCTCCCCGCTACTCCCTACCAGTCACACACACACACACACACACACACACACACACACACACGGCTGGGGGCGGCCACATTTGGCGTCTGCCTGCCTGTCTCCGGACTTTGCCGGCTAAAGTTGCACCCTTGGCGCCGAGGCAGAGGCCAGCCAGCAGCCGCCAGAAGGGAGCCCAGCACAGACACCCTCTCTGGTCTGGGGGGGCTGGGCAGGGCTGGGCTGGGGAGCAGCAGCCTTGAGATCTACGCTAACACGTCGAACTGCAGCGGGTGGTGGCGGGGTGGGGGGGCGCAGGGTTCGGGATGGGGGGGGCGGCTGGTCGGGGCCGCTGGCTTACCTTGGGCTCCCTTAGCAGTGAGTGTGGGGCTGCGCGGTGACCGGCTGCTGCATCTCTCGGAGCGGCGCGGGCTGCGGCCGGCCAGGGGGAGCGGGAGCGGCTCCGGCTCCGGGTCCGGGGGAGCGGGTGCCCCGCATCCGCGGCCGCTGGCGGCCCGGGCAGTCCGCCGCCTCGCAGCGTCGGGGGGCGTCCGCCCGCTCCTGGGGCGCGCCGGAGCCTCCTGGCTACGCTGCGCTGCCCACCCGGCCCCGGCGCCGCTGCCAACGCCTCCGCCGCCTCTTTCACTACTACCGGCCGCCGCCGCCGCCACCGCCGCCTCCTCCTCCTCCTCCTCCTCCACCTCCTTCTCCCCCTCCTCCCCCCGCGGGGCGGGTGCTCCCCCGGTGCTCCTCCCCCCTAGGTGTCGGAGCTCGCCATGGAGCCGGTGGCGGCAGCCCCAGCACCACGGACAGAGGCAGCAGGGGCAGCCTGGGTGGCGGGGGCGGCGGCAGCACCACGGACAGGGGCGCAGGGGGCGCAGGGGGTCTGGGGCAGGCAAGAGCTGGCTGGGGGCGGGGGCGCGGGCACAGGCAGCGGCGGCTGGAGAGGCGGCCGGTCCCCAGCGCCCCCCGCCTCCAGTGTCCTCATTGACTGCGCTCCGCTCGGGCTCTGGCGAGAGATCTGGGCTGGCTGGCAGTGGGGGAGGAGGGGGCGGAGAGGGGGAGGAAGGCGAATGCCTGGGAGGGAGGAGAAGGAGAGCTGGCGAGGGGAGGAGGGGGTGAGAAGGCAGAGGAGGAGGGGGAGAGCCCGAGAGGGAGGTGGAAGAGAAGTAGGAAGGGAAGAGGGGGAAGGAGAGCTGGGGTGGGAGGAGGGGGAGCCCAGGGAGGGAGGAAGGGGAGCCCAGGGAAGTCCTAGCAGCAGCAGCAGCAGCAGCAGCAGTGGAGGAGGAGGCAGCAGAGGCGGCCTCCTGCTCTCTTCTGCTCTCAGTTTATGGTCAGCCTGAGGAAGCAGGGAGCTGTGCCCGAGCCCCTGGCCCTGCCCCCTTGCTCTTTGGGGGTCCCCTTCCTCACGTCTCGAAGGAGGGGGGCACAACAGCCCTACAGGACTGGTGCCGAAGGGTAGAAGCATAGAGGGGGAGCCGATGCCCGGGGCTGGGCTGCTGGGGCTGCCCTCACCAAGGCTCCCTGCTGTTCCGCTCTGGCTCCCTTAGTCTCCGGCGGCAGGGCAATGGTGTGCGTGGCCCCGGACAGATGCTGAGCCTATGCCTCCACCATTGGTCGCTCTTCCTCCGCTAGGGAGAGTTGTGGAGTTTCCTCTGATGTTGTGGTTTGGCCCTGGAACTTGTTGAGTGTTCCCTGCAGGTGGCAGTCCCCTGCCTTAGGATCCTCCCTCCCTGGCAGGCCCCAGTTTGGAGATCAGGCCCCGGGAGAGCTCCCCCCCTCCTCCCAAAGGCTTCTCTTTGAGAGGGGGAGGCGTTGGCTACAGGGAAGTCACAGGACCCTTGTTTTTCACAGGGAAGGAGGGGACTGCGCACTGGCTACCGGGAACCCCCAATGCCTTGTGTTTGGGGCACTAAATACAGACCTCTGGGGAGGTTAGAGGCTAACCTGGCTCCTCAGGGGCTCTCTTTGTTGGCATGGCTCCGGAGCTGAAGTGTCAGCTTCCCCCATCTCTCGGGCCTCCATTTTCTCCAATCTGGCTCTTGACTGCTTTCGCAGGGTTGTTTCACCTTACTCCCCGGCCGATGGAGTACTGACCAGTAGGCATTCCCTTATCAGTGAAATCCTGGTTTCCTTCGTAACCCTTTCTGTTCTATTAGCTGCATCCAGCGCATCCTTAGAAGGGATCCATGGGTTTCCCCAGGCTGCCAGAGGAGTCCATGTCAATACCTGAGCCCTGAGAGCTGGAACGAGTCCCCATAGTCTCAGGGGCTGGGCACTCAGAATGCTGCCTTGGAGGCTCAGTCCAGACTCAGCCTTTCCCACACGACCCCTCCACCCCCATTGGTGATGTTCTTCCTCCAGCATTCAGGCTAGTACCTGGCAGGGGCCAGGTTTGCAGCCCTGCCCTTGGGCACCTGGGCCTGTGCCCCTTCCTGTGCCATTGCTTCTTTTTCCTTTGCATGCTCCTGGCCTAGTAAACACTTAATAAAGGCTGTGTTGTTACAAGGAAGACTTGGGGCAGAACTGGAGGGCCTCTAGGGGTCCTTCCTTGAATCAGAGAATCCGGAGAAGATTGTGCGCCCCCCTTAGGCCTCTAGTGATACTCAAAGACTAGGTCCTGGTGGCGAGGAGCTTGGTGTGCCTTCTCTGCCCCTCCCCTCACATGTCCTTGCAGTACTCAGGGCGGTCTCCCCCAGAAGCTCCCTGCCCACTTTGCTGCTCCTAGCTGAAAGCTGAGAGCACATCCTGGTATTTACAAATGATGTTCGCATGACCCTCACCTGGGAAGGTCCCAGTCTAATCCCCCATTTTCCAGTTGAGGGGCCTGAGCCTTAAAGAATGGGAGTGAGCTGCCCCCATAGGCTAGAAGGGCCACATGGGCCCTCAGCAGGAATAATGTTGAGCCCAGTTTCTTTCCACCAGGCCTCACTGTTGCCCTGACAAGAGTCCTGAGCTCGCTGCTCCTCCCTGCCTGTGTGTGTATTTGTTCTGGATCCAGCCTTGGTGAGGTGGGACGTTTCTTAGTTTGAGGGTTAGGTGAAAGGAGCCTGCACTCACACCTGTGTGTGCGCGCGCGCACAAGCTTGCGCTTTGCCATTTCCTTCTCTAGCTCATTTTACAGATGAAGAAACTGAGTCAAACAGGATGAAGTGACTTCTCTAGGGTCACACAGCTAGGAAGTATCTGGGCTTAGGTTTGAACACAGAACCAGAGTCTTCCTTGCCAGACCCAGCCCTCTGTGCACTATGGCGCCACCTAGCTGCCCACCCCTATATACTTATCCTACGTAAAAGCTGTCTCAGAATCTGGCAGTTTCTCAGATTTGTGACATTATGTGTCCTTGGGCATTGCTTTGAAAATGATCGGGATTTCTCAGGACAGAGCTCAACCAAGTGAACCATCCCTAAAAAGAAAGAAAGCCAAAACAGATAGCAAACCCTGAACTTCCGGCTGCATTTTGAACAGAACATCTGGGCATCTGCAGCTATATTTCTCTTGCTTCTTTTTACCAATGATAATGATGTCTGACCTTGAGGGATTTTGTCCCCAAGGCTGATGCCCTTCTGTGTGTGTGGTGGAGAGACATCTGGGTTCTTAGGGATGCCAGGGTTGACTCCTGGTTTGCCCCAATAGGTACTTTTGTGATCTTGGATGAATCACTTACCTCGAGCCTCATTTGCGACATGTTTGCTAATAACATGAAAGGCAGGGGATTGGGACTAGATGCATCATGGTTCCTGGTGAACTCAAAGCCATGGTTCATGCACCCATCCACACACACACTTATCGTTTTAGCCCATGTGTCCACAGTCTCCTTTGAGCCTCACGACAGTCCTGGGAAGAAGCTGCCAGTTCATTATCATCCTCCTTTCAAAGATGAGGAACCTGGTGGAGAGAGGCCGTGTGGGCAGCCCTGGCTCTGGGTTCCGATCCCCCAGCTTCAGTCACTGCCTCTAACGCTCGCTCCCTGTAGAACCCTGGGCCCCAAGCTTAGCATTCTTCCTACTGTGCAACACTGCTCCTAGGTACCCACATCACTTCCTCACTTCTCAGTTCAGCCCTCCTTGGGCTCCTTCCTGCTCTCACTCGGCTCCTTGACTTTCTGGGAGATGACCAACGTAGAATGGGGAGTCTGGGAGGAGCTTCCTGAGATGTCTGCTCAGCAATAGCATACGCTGGTTCTTGGGCCAGGACTATCTTCTTATCTATAAAATGAAGGAGTTTGTCAAAGCTCCCTTCTAGAATTCACACTGTCTGGCCTGCTCTTCATAACCGGTCCCGTCCCCCCCCCCCCCGCCCCATTCTATGCTCTGCATTTGCCAGGCTAAGTGCCAGCTGTTGTCTGACCATTTCAGACTGATGCAGGTGGGGGCGTGCTCCATCTCCAACACCCACACCTGGTTCCCAAGGATTAGGATGGGATGTTGAGCCTGTTTGTCCCCATAATTCTCCCGGTGGTTTGGGGGCCTTTCTGTAAATCTTGCTTTATTGCTAATCCATAAAATCTAAATCTGCCTTCCATCTCTCTTAAACATGTCACTATAAATAACGCTGCCAAGGAAAGAGGGAAATTACACTTGGTAACAATGGAGAACTCCATTTTCCGGGGTTGTGTGTGCAAACATACAAATCCCGTGCGTGAACAGGGCCCTGCTGAGAGGCAAGCCACCTGGGGTCCTGAGAGGAGGGCACACAAACTGGCCAAGTGCCTCAATTGGCAGTCACTTAAGACCAGCAAACTTGATACCTCAAGGAAAAAATAAATGGAAAAATTAAAAAACCCAAATAGCAAGGTAGGAAATTCGGTAGGCTGGGTTTTAAGTGCATACTTAGAAGTCTATAATTTGGGGGATGTGAATAATAGAAGACTGCTCTTAGCAGCTTTGGCGTTTAGTATACTGGTCTATAAGCAATGATAAGCAGAGAGTATGGAGCCTCAGTCTGACCTTGGGCACTCGACATGTTGTGATCTGGGCCAAGAATCATTTTTCCAAATATTCTCCCATTTGATGTGCAAACCAGCCCTGGCGTACTGATGCAAGTATTATCATCATCACCATTTTATACCTATGAGCAAAGAGACAGGGATAAGTGACTTGTCCAGGGTCACTCAGGTAGGGAGTGGATGGGGCTATCTTCAGTCTGCTCTATGAGCTAGCTGCCTCTAACACTTTAGCCTCTCTGAGCCTCAGTTTCCTCATTTGCAAAATGGAGGGAAGGGCATGTCCCTCACAGGGTTGCCCTGAGATGAAGATGTGTTAACACATGCCAAATGCTACAGAACTCGTGGCCTTAAGTCTGTGCTCCTTAGATGCCATGCTCTGAGATGGGCCTTGGTTCCTTGGCACCGCTTATTCTTCATACCGCTGAGCCTATTTGTCACCAAGCCCCATTCCCCAAGAAACCTTGACCACATTTCACTCAATCTTCTCAACGTTTAGAGCACCTTTGATGTTGGGGAGCACTGTGTTAGGGGCTAGGATACAGGGATGAAATCCGACTCTTCCTCTCCCCGGAGCATGTTTTCTCCTTGGGTTGGTGCAGGCTGGGTAGAATGCAGCATTGCACACAGCCAAGTCGACACCAAGTAGTTCAGGTGGGAGAGAGCACATCCATGTGTGTGGGCTAGAACTGGGTCAGGCTGCTGCTGGTTTCCCTCCTAGCTGTCTCTGGTCAGCATCTCCCAGATCCGCTCAGTCTACATCTTCCCGGCATTTGTGGGTGGACCCTGTGGATTCATTGCCAAGGATGAGCAGTCAGTCATACGTGGCCATGTTTGGTTTCCTCAGGAGAAGATTTAAGAAAATAAAACCTAAAGTGGTTTCATGAGACTGTGTGGACCTTGGCCTCTCATCCATCTTTTTCATTTGTTTGTTTTGTTTTATTTTCCCCAAGTGTTATTTCCTCCAAGCTGCGGGACCCACTAAGGCAATCTGAGAGGGCAAGCTGTCGGGAAGACTTTAAGGGGGAAGGGACAGAAATTGGCATTTATTCAGTGCCTGCGATGTTGTGGGGACTGTATGAAACACGTACAAATCTGATCTCATTTGATCCTCCCAACAACCCTGTGAGGCAGGGGCTATTATTATCCTATGTGAAAGGTGAGGAAACTGAGGTAAATAAGAGTTCAGTGAGTGTCTGAGGCTGGATTTGAACTCATCTTTTAAGATTCTCAAAGCTCCTTAAGGATCTTTCTTGTCTCTTCCTATTGCTTTTGGATAGATGTGATTCCATTTCTAAGGAAGAATGGTAACTCACATTTCCATATGAGCACTTTTATTCATTTGGTCAATTAGTTAGTGGCCCTTAATTCAAGGCTTACTGTTTGCTAGGCCCATCATTATGTGGGCTGCTGGGGACACACAGAAACAACCCTGTGAAGTAAGACCCCCAGGTATTCCTATGAATCCCATTTTACAGAAAAGGAAATAGGTTCGTAAGTGTGTGAGACTACAGGTCGAGCGCGCAGTTTGTTTGTCAACGCTTCCTCTCAGATTTCTAGTGCGCTTGTTCCTCCTTGTGATATGTGCCTCAGGCCACCATTTAATCTTTTTAGAGCCGGAAGGGGCCTCAGAAGGCATCTCATCCCATACCCTCATTTTACCGCTGGAGAAACTGAGGCTAAGGAACCTGTACTAACCAGCCTTGTGTTTTTGTGGAGAATGCTGATCCTCCCCAAGGAAAGCCAAGTTAAGTGCTGGAAAGAGGACAGTTGGAGCAAGATGACCTGGGTTGAAGTCCTGGTCTGGCCACATGACCTTGGGTAGCTGTTTTTCCTCCCTTCTATTATATCTTCAGTGATTTTTACTTCTCCTTAAAGCAAAAAGATCACAAGAACTCCCCAACTTTCCCCTCAGCGTTTTTCTTTGGAAAGTCCTTGTTCAACCTCTGGAAGCTCCCTGGGCTAATTTCTCTCCCCAGTCCCTTGTCCAGGGTCCTGGCCTTCAGCCAACTTCTTCCCTCCTTTTCCCCCTTTCCCAGAGCGCTTTGCCTGGGACTCTACCGCGCTGGCCTCTCCGCTTCTCTCTCTTGCATATAGGCTAGACTCTCTTCCATCCCCATTTTTAATGTGAGCCTTTGAGGGCTGGGATGCCGAACAGTGCCTGACACACAGCAGTTGATGAATAAATAAATGCTTGTTGAACTGAAGCGACATGGGCCGAATGCCTTGTGCTTGGCACATTGCGTGGGGACGCCGAGACATTTCCTGACTGGGACGCGGAGCAGGCCACTTGGCGCTCTGCGCTTTAGGCTCCTCATCTCTAAAAGGACAGGGGGCAGTCGGTGATCCCCATTCAGTGATGACTCTTGTGATCCTGTCAGTGTTTGGTGTTGGGACGACCCCGAGGCTTCTGTCATCTGCTAAACTCAATGAGCATTCATTGAGGCCAGGCATGCAGAACTTTCTCTGTCCTCCATTTTGTTCTCCCCAAGTCAAGATTTTCTGCTTCACCGTGAGGACCCTAGAGAAGAATGGTCCCACTATCCCTTTCCCCTTTTGCAAATATCCTTGTGGGCACAAGTTGGGGTGGCAGTGGAGACTGAGAGGACCATGAAGCAGGCCTGCCTTTGCTTCTCTTTTGGTTGGCTTTCTCCCATTTCTTAGGGGTGCTCATCCCCAAGGAAGTGAGTTATGTACTCTGTCACCTCTGACCTTGTCGATTGGCTTGAGGAGGTGGAGTGCTTGGTCAACTCTGAGCTCTTCTGGAGTCAATCTTTCTTCTAGGAAGCTTTTCCAGATGGTCCATGTCCCCTCACCCCGCAATGAGGAGATCAGCTATTGCACTCTGGCTTGGTCAGTGCTAAGTACTTATTTTTAAAAGGGACAGATAAAGAGAGGAAGTGTGGAATGGAACAAGCCAGAGCCCCTGGGTTTGAATCCTAGCTTAGCTAACACCTGCCTGTGTGAATGGAAAGAGATCTCTTCCTTTCCCAGGGCTTCCTTCTACCCCACTGTAATAACACCCTTGTCACCTGTCTTACATGCTGGTTATTAGGGGGATCCAAGGAGATGATGAAGATAAAGCCCTTTGTAAACTGTTAAATGCCGTGTAAATGTCAAGTATAATGAAGTAGATCATCAACACACCTTCCAAAATCAGACATCTCAACGTAATTAAGCCCAGAAACGTCTTTTAGAAAGCTCTTGCTGTTTTATCGATGAGTGTGAAAATGTTCTCCCTTATGCTCAAGACCATGGACTTTGTTGTCTTGGCTCAATGCTTCTAGAGGTTCCACATCCCAGGCCAGAGGTATTGAAGCCACTGGACCAGGGCATGTGGTTCAGTTTGTACAGGATGGAGGGAGTGGAATGTGTCTCTTTGGAGGTGAGAAGACGTGTGTCCCATTTCATGTGGAATTTCTGAGTGGGTGATAGTAATACACATTCTCCTGTGCTTTCTACCAACAGTTAGTATTTATATATTGATTAAAGGTTTCCAGAGCTTTGGTCCTCCCAGGGAGGTGCTCCTCCTATCCCCATCTTACTGATGAGGAAACTGAGGCTCAGAGAGGTTGTGTAAGATTTTTGTGAGTAGGGATTATTTCATTTTATTTATATATCTCCCTACCCATGCATGGCGCCTCACATAGGGTAATTAATATAAACTAGTTGATCAAATGCCAAGGTTCAAGACTCTAGGAAATACCGAAGAAAGCATTTCAAGTCTTCTTGACTCTGTGTCCAACTTTTAAAGCCACTATTGGCTGCTTTCTCATTCTCTTCTGCCCCCCCCCTTCATGTTCCTCAAATCAATGTTTCCTAGTTATGTTGAAAGGGAAATGGAAGGGAAAATGAACCACTTCTTCTTTTTTCCAATCTATCCCAACACTTGCTTAAAGCTAAGACATCTGATTGTAAAGTGACTTTGAATAATAGCATTATTTAGTCATTCAGTTTTATTCAGTTTTAAAAAGCATGGGGACTTCTTAAGCTCTTGGTCACTATCACATAGGTCCCAGCTTCTTAAACTGTGGGTCGTGACTCAACATGGGGTCGTGTAACTGAATGTGGGGGTTGCAAAAACTTTGGCAACAGTAAAAGGTTATACCCATTTTATATAACCTATATACCCTGTGTTGTGTAAAAATTTCTCTAGTGAAAAGGGATCGTCAATGGAAAAAGTTTAAGGACCCCTGACATAGATAACCTTCCAGCATAATTAAGCAGTGAAACCTCTCTACAATGCCACCAATTGAGGAAGTGCTGCGAGGAGGGGGTAGCTTATGGCTGCTAGATAGTACCATAGTGTCCAGAGCTCTGGACCTGGACTCAGGAAGACCCGGGTTCAAATTCAGTCTCAGACACTTTTTTGGGGGTGATCCTGGCCAAGCCTCTTAATCTCCATTTGCCTCAGTTTCCTCATCTGTAAAATGAAGATAAAAAATAATAGCATCTTCTCAGGATGGTTGTGAGAATAAAATGAGATAAAATTTGGGAGTGTTTTGTAAACCTTAAAACATTATAAAAGTGCTTTGCTGCTATTGCTGCTGCTAGGACCACCACCACCAGCACCACCACTACTGCTGCTGCTACTACTACTACTACTACCACCACCACCACTACTACTGAACCTAACATACTATATTGAGTTAAATTTATACACGGAAGGTGTATATATATATATATATATATATATGTGTGTGTGTGTGTATATATATATATATATATATATATATACACACACACACACACACACACATATTTCTTTTACACAGAAGGTATATTGAAGGAGATGTCTGATCAATGAATTTAGAGGTAAGGGTTAGTGTCAGTCTGTTTCAACCCTCTCATTTGACAGAGGAGGAGCTGGGGTCCCATGTGGCTCAGTGTCTACCCAGTCACTTAGACAGTAATTGCAAGATTTTAGCTCCCTAAATTTATAGATCTAAGAGCTATCAAGGAGTAACCGTGTGCTTTGTGTGATGATTTCCAAGCAACAATAATCCCCACAGGATCTTTCCATTTGAATAACCGACCCTTTACTTTTTTGTCCAGAACATTTTCATGTCCCCATGGGTGACCTATGGTAAATGAGCAAGCAACCTTCCTTCTGGGGACGATGCTCTCTATCCTTAGCAGGGCTGGTCCTTGGAAATCAGACATCAGCTGGGGCTGGGACCATTTTCAAAGTCTCTCCAGCTTGTTAGGACCTGCCAACACTTGGACTCCCCTGGCCGAGCCTTTTAGAACCTGGGGTCATCTCCAGGCTGTGATGAGTCTTCCCAAGAGTCCTTTGTTCATGAAAGGGTTTCCCTGTGCACTATTGAATGAATGCCCTGCATCAAGGAGATCAATTCTCACCAGTCATGCAGTCTTTATTGTGCTTCCCAAGGTGTCTTCCACATAGTAGGGGTTTAACAAATGTTTATTGACTGTTTAAATATACATAAATTTACATATATGTACATACATATTTCTGATTAATATAAATTAGTCTTCCTATTGATGGATCAGATACCTCCCAATCTTACCCTGTGACCCATTGGATATCAATTCTGTCTGTCCCATTCTTCTCTTCAGTATGATGACCTGACATCATAATTTCCCCTTCTTGACTGAGTCGGGCTCTAAGCTTGGATATTCTAATTGATAGGTTTGGTTTCAGTATTTCTTCCAGCCTTGGAAACAGGGCAGTGATGGTGGGGTGTAGCCATGCCTCTGCTAGCCTAATTACCCCCAAGCTCAAGATCATCTCTATTTCCTCTGCTCTTGATGGTCTTCTCCTTTTTTTTTTTCTCCATGAACCTCAGTTTGTGAAACTCATATCATTGTCAACACTGAGGAATTCATCTTGGTGACTAGCTTATGTGCATTCTAGTCTGGATAGAGGGTGATGGATGCTTTGGGATGAGAACAGATATTTGGTGTTCCCATGTTGAATCCCTGATGTGGACCAGTCCTCCCTCCCACAGTAGAAGCCCATCTTGGGGGGCCAGTCTGCAAAACACCCTCCCCCTGCCTTTGTTGGCAAGATCTCTGTGATATTAAGCATGTTATTCTAATTCAAGTGCAGCCTAAGGCTGCTTGTCTCCATTTTAAAGCCGACTGATTTCTGTTTATTCCAACAGAACAATCTGTAAATAGGGTCCTATGTGATCATCAAAAATACTTGTTTTTAAGGACCTCGGTTCAAATCTCTCTCTGCCCCATACTTTATCCTTGGGTGGGCTCTCTCAGCCTTTAGATCATCTGTCAAGTTTGTGACTTTCAGAGAGTGTCCAGGTCAAAGGTTAAAGCCTTCCCTGCCCACCCCTCCCAATTGTGTGCATGACCTTGTGCTGGTTGCTAGATTGAAACTCTTCCTGGGAACGTTGTTCGAAGTGTATAACGTTTTAATAATTCGTCTCTGGTTTTTGTATGGGACGATAAAATTAACTTGCCATTATCACGAATGTGCTCTCACTTGTTTCTTAGTTGCTTCCTATATTTCTTTTAAAATCATTCAGATTTTCACATTGCAACAGAATATAAGCTTCCTGAGGGCAGGAACTATTTCTCTTTTTTTTTTCTCTTTGTTTCTTAATGAATGTGTCAGATTTTAACTGAACAGTTTTATGTGATTGTGCTGCCCCAAGGTGTAGACACGATTTTTCTTAGAGGTGGTTGGTGATCTTGTCTGTAGTGCTTTTCTATAGGACCCAAACCCCTGTCCTGGCTCTCCAGATCAAGAGACTTGTGGATGAGCACAAAGTCCCAGGTCTGAAGGTGATACTCATACCAGAGGGGGGAGATCAATGCAGGCATCAGCTTTCTTAGGAAAAACCCTTCAGGTGCTGAACCCACTTGGCCTGGGGTCACTGGCATACCCGAAAGCATTTTGTCATAGTTTTACCAAGTCATGATGATGGAATGTAACCAATACAATCCACCCAATCATTTTTTCATTTGCTTAGTTCTATAAGTCTTTAGTAATCACCCACTTTGTGGAAAGAATACAAACATGAAATTTAAAAGTCCTTTTTTTTTTTTTTTTTTGGCGCAGCTTACCTTCTGCTTGAGGGCATACAGCATGTGTTTGACTGAGTTTGGTCATATACACACCAGAGGGACCAGGTCACTAAAGAAAAAGATCCACAAAGTATTTTTAGAAGGAGAGAACACTAATATTGGGGGAACCTTGGCAGAGGCTTCATGCGTGGGAGGAAGGAAGGGAGCATACATACACACACACATATTGTTGGTGACAGGAAGAGATATTCTGTTCATTTTCTCCTTCCTTGTGAAACTTGAGGTTTGATTTGAGAAATGGAATGGGTGGAAATGTGTACTCTCTAAGGTCACTCCTGAAAGAGTCCCTGATTCCACCCAGGACTGAAGAAATGCTGATGTTGTGAGTAGTCCCCAGATGAGCAAATCACAGCATGTTGGTTCGGTGATAGCGGTGCTAGGTACAGTCAGGAAATGGATGTGAAGAGGATGGATGGATGGTGAATGATGCCCAGAATGACTACCTCGGGGTCCTCTTTGAAAGGCAATTGAAGCTGTCTTCGTTAGAGATGATTTGTGCCTTCCCAGACCTTCCTTCTCCTTTCATTTTGGAAATCTTCTGTGCCCATCCAAATAGAGATTGCTTGTTCTCTGTCCATTGGTTCTGCCGCAGAAAATGCCAAATTCCAATTTGATGAGGATAGCTTGGCTGTGCGTGCTCTCCCTCTGAAGATGTAATAGAAAGGGCAATTCATTGATGATTTGTTTTCCCTGCCGAATCAATGTATGAAAATGCGTCTCCGAGTTTTCTGCAAGTGGGGGGAATGTGGTCTCCTGAGAATTCTGGTGATGCTTCAGATGCATCTAAAAACTGGCTCGTGATTCATTCACGCTGTGAAAACAGTCATCAGCCAGCATTTTCACCTTCAAAATCATAAGTTATTGGTGCCTTCTTTTTTAGGCGTAGGGTGTTAATGAACATTTTCACCTATGCGGCCCTTTCTTTGGAAAACAGTGTGGTGTGAACAGAGAATTGCTAAGCCATCTTTTGAGATCTAAGATGCTATTTCAGGGAATATCCTAGCACTGTGTCTTGGAGTTGTTCTGGTGCATCAGCAGTTACATTCAACATTTATTAGGCGCCAACTATGTTTAAGGCACCGGGCTCGACTCTGGGGCTGTGGTTTCCTTGCCCACCTGGAATTAACATTTTCTTGGGAGATATGGGCAAGCCCCCAGATAGGGAAATAGAAAGAATATACAAGTAACCCATGGGAAGTTTCAAGAAGAGAAGCCTAGAAGATGGTGGGACTAGGAAACGCATTATGTTGGTGGTAATGGATGAGGGCAGATGTTGATGGCTTATATCAAGTGACATCCAGAATTCCGTCTCTGAACTGGAAATGTGGACTTTGCTATGTTTGCATCATTAGGTAGCTTTGTTTACAGGCATGGTGGGCCCCTTGTGGGAGTTAAGGGAAATGCAAAATGGAACCAACTTGTCAAAAGTATGCTTAGATTTAAGGGATTTGGGGAGTATGGAGGGGAGTAGGCATTGGTATGTTTCTCTTGGTTCTTTCTTGAGGCTCCAGAATTTTCACAGAAGGATGATTTTTTAAAATGAAATTTTCAGACATTGCTGGATTCAAATATATATATATACACATATATACATATATATATATATATATATATATATTTGTGTGTGTGTGTGTGTGTGTGTGTGTGTGTGTATGAATAATGATTGTGATAGGTGTTTTCTACTGACCCCTACTGAGTGTAGTGCCTGGTACTTAGCAGGTTCTAAATGAATATTGTTACATTGAATTGAATTTGTCATTCATTTACACTTCTCACTCAAGGAAATTTCCCGTTTTCAAAAAGAGGAATATCATCTCTGTCTATTAAAATGGCATTGACATTGATTTCATAGATTTCTCTGGTATTAGGAAGATTTTAATTTCTGAAAGGTATGTAGACTAGACACATTCAAATACTGAGTGACTGATGCCAACTCATAAATTTGCAAGCAGAGTCCCCATGAAGGACACCTCCTATTTCTGAATCTTGACTGACAAATTAGGTGGCAATTCCTTATTTTCCTAATGGATCTCTCTCCTCATCCAACACCAAGAACCCAGCTAATTGTCTCCCCTGGTTAGATACACTGTCTATTGTGTTGTTTATGATACAGGGAGAACTCATTTGATTGTGCCTCATTTGGTTGTGCTTCCCAGATATTGTGTTTTTGACACGCTGAAGGTTTGTGGCAACCCTGCTTCAAGCCAGTCTATTGGAGCCATTTTTCAAACAGCATGTGCTCACACTGTGTGTCTGTCACATTTTGTTAATTCTTACATTTCACTCATTTCCATTATTGTTATATCTGTTGTGGTGATTTGTGATC
Source organism: Dromiciops gliroides (assembly GCF_019393635.1). Taxonomy (NCBI): domain Eukaryota; kingdom Metazoa; phylum Chordata; class Mammalia; order Microbiotheria; family Microbiotheriidae; genus Dromiciops; species Dromiciops gliroides. The sequence continues at coordinate 8,638,324 of NC_057862.1, read as the reverse complement.
ATTGGTCTTTGATGTGACTGTTATGATTGTTTTGGGGTGCCACAAACCCCATCCTTATAAGATGGTAAACTTAATAAATATCGTGTGTGTTCTGAGTACTCCCCTACGTTTCCCATCTCTCTCCCTCTCCTTGGGCCTCCCTATTCCCCGAAACACAACAGTATTGAAATTAGACCAATTAATAACCCTACAATGGCCTCTAAGTGTTCAAGTGAAAGAAAGACGCAATTGATGTGGCAGACTTCACTGTTGTCTTATTTTAAGAAATTGCCACAATCAACCCAGCCTTCAGCAACCACCACCCTGATTAGTCAGTAGCCACCAACACTGAGGCAAGAACCTCCACTGGCAAAAAGATCATTATTCCCTAAAGGCTCAGGTGACAGTTAAACATTTTTTAGCAATAAAGTATTTTTTAATTAAGGCATATACATTTTTTAGACATAATACTATTGCACACTTAATAGACTATGATATAGAGTAAACAAAACTTTTATATGCACTGAGAAACCAAAAAGTAGTATGGCTTGCTTTATTGTGATATTTTCTTTACTGTGCTGATCTGGAACTGAGGTCTACCTGCTCTAAGTGTAGTGTAACATAATATAGCTTAGATTACAAGGTGTAGTATACTAATCTGCTTTATGTAGTGCAAGTATTTCACTTGGATATTATCCATAGCATCCTGGAGTATATAGTATCTCTAATATTCTAGAGCCAAGTTTAGTGTAATGCAGTACACTATACAAAGTCTAGTCTAGCACAGTAGTATCTTATGATCTGGTCTGGTCTCGGTCACCCCTCTCTTTAACATAACCACAAAGGAGATTATTGGTGTCTATTATTAGGTTCTCAGGTCCTCTTGCCATCCTCAGAGCACCCTGTGCAGTTGGAAGAGTCAACTCCTCTCCCCTTGGGTTCTTCTGAAGATCTCTGACTGCATTGTCCTGGCTACTTTGTCCACATACACAGATGACCATCCTCCGATAGGTTATTCTCATTATTCTCGGGTTCATGAATAGCCGTGATGATAGTCGGTCTTCCTCATTTCTGGGGCCTCCCTTGAGGCGCTGCTCCCTGCTGTGTGCACATCGATCAGCACTTCCCCACACATCAGTTGGGCACTGGCTTTGTACTTGGCATCTGTGTGGCTCCACTGGGCTGGCTGGAGTTATGGACACAGCCCTGGTGGGTCCAGGGTCCCCTTCATGCCACAATGAGCTTGATTGGGCACAGAGAAAGATGTGTCCTTAGTGAATAGTCCCTAACGGGAGGCGACAAAAGAGTCGGTGCTGATTGTTGATTACAATCCTCTACCTTATGCTGCGCTGTAACCATTTTTGCTTCTGCCTCTGAGTTTGAAAATGGAATTCCTCATTGGCCTTGCATCAAGGTGCCATGTAGGACTTAAGAAATCACTGCCAGACCAGCAAAGAGGACTGCCTGCCGATGAGTGTCATACCATGTTGGGAGCCTCAATGGATTCATCATAAAGGGGCCCTTTTGTCTTGATCTTTCCAGTCAAACTCATCTCTTTGATATTCCTCGTACACGGTATCACATCCCCTGCTGTCGGGCTCTTGTCGAGGCTTCCTTCTGTGCCCCATAGGTCCTCCCCATTTTCTTACTCACTGCTTGCATTTACTGCCCAGTTCCACCACGCCTCAATTCATGCCCCGTCTCCTGGGTGAGTTTTGCCAAACACTCCAGTTATACGTGGATGCCCACTGATTGTCAAATGTTGGAGAAAGGGAAGTCTGTGAGAAGAGCCCTGTGATGATTCTTCTCCTGTGTTTATGCATGAGGAATCAGGGGGGACTAGAGATACACAGTGAGTCTGTGTCACCCTGGCTCTGAATCCTGGCTCCTGGTTCAGCACTTGGTCAACTGACCCTTTGTAGAGGTTAGGAAGGAAAAAGGGCAACTTGGCAGATCTATCTGCAGGCAATCTAATCACTCCCCCGGTAGAAAGTAAATTCTTTTCAGGTAGGGATCACTATTCTCATTATTCAAATGAGGAACTGAGAGAAGCTGGGGCAGCTGGCTGGCCCCATGCCTAGAGTTCCAGAGCTGGAGTCAGGAAGGCCTGTGTTCAAGTCCGGCCTCAGACCCTTTCTGGCTGGGTGTCCCTGGGCAAGTCACTTCACCCTGTTTGCCTTAGTTTCCTCATCTGTCAAATGAGCTAGAGAAGCAAATGGCAAAACCACTCCAGGATCTTAGCCAAGAAAACTCCAAATGGGGGTCACGGAAGTTGGACATGACTGAAAGGGCTGAGTTCAGTCATTTGCCTGGGGTCACATGGCTGGCAAGTGCCACACATTTGAACCTCAGTCTTGCTGACTCTAAATCCGCCATTTTATCCTTTTTGCCTCCTTCGGGGTTGGCCTTCTCATTAGGTGAAATGCCATGTATAGTAGAGATATTATGGCTGCTGCGAAGTAGGAAACTTTCCCAAAATAATGGGGAGCCTGAGCCCCAGTCATGATTCTCAGGAGCTGGGAGCAGCCCACAGGCACTCTGAGATTCATTCTGTCTCTCGCCACCTTGCTCTCTGCTCGCCCATGCGAGTACTGAGCCCCAAAGAACCTCACTTCTGGTCTTTCCTTCCCAGAACCTACAGCCCAAAGCCAATAGTGTAGGATAATGAAAGAAAGATGAGGCCGGCATGTGCTTGGTGCTTCCCTGCTCTGTGCTGCTCTCCAGTCCCTGAGAGCCCAGTGGATAAGACAGAGCCTTATTAGGAGCCAATGCCAGCCAGTTAATATTGAGTTTTTATTTGTCTCTGGTTTATTTAGGATCTTGATGAGAGGGAAGGGAGTGTTTGCACTGAGGCAGTAGGCCTAGAAGCCCCTGTCATGCCTTTGTCGACGGAGGCTCCTCCTTGGAGAAAGTGCTTCAGTTCAGCTGTGGGAAGCTGCCATGACAGCTTCTAATTGTTCTTTGCCACTGGAGGAGCAGTTAAATTGTTGCTCAAAATCAGATCATGCATTAGACAAGGGCCATTCGTGGGTCAGAATTATCATTCTCAACGCAGGTCTTTGATGTGGCTTAGAATAGACCGTGTTGCGTGATGTGATGAGAGGAACCCTGGGTCTGGAGTCAAGGGGCTCAGATTCAAATCCTGCCACTTAGTACTTGTGGAACCTTGGAAAAATTGTTGAATGTCTCCTCATCTTTATTTCTACATCTTTAAGCAAAGGATTTGGGTCCTGTGGTCTCAGGGGATGTTCCCCTTTCTGAATCTGTGGTCCTGAATGTATTAATATGGGGGTGGGAGAGCTATGAGACAGCTCCATGACGATGGATCGTTGCCTTAACTGTGCATAAAATTAGAAAATATTAATCGTATGAAAGCTATAATATTAGAAAATATGACTAGGGGCAGCTAGGTGGTGCAGTGGATAGAGCACCAGCCCTGGAGTCAGGAGTACCTGAGTTCAAATCTGGCCTCAGACACTTAACACTTACTAGCTGTGTGACCCTGGGCAAGTCACTTAACCCCAATTGCCTCACTAAAAAAAAAAAAAAAAAAGAAAGAAAGAAAATATGACTAGAAAGAGTCCTGAATTAGGAATGAGAAGCCTTAGATTGAAGTCTGGACTCTGCTGCCTACTAGCCAAATGACATTGGGTGCCTCATTTGACCTCAGTTTGGATGGGCTCCCAAGTCCCCTGTAGCTCTGGAACTTCTCCTTTGATCCTGCTCCTATTCAAAAAATTAACACTTAATTAGAAAACTGTATCCCAGAGATTTCCTCTTAGTGATAATCCACATTTTCTGATGCTGTCCTGGAAATGTCCACAAGACACTTTTCTTGTGGGAACCCTGTGAGTTAGCCGACATAATTAATGTAATCCCTGTTTTTCAGATGGGAAAACTGAGTCTCTCAGAGATGATTCCACTCATTCTGATAGATGGATAGTTCTACCAAAAGTTTGTCAAGCTCTTACCGTATGCGCTGCACTCCCAGTTAACATCGGGGAGGGATTTGGACAGACTCCTGACTCCAAGCTTTGTAATTCTCCTCCCACCGTCGCCCCTCTGTTGAGATGCGCTGTCACCGTGACTGCTTTTTGTTGTCATTGTGGTTGTTTTTAATGATCGGAGTGGCCACCATCCATCAAGTGTCCTTTCCCAAGTGATGATGGAAAAAATACTCTTTGTTTTTGCTTCTTTCTCTGTTGAGGGGTGAGGACGTGTGTGATCCAAACCCCACTTTTCTGAAGCATTTTTTAGCAGAGGAAAGTCTCCTTCAATTTACCTCCTCAGTGGATGACTGGTCACATTCAAGGTTCTCAGGATATCCGGAGGCAATATTTTAGTACAAGGCTTTAATTCAACTGGCAAGGAGCAGTGCTTAGAGAACTTGGTTTCATTCGCCTTCCCTCTGAGGTTTAATTTGACGAATAGCATTGTTTAACTTATGAGCAGGGCATGATTGCCTACTGGATTAAAAAAATCACCAGAGTTTTAGGCCTTCACTTTAATTTCCTTAAAAACAAACTTATACACATGACATTCCAAATGGGAAAAAGCCCATTCAGGAGCCTCAGAAGCTGAGATATGGTAGGCCTAGGAGATAAGCCAAGAAGGCAACAGCAATACCACCACCACTACCACCACCACCTCCCCACTTATAATAATAATAATAATCATTTTATAGTAATTTAAGACTTGTAAAATACATTATCACCTCCTTGATCCCATTGGATTGCCATCACAATCCTATTTGAATTTTATTACTTCTGTCTGCATTTTATAGATAAGGAAACTGAAGTTTACTGAGGATTTGATTTACCCAGCTGGTCTTCTAGACTCCAGGTCCATCAATGTTCCCTGTATATTCACATCCATAATGCTAGTGGCTCAATTGGAATTTATAATCCCCCATAGTGGAGATCAATAGGAAATGTTGAACCTCTCTTGACATGGGAAGATACAGCTTATTTGTATTTTATTGGATATTTAGATATTTATATAAAAGGGGTTGTTCCATTTAAATAGTAAGGTTCTTTCCATGAATTCATGTTTGCATATGGCAATGGGATGATTGTATCAGATCCTGGAATACCAGAGCATGTCCTGATGGCGATCTGTGATCATGTAAGAGAAGTTGGCCTCCTAGTTCATTTAAGGAAAACTAAGAGGACTAATGGGGCAGCTAGGTGGCGCAGTAGAGTTATGAAGGCATGAGTTCAAATCCAGCTTCAGATGCTTACTGCCTCTGTGACCCTGGGCAAGTCATTTTACCCCATTTACGTCACTTTCCTCAACTGTAGAAGGAAATGATAAACTACTCCAGTATCTCTGCCAAGAAAACCCCAAACGAGGTCACAAAGAGTCAGACACAACTGAAATGACAGAACACAAAGAAGACCAAGTATGACATGCAGCTCCGTGGAAAGCCCACTGAGTTCATCCATATCTTCCCACATCTGGGGCAGATGTTGATATTTGTCCTTTGTTCTAGAAGAGCACCATGACATCATGGTCATGTCATGACTTGCACTGAATTGGATTAAAGTGAGGGAGGGCTGTGCAAGGTCACCAACCTTACTCTCTCCTCCAGAGCCATCTGGGTCCAGTGGTAAGATATAGATCAGGATGACTAGAGATGGCAAATATGGCCCAGGTTCACACAGCTAGTAAGTGTCTGAGGTGAGATTTGAACTCAAGTCCTTGACTCTAGGATCAGTGCTTTATCCTCTGTGTCACCTAGTTGGCCCTCTGGGGCCGTTAGAACAGTCACAGAATGAACATAGGCAGAAGAAAGTGGAATGGACTGCGTTTGAGAGATGGCAGGGCCAATTCTGGGCTGCTTTGGAACTTTAAGTCCCATCCTTGCTTAATTTTTTAAATGACAAACTAGGAAATTATAAGCGAACATTTAATAGTGTGCACACACTTGTATATGTATCTCCAGAGAAAAAGAATTGTATGTTAAATAATAAATCTGTTATATAAAGCTTATATTTCTATCTATAAACATTTGCATAAATCTAATCTATATAATTTAGCATAGAAATAGCAGCATTCTCCTACCAGTCATCATTTCCTTCTGAACTTCCTCGTACTCTCTTCTATTTAAAATTTTTTAGACATTTCTTTCTTTCTTTCTTTGTTTTAAACATGACCCCCTTGCCACCTCCGCCAAAGGTCCTTTGTAACAAATGGTCATATCAGAAAATCCCAGCCTCCTTCTGCCCCTTTTATCTGCCACCTCTCTGGCATGAGGTAAGTGTCAGATTTTTTGTCAGTGTTTTAGTCATGAATGGTAAGTGGATTGGTCAGAGGTGAGAAGTCTTTGGCATTTATATTCTTTTAGAATGAATGCTAGAGTCACTTATTACTGCTCGTTCTACTCTGTATCAGGTTTTTTGTTTGTTTGTTTGTTTTGTTTTATTTTGCAGGGACAATGAGGGTTAAGTGCCTTGCCCAGGGTCACACAACTAGTAGGTGTCAAGTGTACGAGGCTGGATTTGAACTCAGGTCCTCCTGAATCCAGGACTGGTGCTTTATCCACTGCACCACCTAGCTACTCCTCTATATCAGTACTTAAAAGTCTTTCTGGACTCCTGGATTCTTCCTATTTGTCTTTTCCTAATATACATAAATATTCCATATATCTTCATATATTATAGCTAAACTAGTTCCCTATTGATGGGCACCCACTTTGTTTCCCATCCTTTGCTACTGTAAATAATTTTTGTATACATTCAGCCACGTGTGTTTGCTTTAAACAGTTGTGTTCTCTGGGTGATAGTTTATATTTGTGAATTCTAGATTATCCCAGTCTTTTATTAAACAGAATGACTGCTCTTATGTAATGCAGTGGGGTGTCATGGTGAATAAAAGTAAGTGGTTCCCTATTTTTTGTCATAGCCTCAGCACAAAAAGTTGTATAGGGAACATCTTCCAGGAACCATCCAGGCAACAAGAGTCTTGGAGTGAGAGCCAGATGTGTGCTTCCTTAATTGGCAGAGTATTAGGGACCCTTGTGCAGTTGCTCTGGACTCTATGGGAAGACATGGAGGAGCATCGTACATGATGAGAAGACTTGGTTGCAGGGAGGGTCCCATGCAGGACATCCCAGACCTGCTTTTCGATGGTTGACCGAGATACCAAAGGTTATCTCGTATCTATCTCTTCCTTGACCCAAGATGTGCCTGCTGATGCAACACTGGTCTGATGCCCATTTACTTTGTATTCTGAAGGGAAGTCTCACACTTTGAAATGAAAGATGGAAACGTTTTCCAAAAGGAACAACATGCTCTCAGCAGTGGGTCTAACAACAACTTCCATGTCAGAACAGCTCTGTCTCCTGAGCTTCACAAAATCTCAGTGGGACAAAACAATGAGAAGATCCCAGGACTCTCTTTTTTGCCATAATCTAGACTAGTTTATGAAAACAATTAAGAGTGTTATCGAGTTCCTGAATGATAGGTGATCTGAAATGTGTTTGTCTAGAACAAAGGAAAACAATAAAACTAAGCCAAACACTTTCTAATTAGCATGACTAGTCTTGGCCCTGGAGGAGATGATGAGACACACACAGCTTCCTTTTGTTGCAGTGATACTAGACTGCGTATGTGGAATGTTACATGCTCTGTCAAACAGTGGCACTGTGGCCAATGGATTTGATGAGCTATTTCTCTCTATCAAAAGGGGAAAATTCGCTGGTTGGAAGAGAGGGATCGGGGTCTGAAAATCACTGTGTTATAGGGGAAAAAAGTCAACTAGCATTTATTGAGCAACTTCTGGGTGCCAGGTACTGGGTTAAAAAAGAAAGGCAAAACCCAGTGGGTGTTGTCATGGAACTAGAAAAAGACAACACATGACCAAGTAGGAGCAAAGGAGATTGTGCAGGGCAAACTGGGGTGGGTCTTAGGAGGAATGCAATAAGATTAAGGCAGTCTGGGAAAGGCTTCTTGCCAAAGAAACGTATTTATCCAACTGCTTCTATTGCAGAGTGAGTTTCTCCCTTGTTCCTTGCATACATTAGGTGCTCTATAAATGTTTGAGGAACAGATGAGTGGGCGAATGAATGTTCACTTTTTCTGGCTGCTTAAACTAATCCATTGTTTGATGATTATTTTTATTATAGATGGAGTCTTCTTTTCAAAAGCAGCCCTTTAATGAGCTGCTGGTTATGTTTAATCTTGGTATCCGCTTGACCCCGAGGTTGGGAGCTCAGAAACTCTCATGCTGGTTGGGGATCTAAATACTCCTGAACTCCTCAGAATCTACTCGTGTCTGTTTCATGAGATTTCTGGGCCCAGTTTTCCTTCTATTCCATTTCTGCTCACAAAGAACAGTGACTGGCTTGACCTGAAAGGCCAAGGCTTAGGTTAAGCAAAATCAAAGCCAGTGATAGAGAAAACAGACTTGGGAGCTTTCATTTAATGGTCATTTGGATGCATTTTGACTTTACATGATCCCCATTTCTGTTGTCAATCAAGAAAGAATTTTCTCCCCACCTCCCAACAAGTATTGTATCTCTTGGCACTTCTGCTTGATGGAGGGGGCTCCCTGGCTCCTTACCTAGAGGACATATTTCTGAGCTCCTCGCTCTAGATAATGCCAGGCAGCAGATCCATGGGCGAAAAGTGTTACAAAAGGCATGTTGTGTCATATGGCTACTCAAGTGGGGGTCTGGGCTGCCTCTAAATTGATAGCAGGAGTACATGCAAGGTCTTTTGGGACCCCTTGCATTGACAAGGGCTCTGGAGGGCATGTTTTCTGTGAGATGGCATAATGGAGAAGCCAGGGCACCGGGTTTCAAGATCTGGAACCACGACAGGCCTCTGGGCCCCTATGTTGGCCTCAAAATGACACTCATCCTCCATCTTTCCTGAAAAGACCCTGCTCACTTTAAAACATGGACTAGTTCTGAAGACAGTGTGGTTCCTTTTCATTTCTCCTCTGTTTCATTTCATGTGGAATTTTGACTACCTGCTCAGTCTCATTTCTGCTCCCATCCTTACCACTGAGGAGGCACAGAATGGTGACATAATCCCATGGATGGGTTTGCTGTTTTTTACAGCATAACCTTCCAGCCCCAGAGCTCGGTTTGGAGCAGAAGCCGGGAGGATGATGACCTCTGCTGGTCTCTCTCTTTCTCTCCCTCTCCTTCCCCCCCCCCCCCCCCCATCCATCTCTCTCTCTCTCTCTCTCTCTCTCTCTCTCTCTCTCTCTCTCTCTCTCTCTCTCTCTCTCTCTCTCTTTCTCTCTCTCCGATTTTTCCCCAGGGCCTCTTCAATAATCCCAGGTTTATAGCATGTTGCCAGCTTTTCCCTGCATCATCACATGCCTCCCATTTCAGAAATCTTAGAACTCTAAGGAAATTGCTGGGCTGAATTCGTGTGTACGTCAAACAGTCAGTGACCTTTCATGTGTTCCGGAGCTATTTATCCAAAATCTCCTGTAGGTCCCTGATAGCAAGGAGCACCAAAAACAAAAGGACAGTGTGAGAGCTAGCACAGGGTGCCCCCCCAAGATCTCTCGAGTGAGTGGCTCCTTTGCTGGCATTGTGCATTTTTTGTTTTTCCCCTCTCAGGTTTCCTCAAGTCTGAGTGTAGTCTGGCATTCTAGAGCGAGGCAAGTTTCTCCTAGAAAACGTGAGAGTGCAAAAACTGAAATCTAGACCTCATGCTGTGTGGCTTCTCTTTCTAGACCTCTCATAATGTCTGTAAGTGAGCAAGGATCTCCTTGTTGCCATCCCACAGAATTAGAGCAATAGCCTTCACCAGTGATGATGGACAGGCCTGCAGTGTGTCCAGCACTGTATTGAGGGTGGGGAGAGGGAGTTGGGGGCAGGGTAATGGTTGTCCCTGGTTGGAGCTTACCATCTAGTGGAGAGATGAAGTGTAAATACAGCTAAGGATGATGCATAAATATTGGAGAAGCTGTGGAAAAATTGGAACACTAATGCATTGTTGGTGGAGCTGTGAACTGATCCAAGCATTCTGGAGAACAATTTGGAATTATTCCCAAAGGGCGATAAAGCTGTGCATGCCCTTTGACCCAGCAATACCACTTTTGGGTCTTTTTCCCAAAGAGATCATATAAAAGGGAAAAAGACCCACATGTACAAAAATATTTATAGCTGCTCTTTTTGTGGTGGCAAGGAATTGGAAATTAAGGGGTTGCCCATCAATTAGGGAATGGCTGAACAAGTTGTGGTACATGAATGTAATGGAATTCTACTGTGCTGTAAGAAACGATGAGCAGGAGGAGTTCAGAGAAACCTGGAAGGACTTGCATGAACTGATGCTGAGTGAGATGAGCAGAACCAGAAGAATATTATACACAGGATCATCAACATTATGTGTTGATCAACTGTGATAGACAAGATTCTTCTCACCAATTCAATGGTACAAGAAAGTTCCAAAGGACTCGTGATGGAAAAGGCTCTCCAAATCCAGAAAAAAAAAAACAACAAAAACTGTGGAATATGGATGCTGATTGAACTATACTATTTCTTTTGGTTTTGGTGCTGTTATTTTTCTTTTTTGAGGTTTTTTTTTCCTTTTTGCTCTGATTCTTCTCTTATAACATGACTAATGCAGAAATATGTTCAATGTTATTATGTATATACATATATATGTACATATATGTATATATAACCTATATCATATTACCTGCTGTCTAGAGGGAGGAGAGGGAGATGATGGACAGGCCTGCAGTGTGTCCAGCACTGTATTGAGGGTGGGGAGAGGGAGTTGGGGGCAGGGTAATGGTTGTCCCTGGTTGGAGCTTACCATCTAGTGGAGAGATGAAGTGTAAATACAGCTAAGGATGATGCATAATGGGTACTCCAAGGTATCCTTTCATTCATCAAGAACTGTAGCTGAATCCAAAATTAGAAAAGGATTCAGAAAGATGGGAAACAATTTTTATGGCCAGTACTTCTGATAACGGCCCTAAATATTTTAGAAATGAGAAGAACAAAGAGGGACCTTAAATACAATGTAATATAATGAATACCAGAAGCAGCATTTTCATTTCCTTAGGAAGTTCTAGATACTCACCTCCCCTTCTCTTCCCCTTTGTGTAATTTCCCTTGTTCTTGATACACAGCCATTTTTATCAGGGAAATATTGACTAGAGAAAAGACTGCTGGGTATTAAGTCACTCAGATCTGGATCCCAGCTTGGGGACATTTTAGCTGGTCAATTAAGGTGACTTAATTTACCTTACTGAGCTCGTCTCCTTTCTATGTCAAATCAGAGTCTTACAGTACGAGGGTGTTGTAAAGAGAGTACCTTGTGAAACCTTAAAGCACAATTGAGAAAGAAGTTACGAGTCTTTGTGTAAGGGACTAGTGTTTGTCTGTGAAATCTCTTTGTTTTCCATCTGAGATGAAAAGCCGCTGGTTTAGATGAGAGTTAGATGGTGGCAAGAGACACGTCCATGGGATAAGCCCTAGATTTAGAGCCAGAGGAACTTGGTGGGAAGCTCTGCCTGGCAGCTTGCTTTTCTTGTGACCTGCTAGGGGCATTCCCCTCCTCGAGTCTCAGTATTTCCAAATGTAAAAGGAGGGTGTGTAACACAGGACCACGAAGGTAACCAATCCTAACTCTTTGATTCTAAAGCCCAAATACAGTATGTTTAAATGATATTTTTGACAGTTTCAAACATTTCAATTTGATCCTTTAAATAATAGATTCAAGTCGACAGGCTTTTATTAAATGTCTGCTTTGTTCCAGGCACTGTAGTAAGTTCTGGAGATAGAGACAGGCAAAAGTCAGTCCCTGTCCTCAAGGAGCTGACAATCTAATGGGAAAGATGATGTGCAAACAATGGAGGTATGGTATGGTCTGGTTTGAATTTTGGAGAGATGAATTTGGCAGATGCTTTGAGGAGGGACTGGCGGGGAAAGCCTTGAGGCAGGCAGACCCCGCCCCCTGCCCCCAAGCAGGCTCTTGCAAACATCCAGGTTGGAGGCAATGAGAGCCTGCACCAGGCTGGGGGCAGTGTCAGAGAAGAGAAGGGGCCCTATAGAAGGGATTGGAAACAATATTTTTTGGCTCGTCATCTGATCTAACCCCCTCCTAAGTGACAAAAGTAATGGCCAAAAGTGTAACGTCACTTATTTGCCCTCATGGTAGTAGCAAACAGCACAAAGGGTTCCCGATGACACAAGTGCCTGGGCTAAAGTAATCTTTCCCCTGTGTCATATTGCCTTGTGCTTTTAAAGGGATGGACTTTGGGGAATTCACAAGTAATAATTAAATAATAATGACAGCTTAGTGCATGTGTGTAGCAGATCTGGAGGCATTGCAATGTGCTGTTAATTGCTTTGATAACACACATTTCAACTATCATCCTAAAAATATAATTATCACCATTTTTCCTCAGTAATATTTCCTGTAATTTGATTTTTCAACTGATGACCTCAGTTTAGCTTCCTGCATCTTTTGGTTAACCGCATGAACAAACCATAAAATCCCCTATAAAATTATACCACTTGATCTGTGCCAATTGGTGCCAAGTACATTGAGCACAAAGTTATGCCTAATTAAATTGGTAAAAGTACTTCATGCCTTGTCTTCTTGCTCTTTGAAACCTTTTGCATGAAGTCATTTTCTTAATCAATCACTGACAGTATCCCTGAAGAAGAAATAAGTATGGTAGCTTGTTACTTACCCTGAATTCTCACTTGTCTCAAATTCCTTCCAACTATGGATGCCCAGGTTGGAGTTTTGTGTGCACTTGTAAAATACCCATTGGATTCTTCAATCAGATCTTTCTTTCATTGAAAAATACATTGCTTCTTCTCTTCAACATGCCTTCATTTCCCTCGTTTTCCTCTTCCAGGACTTCAGATGGCCCTTTGGGCCTCTGGTGAAGTCTGTGAATCCCTTGTCAGAATCACAAATAGATTTAAAAAAAAAAAAAGATCATAATTTCAATTGTGTTGAAATGCAATTATCAGGGGGCAGCTAGGTGGTGCAGTGGATAAAGCACTGGCCTTGGATTCAGGAGGACCCGAGTTCAAATCCAGCCTCAGATACTTGACACTTAACTAGCTATGTGACCCTGGCAAGTCACTTAACCCTCATTGCCCTGCCAAAAAAAAAAAAAATGCAATTATCAAACTATTTAATAAAACAAGTTCATGGTCCCCAGGTTAAGAAACCTTGCTCTCTAATGGATGGTGACATGAGAAAAGAAATCATATTCTTTATTATGTATTAACTGTGACATGACATTGGGGACAGTAGGATGGATGGATTGCTCATTGGAAGATATTTGTCCTTTGGTTTTGCACTCCTATCTTTTAACTTAAGTCCTGGCACATAATAAGCACTTAATGAATGCTTGTTGATTCATTGACTTAATGTGAAAATACTGGCTTTGCCTCCGGCCTCTGACACTAACTTGCTTTGTGACCCTGAGAAAGCCATAGGCTCTTTGTCCTTGAGGCTTTATTCTCCTCAAGTCACGAGTGTATTGAACATCACTTGCAGGTATTTCCAATGAATCCTGGCCCTGTTTTGGTTAGGGAGGGGCAATGTGGACCTCAGAATTGGATCCTACTCTCAGGGAGGTTTCAGCATCTCAGATTAGAGAGCTTCCAGGTTCTTATATGGATATGTCTTCTGTGTCAACATTTCATAGAACTCATTTGTTCAATAATTTTGCCGACATTTTCTTTCAATAACCCAAAGACTCAAATTCTTAATTTAGGTGTATTTATGTGGCTATAGAAGAAGTGTGTTCAAACATTAAATGTTCTTAAATTCCCCTTTGCAAGTTGCATGTTCTTTTTCCTGATCCCTCCCCCCCAATGTTTTCTAGAAGTTCTAATTATCTTTCATTCTGATTCATCCATGTATATCTTTCCATGATGAAAGTCAAGTTTTCTGGGGCATTCCCATGGGTGTCAGGGGTTTCAGCAGCCATTCTGAACATGTGATGGTGTGGCTCATTCTTGTCTAGAATTCTCTCCACAGCAGAGAATTAGGCTTGTTGTTCTGAACAGATCAAATATCATTTGCAATACCATGGAAGAGATCTTCCTGTATGGTTGCCCCTGAAGTAAGAGACTTTGCTTCCCAAGAATGACAACTGTGTATTTCCCAGGTTCACAAAAATGATTACCCTTTGGAATTTGGATTCAAAAATAAAAAAACCATCTCCGTGTTACACATGGAAAGATAGAGCCAGAGAAATGTTTAAGGTTTGAAATCTATTAATGGGTCCCCAAAAACCTAGACTGGCGAGTCTGGGCTTTTGTCATTCTCCTCAGGTAATAAAGGATTGTAGAAATTTTAGAAGAGAGCAGAGGAAATGAAAACCTATTTTCATAGGCTGACAAGAATCTTACACATCCTGCAGAAATGGACTGCACATTTTTAGTTGGTTTTGTTTTGTTTTGTTTTTACAAATTGAGTTTGGGGACAACATACTTTACTTCACAAGGGGTTTCTCGTGAAACTGACCCTGGACGAATCAATTAACCCGTCTTCCTCAGTCTACCCAACAGTAAAATGTTGATAATTACTGAACTATCTCCCAGGGTTGTTATGAGGATCAATTGAGGTAGTAATTGGAAAGCGCTTACCAGTGTCTGGTTATAGAACATACTATTCAATTGCTAGATTATCGTCATTACTGTTATTATTATTATTAACCCACTCCTTTATTTAGCCAGGCCGTCAGGCACTTTGCCAAGTTCTGAGGCTACAAAGAAAGGCAAAACCAGTCCCTGTCCTCAAAGATGTCACTGTCTAATTGAGGAGGAAACTTCCAATCAGCTATGTACAAGTATTTTATTTATAGGAAGATATATCTATACATGGTATATGTCTATGTATTGCTGTTATCAATGTGTGTATATATACACAAATACACATATATGACGTGTGTATGTACACACATACAATAGCAATGTGGTAACTTGGAGGTAACCAGCAAAGACAAGGAAGTAGCATGAAGGAGGCCTGGGAAAGGCTTTTACAGGTATCAGAATTGTAGCTGAAACTTACCAGATGCCCATAAAACCAAGAGGCAGAGATGGCACAAGCAGGGAGACATCAGGACCTGGTAGGATTGGCACCAGTTCCCCAGGATTAGCCCCATCCCTAAATTAATTTCCCTCTGTACCTTCAGGGCAAACTCTTTACTTGCTGCTCACCCATGTCACAGTTTAGACTCTCTTGGCATCTCGTAGAGTCCACCCTTTCTACCAAGTCTCATCATCTGATTGATTTACCATCTATCCCAACACATTCAGAATGTAACAGTAAGGACCCTTTCCCACTTTACTAAAACCTCTAGAAGAATCATAGAGTTTTCTGAAGCTCTACCAGGCCTGCCTGTTTCCTTTGTTTCTCATCTCTTTTGTTCAGCATTGGATTCATGGCTCTCTGGTCCTCAAAGAGGGTGATTCCATTCTTGCTATCTTTTGTTGGAGAGGTAAAAAACTAGGTATTCCATCAAATCAGGTGCTAAATAGTAACTATGTGAGCAGGGTCACGGTGGTCATACTTTGTCTAATAGTAGAAATGATAATAATACTTCATTATTCCAATGAAATTGAGCCTCTATCAATATGGAAGTTTGCACTCATGACAGAGCTCAACTTATCAAAGGCCCCCCATCCAAACTCCTCTTGACATCATTTGGATTGCTATGGATCACATGGATTGACCAAAGGGTATCCTTTGCTCTTGCCACACAATGAGGCCATTTTCTTTTTCTTATTATTTTACATTTCTTTAATGACATCCTTGACAGTCCTCTTCCTGTATCTTTCCTCCCTTGTTTTGCATCATCTGCCTGCCCATTTTGAGAATTGCAGTACTGGTAGTGGTAGTGACGCTGCTACTACTTAGTACAAGTAGCAGATACATACTACTATTAAAGTAGCAGATACATACAACTACTAAGTAACAGATACATACTACTAAGTAGCAGATACTACCACTAGGTAGCAGATACATACTAATATTTAGTAGTGGTGGTGATAGGAGTAGGAGTAGGAGTAATTTAGTGGAGAGAGCTTCTCTCTCTACCATTAGGAAAGTCTGACTTCAAATGCTATCTTTGATATATACCAAATAACAATAAAATTCATTTACTCTTTTAAGGTTTGTAAAGCAATTTATAAAATGTTATAAATAGAAATGTATGAATCATAAATATCTTTTTACAATTCTGGGAGGCAGGTGCTATTATTATCCCCATTTTTCAGATGAAGAAAGGGAGTCAGAAGTTAAGTGACTTTCCATGATCACCCGGCTGATAAGGGTTGGGGGAGGGATTTGTACTCATTTTCTCCCTTTACCCAGATGCTTCAAGCTGTTTCTGTGTGACATTGATGAAGCACCTTCCATGACCACGTCTTCTTCCCGTGTCCACCTGCATCCTCCATAGCCCATTCTCAACTACATTGACTTTGTCTCATCTGTGGGGAGCCCAACCTGACTAACTGCCCTGGCTTCTGTAACTAGACTCTCCTCTGCCTGGTGCATCAGGGGTCTGTGCTAATGGAAGAGAATGGCAATGGATGGTGAATCAGCAGTCTTGCCTGGCTTTGTTGGATATTGAAACAAATATGATCGCTTTGATAATACGTTTTAACTAATGTTCACTCAGCCTAACTGAAGATGGTGCAGGCACTTATAATACGCCTTCATAATGTTGGTTTAGGGAGAAATTATACCAAATTACATTGGACATAGAGGGAAATGGAAGAGAATTAGATATGGAAATCTTCAGAGTGACCCAAACACAAAACCCATTAGCAAGCTGTGGACCCTTGAATCAAGTGGTGAGAGTGACTACCTCATTTCCCAGCATCCCCCTCCACCAGACAGAAGCATCCTTCTTCTCCTGCTGAGACAGTCTATTCTGAATATTCATTTGACTTTCCAATAACCAAATAGTTCAGTGGTTCCTTTGTATGTGAAATGTAGACGCAAGGAAATGTCTCTCTGGAGTAAATGCATCTCAACCTTGACAGGAGGATTTATGTAGCAGGATTGAAGGTAATAGAATCCCTGATCCCTGGGAGCCTGGGAAGTGACTGGTTGGGGAATTGGTGAATGAGATTGTCTTCCAGGGGGTGAGTATTCAGCAGCATTCGAAGACTGTATCTTTTTTAATGTCTTCCTTTGAAATCACAGGTGAGCTTGGGAGAATGTGTTTTTTCAATGCATCACTCATTAATAGATTCACATTGGCCCCATTAGAATGTAAAGATGCATGAACCTTTGCAGGTTCAAAGAGATTAAAATAAAATGTGTGAGCATACAGGCATATACATGTATGGACACATACACACAGAGAGGCAGAGAATCAAAACTGATGGTGAACAGAAGCAAATGCCTCTGTTATTGTCATGTACTTTGTTGATGGTAACAACTAGGACACACGAATACTGTGTGGACTATAACTAGAGGAGGTGTGCTAATTGAGAGGCAATCGTGATGCACTGGATAGGAAGGACCTGAGAAACTTCTTGGCTGTGTGACCCTGTGCAAGTCACTTAACCTCTATTTGTCTGTTGCCTCAACTGTAAAAGGGGGCTAATGATACCCGCCTCTCAGGGTTGTGGGGACCAAATGAGATAGTATTTGTAAAAGTGTTTGTAGCATCATACCTGGCACATAGTAGGCACTATAGAAATGCTTGTTCCCTCCTCCCTTTCCCTTCCCCCCACTCCCTAATGTCCAAAGTTGATCTTCTCTTTGTTTGGAAGCTGGTTAAATTACAATGTCTCAGAGACAACCTGTGTGCCCTAGGATTTGGAGGCTACACTCAATAGGAAAAAAAATTAGGCATGATAACATGTTCCCCCAAAGAGGGAACCTCATCTTCTTAACCAGACAGGAGACCATTTGTAGGTGAGTGTCCCATCACCTGGTTATATCTAATGGAAAGGCTCAGGCTGGCTCATTTGTGGAGGGGACACGAAGCAGAAAGGGGCACGTTTCCAAGTGTTTGCTTTCTCTGACCCAAGATGCCCTCCCTCAGTGTTGGACTGCTGTCCCCAAAGCACTGATTTTCGTTTGGTTTTTGAAGTTGAGCAAAAACCCTCAGAAATTTACCAAACACTGAGTGGCATTTCAGGAAGAATCTGAATGTATGAAACTCCTTGACTAAGGCACATCCCAGCCCACCTGTGACCTTGAGAGTTGTCTGAGGCCCAGAAGGGTTCTTGGCCAGCCAACTTTGAGCCCAGGTCTTCACAACTTCAAGGCCATATTGAAAACATCCTGCTTAAAAATCACAGCAGAAAACACACGTGCTTGGGTAGAAAAATGCTCGTAAAAGATGATGCCTATAAAAACCAGTGTCATTTCTAACTGTGTTTTTTGAACATAAGGGAGACTCCAGTTCTGGAGATGTTGAACTTGAGCTGCTCAGATGCTATGAACAGTGTCAGGGAAATAGAAACAGGGCTGGGGTGAAGGGTGAGGCTGCTTCAGAAGCAGAAAGACCTGGATTCAGGAAGTGATTCTGACATCTGCTGCAGGTGTGATCTTAGGTACATCACTTTGCTTCATAGTGTCCTAGGTAAAACCTTAAGCAAAAAAAAAAAAAGGTGCTGAGCCTCAGTTTCCACATGCATAAAATGAGGATAATAATAATAATACCTTCGATTTAATCAGAGTGCTATAAAATTATAAGCTGTTCTGCCATTATCACTGATATTGATAATCCCTTCAGTAATTCAGATGGTCTGTGATTTCATCCATTGGGTCACCAGGAGCCTGGCTCAGGCTCCCTGGGAGCCTTCCTGGGCCGGAGGCATTTGCCAAGACTCAGGCTCAGTTGGCAAAGCGTCCAGAATTTGGGGTGACCTCCCTGCCACTGGGAGGTGCCTGGGGAGGACCTCGTGTGGCCATAACAAGATGTCAGGTTACATCAGCTTAATGCTCTTCTGAATCTATGACTGGCATTATTTCCTCCCCTTTCATCTTTCCAAATCCCAGTCTGCTGAGTGGCATGATGTCGTCCTTCCTCCAGGTCTAGTCTTCTCCACTCTAGCTGGCTCAATGAGCAACCCTGAATAAAGATGAGGGCAAAAAGCCTCCCTCCTTGCCCTGCCATGTTTGGGGGTTCCTTCCATTGAAGGGCAGAGGAGGAGCAGATAAGAAACAACCCCTTATAACTTCAGGAGGTTCTTCCCCTCCTCTGTCAACATGTTTGTACTAAGACTTTTAAAAACAACAATAACCCAACCTGTTAAAAGATGAAAATAAATGTAGCCCGGGGCAGCTAGGTGGCACAGTGGATAGAGCACTGGCCCTGGAGTCAGTAGTACCTGAGTTCAAATCTGGCCTCAGACACTTAACACTTAATAGCTTTGTGACCCTGGGCAAGTCACTTAGCCCCAACTGCCTCACTTAAAAAAAAAACCCAAAAACAAAAACAAAAAAAAAACCCGAAAATAAATGTAGCTCTTCTGACCTATACATGATTCATCCTAGAGGTGTATCAGGGAAGTTCAACTCAAATAGAATGATAATTATAAGAAAAATATTGGCAATAATCATTTGTTTGCTAGTCACTTCATATTCTGTATCTCATTGGAATCTTTGTTGTGGTTCATTCTTCTCAGTTTTGTCCCACTCTTGGTGATCCCATCTGGGGTTTTCTTGGCCGAGATGCAAGAGGGATTTGTCATTTTCTTCTCTAGCTCATTGTACAGATGAGGAAACTGAGGCAAAGGGGGTCAAGTGACTTGCCCAGGGTCACACAGCTAGGAAGTGTCTGAGGCTGGAATCGAACTCAGGAAGATGAATCTTCCTGCCCCCAGGCCTGCTGCTCTATGCACTATGGTGCCACCTAGCTGCCCACGTTTGAATCTTATAACAATCCTATGAGGATATTTTTATCCCTATTTTATTGATGAGCAAATTAAGTTCAAATGATTTTTCCCATGGTCCCACAGCTAGTATATGTCAAATGTAAGAACTCTCAACCAGTTGAGATTCTGGCAAGTCTGATGGACCTGCACCCAGAAATAACAGGCCCAGTGGGTGCAGGGTGCTGACATTTTTTTTTACAACTCCCACTTGGCTTTCAGAAACCAAAACAAAAAACCCAGTGCTGCCTCAGTTCCCATGATCACTGCTCAGCATCCTCGCCAATAGATCAATGCATATTTGCATATTTTTCTTAATATATATTTCTGGTTTTCCAAATGTAATTCTCCTTGGCATATTCCCTCATCTGCTTGGAGAGTAACTTTGAAATAATGGGACAATCACTCTTCAAAGTCATAAATGTAATTGTATTTTGAGATGGAAGTCGACTGAACATTTTCACACATATTGGAGGATAAAGTTTTCATGTGCTTTGGTATCATTTATCTCCAAAAAAAAAAAAAAATGCCATTTGGGAAATACCTTTTTGAGAAGTGAAAATTCCATTGTGTAATTACTTCCTTCATCTGTGAGATGTGTCATTTCTTTTTCATGGAGTGGCAGCTCATTTGGCAGATACGCAAGTTCTCCGTGCATTGGTGGGGAAGCACTGTCGGTGTGGAGGGCTTGTGCCGTCCTGGAGACCAGTCTGCCCTCTCTGCTCCGGGCATTCCTATTGAGTCTCAGAAATGGGTTTGACCGGAGTAGAGGATCGGGATGTGATAGCATCCTAGGATGTCTGTGCTGGACAACCCTTCGCGGTCACAGACCTCCACTGCGTCACACACCTAGCGCTGCAGACCCAGCTCCTAATATTGCAGAGGAGGGAATGAGGCAGAGGACGGGGAAGGGACTTGCCTCCTCTCACTCAGGCTGGACAATTGTTTGAACCCAGGCTGTCTTTCTGCTATGATCTTCCTGAGGCTTTAGAATCAGGATGCTCCCTGGAGCTCATTTCCTGAAGGGAGAACCAGAGGCCCAGAGCGGGGTATAACCTGTCTTAGTTTGTTGCTGGCTGAACCAGGTCCACAGCCCAGGTCTTTAGGGTCCCAAGAGAGTTTTCTTCCTATTATCCCATGAGGCGCCTCTTCAGACTTCAGGTTTCAATGGCTGGATGCTTATTGGAGCCAGTCAACTCCAGAAACAAATAGAAAGTCTTCTGATGGGCAGCATGGCTCTTCCCAGCCTGTCCCCTCAGCCTTTCTCTCCCCAACCGCACCCCAAGAATTTAGTGATCCAGCAGTACTTGCCTCCTTGGTGCACCCTGTCTCATAACTCTGCCTTTGAAAGGCAGCCCCCGTATGTGCTCGGGTGCTATCCCGGCTCATCTCTACCTCTTGTTTGCCCTGCCACTCTTCAAGGTTCAGCTCCAATACCATCTGCTGGAGGCTCTTCCCATTCTCTGCTCCCTGCTCCCCTTTGTGCTGCCCCCCATGCTAGTTAGTGCCTTGCCTCTCCCTCCCCTGCCTGTACCCTGGAAGCACCCATTTTGTGTCTCCCCCGTTAGAAGGGGAGCTCTTTGCGGGCAGGGGCTGGTTGTGCCCTTCTCTGTACCCTCAGCACTGAGCAAACAACGTCCTCAAGCACAGGAAACACCCAAGAAAGGCAAGTGGGCTTGAGGACTGTGGTTTTACAACCACGTGGGCTGGGATGGCTTGGGCCGGCTCCTCAGTTGTGAGAATAATGAGTGTGAAGAAAAGATGGATTCTCACCTTGGTGGCCCAAGCCTGAAAGGCCCGGCAAGCCCCAACAGGTCCCAGGCTCTCGGTCAGGTCCTGTGGAGAGCAGTGGGGATGGCGAGCCAGCTCTCGGCCAGACTCTTCTAGTGCAAGCACGGAGAGGACACACACACACACACACACACACACACACACACACACACACACACACACATACACACAGACACACGTCAGCCCCCACCAAGCGTACCCCTTCTTCCTCCTCATAAGCTAATTGCACATGGAACAATTGGGGCTTTTTCATCCAGTGGGCAGACTATCTTCTCTCCTCCGACTCCTTTCTGCGCATTTCCGCTGATGCAGAGGGACCAGCTGGCTTACCCGCTCCCACCTCTCCTGTCACTCACTCCACGGGGACAGAGTTTATGACTAAGCTCAGACACTGGTTTGGTTGTTGGGGAGCTCGGAACCTGCCTGTTCCCTAAGCTACCTTCCGTTTCTGAGGATCCACAGGGGGCCCCTGGGTGGGCCTGCCTCCATCCCTTGAAGAACACCAGGATGCATTTCTTCCCTTCTCACCATTGTCTCGGTCTGTCTGGACTCTATGCCTTCTTTCAAAGCTTACCCACCTGTCTCATTTCTTTGTCTCTGTCTTGTGCTCTTTCTTCACCTCTCTTGATGGGAACACTTTTTTTTTAATCTCTGCATCATATTGAGGAAGAGCTAAGTGTCCAGGCCCAGTGGCAACTTGCAAGAAGGCCAAAGTCCATTGCTGATGCTTCTTCCTATATTCTTGTCATTTGACTGAGGAACAAGCAGTCTCCTAGACAGGACATTCATTAAGTCCTCCACCAATGCTTCCCACTATGAAAAGGGCTCAGAATTCCTAAAGGCCTTGAGAATCCGCACCCTCCTGTGGCCTCCCATCATGGCCCAGGATCTGCGTGCTTCAGCTCAGGAAGGCCCTGTATTGATCTCATCCAAGGACCAGCCTTGTTTGTTCCAGAGCTAGTCACTGGACAGACTTCAGGTTTAGAACCCAAGTCCTTAGCAGATCACTTCAGCTTCTGTGGTCATTTCCTCCTTTTCTAAAATAAAGAAACTGGAGTGAATAACTTCTTAAGAAAGACCCTGGCAGGCTCTAAATATATGATCAAGGCTGTTCTTTTTTTTTAATCCTAGCTCAGCAAGTAAAAAAGAAAATCAAGTTATGGAAAACTCTCTGTTCAGAGGCCCCTAACCCTAACGGAGTGTGATTCTGTGTGCGTGTTGTCTACATATTGGAAAAAGTGACTAGAGGTTCATTACATATATGTGTTACCAAGAGAGGACACAGGGTCTCTTATAAGCATCCTGGCTGTGTGACCCTTGGCGAGCGACTTGCCCTCACAGGGCCCCAGATAGATTTCCTCTATGTGGCGGCATTGGGAGAGAGTCCCTGCATCAGTGAAATCACATTCTAACCTTTTCTGTCCTTCCTCTATCACAGTCAGTTCCCCCAACTCAGGAGACCGTGTCTTGTTCAGCACAGCCATGTCAGGTGCTCTTAGGTGGGCTTCTCATGGCCTCTGCCAGGTCCTAGCCCATTTTAGCAATAGGTCTGCTGGACACTCCTAGGGCTTTGGCCATGAATAGCCTCGGTAGGTTCAGAGAGGCTCATCCCCTCATCTTCACACCCCTGGAGCCACCTCCGCTGGCCATGCCCATCAGTCCCCTCTCAAGCCCTCTTCCCAGGGGCTCGTGCGGTCTCTGCTTGGAGCTGCTGAGGAGGGGGAGCCCAGCCCTTCCTGAGACTGCCCATTCCAGTTTGGAAGCTCATGTTGGGAGGAAGGTTCTTCCTGAAATCAAGCCTAAATCTGCCTCTTGATCATGGTTCTCTTCTCCAAGGCCAAGCAGGACAGAGAATGAATGAATGAAGAGCTCGATGGCTGGCTGAATGGGAAAACACATGCATTCATTCACTCCTTTGTTGGCTGTCCCTCATCTCAAGATGCTCCCGTTCTAACTGGGGGAGGAGGCCTCAGTGCTCAGAGCTCAGCTACAGGCTGGATCAGAAGGCCCACAAGGCCCAGCCCAGCAAAGGGAGGGCAGGTGGTGAGGTCCACAGGTCCTCGAGTTTGTCTACCAGGTATGGGAGCAGAGGACGATGAGAGCTGGAGGGCCTTTGGAGGCAGAGGTAAGACAGAGAATGAAGCCTAGTGGCCCTGCAGCCTCAGACACTTACTAGCAGCGTTACCCTGGGCAAGTCATTTAGCTTTGTTTGCCTCAGTTTCCTCATCTGTGAAATGAGCCAGAGAAGGAAATGGCAACCCACTCCAGTACCTTTGCCTTTGAACATCACTAGTCAAGCCCAGGACAGGCAATACAACAGAAAAAGTTAGGGCCTGACGGAGCTTAAGAATCACCCAGTCCATCCTCAGACTCTGAGGCCCAGACAGATGAAGCACCCTTCGGAATGTCACACAGATCCAATGAGGTAATGTTTGTCAAGGGCTTCACCCAGGGCCCTGACACTTGGTAGGTGCTAGATAATTAGTTTCTCCCCTCCCAGTGCGATGGAATTCAAAGGGATCTTCTAATTGAATTCATTGGCCACTGCCTGACATTATCAGGAGGAAAATGAGTCTGGGGCAGCCTCCATCAAGTCTTGCTCCCAGGTTTCTAGGTAATTTTTTCTAAAAGAAGGATGTTTTTCTTCTTAAGGGACGCGTTTCTGGATAGTTTGAGATTTGGTCCTCCTAATTTTACTTAACCTAAATTTTAAAAAAGGCAATTAATACCTAGGTATTTACTAAGTGATTGATGTTGTTATTCAGTCATTTCAGTCATGTCTGACTCTTTCTGACCCCTTTTGGGGTTTTCTTGGCAGAGATACTGGAGGGGTTTGCCATTTCCTTCCCCAGCTCATTTTACAGATGAAGAAACTGAGGCAAACAAGGTGAAGTGACTTTCCCAGGGTCACAATAATGCCAGAGTTGAGCTCAGGGAATCTTCCTGGCCCCAGGCCCAGTGCTCTATCCACAGTGCTTCCTCACTGCCCATTGGTATCATCGGGCAGTGGATTGATAGCCTTTCTCTACCATTGGCAGTGTTGGCTTGATTTGGATTCTCTGATGGGAAAGCAGGGTAGGCAAATGAAAGTGTGTGTGTTTGGGGGAAGAAGCTGGTCTGGGAATAAAATGGGGCGTGTCCAAGCCTGCCTAATTACAGTGGCCTCCCTGATCAAGATGGCAGTACTCCCGGAGTAGGGCATGTTCAGCCCTCCAGGGCGTATTCTCTGGTCTAGCAGCCCAGGCAGCTGGCATGAAGGCATCTGGGAGATCTTAAACCATAGCTTTAAATTCCATTCATCCCACCCCATACTCATCCCATTTTCATTGTTGTTAGTGGCCACTCTTTTCACTTTCTCTCACTTCAGCTCATTGCTTTTCTTTTTTTTTAATGTGATAGACATTTTTATTTGTAGTTTGGGGTTCCAATTTTTATCCCTCTTTCCTTCCTTACTTACCTCCTCCCTGAGGCAGCAAGTAATCAGCTAATCCCATTCCTTTTCTTACTTCAAATTACCGAATGAGCCTGTGCAAAGGCAGGTCCTTAGGATGCACCAAATGCCTGAAGGCTCTTGGAATGTGATCAGCCATTAAAAATGAGGTTCCATCTGGGGTTTGGTGTTGGATCCATGTCCTGCCCTTTGTGGTAACAAAAAGTCTCACAGCGGGATTGAACTTGACCAATTACCCAGAGGATCCTCTTCAGTGCTCCAAAGGGGGATGATGGAGGTTCACGTCCTCATTTATCTCTGAGGCTCCTTGTCCTCTTCTCTTCCAGAAGCAAGTTGGGGTGAACATTTCTCCTCTGGTCAAGAGTTCAGCCTCTCTGTATAATCTCCTGTCTTGAAATGGACCCTTGCTCATAACCAGCAAATTATTTCTTATCTTTCCTCTATTCTTCAATTATTCCTTTAATTTAATAAAGTGTTTAGTTCTATTTCAATTAACACAGCTTTATAGCTAACCGTTTTGGGGGAAAAAAGCCTCTGTGTCCCTTTGATATTTGGTGGTTCTCATCTGAAAAAAAAAAAAAGATAAAGAAATCCATCCACTACAAATGGGAAATAAGGTTATTTTCAACATTGCACAGATTGTCTGGCTGCCTAACAAAGCCCTATTAGAGGGACTGTGTTTGACAGGGACCTCTTTAATTTAATGAAATTCTATCACTGAAATGCAGTTTTAATAGCATTGTTCATTTCATTCTGTCTCTGGGATATCATGGTGGGCAAGTTCCTGCCTTATGCATTAGGTGTGGGTGGCGCCCTGTGTGGGACACTACAATGATGGGAAACAGAGTCATGGTACTAAGCAACCAGCATGCAAATAGGGCCTTTTATGTGCCTTGAATTTTTTGGCATTTATTTTTAATCATCATCAAAGCTTACTAATGACCTGTTAAAGACAATTGCTTAATTAGTTTACTTAATCACCTTTACTGTCATCAGTATCTCTTCCACAAACTCTGAAAAATAAATTTCCTTGCCAGAAACCCTAACAAAGTGACTGCTATTTACCAGCTTCTGAGACATAACTTCTGGAAAAATATAAAAACCCACTGAAATTAACGTGGCTTCTAAGTTGTTTGTTTTTCTCTTTGATGAGTTTCTTCTCTGTCTGTGTTCTCTCTTGGAATGACTTTGTATGAATTTATACGGTCTTCGATTATTTGTCCCTGATGACCCAATAGATTGTAATCTTCCTGAGGGCAATACCTGTTTTATTTAGAGTCTCCTTTTTACTTACTCTTTCTCAAAAAACATCCATGGGATAGTTTTGTACTAAAAGGAGTTAACTTTTACAAACCACTTTTTAGGTATTTTTTCTTTTAAATGGTGCCTTAATCTGTTCCCAGCCATTTAAAATAAATGATCCTATCTAGGAAATATAAATTATAAAAGTGAGTCATGGAGACATTTGGTTTTTACACCTTTTCATAGGCATGGAGAGTGTGCTATATTATCCTGTCTTCTCATGTATTATACATTATATTTTATGTGTATGCACATATACACACTATACATGTGTACACATATATGTATATGTATGTGTATACATACATGCATGCATATGTGCATAATATATATGCTGAACCTAAGGTAGGAAAGGCACCCCCCTGACTGGAGATGCCAAATTCAAATCCAGGCTTCCTGGCCGCTGACACTGGCCTCCTGCCATTGCTGACACCAGCCTACCGCCTCCAGATGCCAGGCATTTTCACGGGCTGAAGGCCATCTATGTCTGCCTCCCAGCCTCTCTGGCTTCCTTCTGGTCCCAGCTAAAAGCTCACCTCCCCAGGAAGCCTTTCTGATCGCCCTTGAAGGAAGCACCTTCCCTCTCATGATTATTTCTAGTCTATCCTGTCTTAGCCTTATTTGTACCTGGATAGTTGTGTGCCGTCTTTCCTGTTGATCTGGGAGCTCTCTGAGGGCAGGGATCCTGGTTTTTTCGCTTTATTTTCCTTTCTTTGTTTCTCCAGTCGCCAAGCACATAGTAACTGCTCCTTAACTGACTGATGGACGATCAAGGTTGACTCTAAAGCCCCTTGTAGCTTAGAGATTCTGAAATCAGATATTTGGAGGAACAAGGACCCAGCAGGTACCTGATGAGAACATGTAGAAGGGAGGGATGTGCATGGATAGAGGTTGTGCTCCACCCCCAACCCAGCCCCCGATGATCCTGGCTCTGTTGCACTATTACCATCTCAAACATGTCTGCATTTTGTTTTGTTTGTTCCTGAATCCATTCAAGCTTCCCTGGCTGTCTTCTTGGAGTTGTGCTGATTGCTACAAAATCACAAGCCCCATGAGGAGTGGGTGTGAGCACACGGGTGAGACGTGACCTCCACAGGTCATGGAATCGCCCCTGCAAAGGGCTCTCCTGTCTGCTGTGCAGCGCTGTCACACACTCGACTCCCAAGTTTCCTCATGACACATCACCTAGGATGGGGCCTCAGGAAGTGCTAGACAAGAAACAATCTTTCTCTGGATTAACTTGACAACTCCCATCTATAGAACCAAGAGGAAATCATTGTTAATAGTCACACACTTTGCTTGAGCTTCATTCCCTTACAAGCTGTTGCATTTCTGCTATTTAACCTAGTAAACAAATTTGTCCATTTTAAGGCAATAACAATAAATGGAAGTTTTCTTAAGTTTTTGCTTCAAAACTACTTTCCTGCCTCACTTAGTCTCTTGTCCTCCATTGGAAACACTCATTTGCTGCATTCTTTTTCTGTGAAATCACTTCTTTTCATGATTCACCAATTAAGTCATTAAGAAAGAATTCAATTTCTCATTTAATTTCATCTAAATGAGCTTTTTTTTTTTTTTTGCCACATTAGTCCAGATTGTCTTGGTGGGCTAGAATGAGGATACCAAGAAAGACCAATTCTAAAGAAAATTCTTTAAAAAAGATGATAGGTATGGGGGGCAGCTAGGTGGAGCAGTGGATAAAGCACTGGCCTTGGATTCAGGAGGACCTGAGTTCAAATCCAGCCTCAGACACTTGACACTTAACTAGCTGTGTGACCCTGGGCAAGTCACTTAACTCTCATTGCCCTGCAAAAAAAAAAAAAAAAAAAAAAAAAAAGATGATAGTTCGGTAGCTACCAAAGGCCAGAGACTGTGGAGACAAATCCAAGCAAAAAAAGAGAATCCCTGCTCTCAGGAGGCTTATGTTCTAGTGGTGAAGACAGCACACAAAGGAGAGGGAAGAAGAATGCTAAGAGGTATATTGCAGAAGGAGTCAGGGGCACCTACTAATCACGCACTGCCATAATTTTCTGAGACTAGAGCCCCCTAAAATGTGAATTCTTTCCAGTGGTGAAGGAATATAGAAGAATGGAGAATGTTTATCTAGAATAATAATTTTTAATTGACATTTTAATCAACAAAATATCACTGTATCATTATATTGAACAATATAACAATCATAGTCAGCATTATTTTAGAGCTTTGAACATGTGAAGAATGTTTGTATCCTCACAACAGTGGATAGAGTGCCCCGCCTAGATTCAGGAAGACTCATCTTCCTGAGTTCAAATCAGGCCTCAGACACTTACTAGCTGTGTGACCCTGGGCAAGTCACTTCACCCTGTTTACCTCAGTCCTTCATCTGTAAAATGAGCTACAGAAGTAAACAACAAACCATCACAGTGATCT
Organism: Dromiciops gliroides; assembly: GCF_019393635.1. Lineage (NCBI taxonomy): Eukaryota > Metazoa > Chordata > Mammalia > Microbiotheria > Microbiotheriidae > Dromiciops > Dromiciops gliroides. The sequence goes on along the minus strand of NC_057862.1, from coordinate 8,609,549 downwards.
TTGCCAAGAAAACTCCAAATGGGGCCACAAAGAATTGGGAAGGACCGAAAAGCAACTGAACTGATCCTCAAAACAATCTTTGGAGATACTTCTTATGAGTATATTAACAGATAAAGAAACTGAGACACACAAAAAACCCACCAGTTAAATTACATGCTCAGGATCATACATATAGCAAGTGTCTAAAGGCCAGATTTCCATGTAGGTCTTCCCAATTCTAAGTCTGATGCTCTATTCTCTGTATCACCTAGTTGACATGTAAAATGAGTGTAGATTTTGAAGAGCTACTGGTTCTATGGACAGTTCTCTAGGACTAAGCTGCAGGGTGCTGCCCTGCATTAGTAGAGGGAGTTCCCAACTGTGAGAATAAAATTGGATATTAGATCATAAATCTCCCCTACTTAACTTTTCCCTAATTTATCTCCCAGACTAGTAAATGGAAGAAGCTTCTGGTTTTCTAGATAGAGCCTTTATTGTATGGTAGTCACAAGGTGATGTTGATTAGAAGGATAGGAAAATAGAAATACAATACAAATCGTCTTAAGTCTAGGCTTAGTCTATATTCCTTATAAAAACTCACCAAACCGAAAAGGCCACCTTTGGAGAGAGAGAGACCGTCTGTGCCGCGCTGTCAGGAGTCCCGCCAAGCAGGCAAAAAGGCCTACTCCCTTTCTCTCCACCCCGGAAGTCCCAAAACCCGGCAGGCAGTCTGACATGCGCAGCAGGCGGACTGTTCATCTCCTCTCCAAAAGGGTGGTCCTTGAAAAACTGGCGTCTTTCAGTTATCCTAACCGACTGTTAAAAACTTTCATATTTTACCACACTCCCCTGGGAGTTCCTGTGCCAATGACATCCCAGACCCAGCCCTGCCTGCCTCAGAGCTGGCCAAGGCTAACTCTTGACATGAAGCATCCCCATCTTCTCGACAAGCCTTTGTCTTAGACAACAGAGGACCTCAAGGGATCAAAGAACCTGATGCCTCGATGACAAAATCCTTGCCTAGGGTCAGTGGCAGAGCATGGCAGGCCTCTCCACACTGGAGAGAGCTGGGAAGGTCCTTCCAAGGGGAACCAAGAGCCTTCCTGTGTGGGCCTTCTACCACATATTTGTGGTTATCCATTCACTTGTGTCCCACTTCTCTCCTGGAGTCTTCCCCCTTCTGTGTTCAATGACCCCCATTGCCCCCAACTCCCTTGTGAAGTTTATCTCATTCTTAGATCATCTTAGTCTGCTTTGCACCTACTCAAACTAGTCAGTATCTAGCTTAAAACATGATAGCAGTCAATAAACATTTAGTAAATGCCTATTGTATACCAGCCTGGAGCCGGGTCCTAGCACACATATTCCAGAGAGGGTTTAGCTAAGCACCGAGAACAGTGACTGTTACTGATCTCCCTCTGAGTAATCAGCCCCCTGAGGTACTAGATGCCTCCACAGTTGAGGATGGAACATATAAAAAGAAATCCTTTGCCTTCCCCCCACTTGGCAATGCCTGCCCTCCCCACCACTGGACAGTAGTACATCTCTGTCTTAGCTCATACACAGAATTTTGCATTTCCCACATTACATTTCAGGGGAGGGTGTTGTTTCTTGCTTGTTGGGATCTTTGGGACATCTGACTCTCTCTCCTGAGCAGCACATGAGCTCTTCCTCCTGTGTCGGGGGGAAGTGAATTGGCAATGCCTTCAAGGCTCCTACCAATTTATTGATCTTCATCCTCTTCTTGTTGTCAGAGGACAGATTTTTGACTAACATACATCTCCCTACCATGTGCCTATACATGAATACAAATATGCTGAGACTTCATTAAGTCAGGACTTGTAACAGCTGGTCCAGGGACTGGGATGAAGGTTATCTTTGCATTACGGAGACAGAAAGTGTTTACTTGGCAAGTTAGACATCAGGGCGACCAAGGGGACTGTTTGCAGTCCTCTGTGGGCTCCCACAGAGATACCCACGCTCACCTGGTCATTAAAGACCCTTGCGGGCATATCATGATGGGTTTAATGGATGTCTGTGTGCCTAGGTACCATTCTTTTGAACTGTAGGGGAAAGTCAAACTTTTAATTTCTTCAGTGAGGCAGGTTTGTGACTCAAAGCTCCTTCTGCATAGAAGGCCCTGTGCTGAGGCTACAGGTATGAAGAGAAAATGAGTCTCGAGAGCCTCCCGAGCCTATTGGTCCCCAAAGAGCCAAATATCATCCTTCTCTTCCTCGTCAGTGGACAGTATCTCAAATAATTGCCATCCTAGGCAATGCTCATAATTATCCAGTCAATCAGTGTGCATTTATTAAGCACCTACAACATACAATGACTGTGCTAGAGGCTGGGTCTGGGTGGCCAAGAGCTAAGAGAGCCTCCTTTTCATCAGCCATGAACAAAGTTTCTTATAAATGCTGCCACATGGCGTATTCATCAATGAATCCTAAACATTTCTTAAATCCAAGTGCTGTTAGGCCATGCGGCGCAAAGGCAGACAATGAGATCAGCTCCTCTCTTGAGGTACTCTTGAAACATAGATGTCTGAGGACACACAAATCATCCCTGTTGTTTCACTGAGGATGCTTTCACTGATCCTGGATGAGATGAGAAGGCAGCCCAGGGTCTTTTTACCAATACAGAAACCAGTCTTTGGATCCACCAGAGAGAGTCAAATAGAGACAAACAAACAGAGACAGGGAGAGAAAGAGAGATAGAGAGGGAGAGAAGACAGAGAGAGAAAATAGTGATCATGTCAATCACAGAGATAAAGAGACAGAGAGAGATGAGAGAGACCATGTCAGGGAGGGAGGGAGAGAGACAAAGAGACAGAAAGCATGTCAGTCAGTTCTGGGGCCATTTCTATCAGAACTCTGTTGAATAAGAGGAAGAGAAGGCAGATAATTGCAGTATGATGATGAGCATCTGTGTAGCACTTTTTATCCATGATCTCATCTGAGCGCCACCATCACCCCCCCTTCACCTTCTAAGGGATTAGATGCCACGTGTCTTATCACCCCCATTTTACAGATAGGCTGATGGAGGATCAGAGAGCAAGCGTTTTGCCTGATCCTCAGGTTTGGGGCCCAGCATTCTCTTTACTTTCCATCTGTCCCCAGAGAATTGTGTGTTTCTTTAGGGAAAGGGTGGCAGCCTAGGCAGCCTTCCTCACACAGCCCTAGCCCTGCTCCATACAAATGAGAAGGCTGTGATGCTGCTGCTGGAAAGACTCATTTGCTATCCTTGTAACCAGGGTCGTGTCTCTGCCCATTGTGGGCAAAGGAAAAGATTCATGATTCCCTGTTTGAAAATGGGCAAACTGGAGGCCAGAGTAAAGGCACACACAGATGTTGGGAAAGACTGCTGGTGGCTGGTGGCTGGTGGCTGGCGGGGTGAGAAGTGTTGCTGCCCTCATTGCATGCAGGAGGTGGGCTGGACGTTTGGCTGAGGGGCTTGTCCTCATTCACTAGGACATTCCTGGCAGGTCTCCCTCCTGCACTGGACACTTGTGTGCAGAGGGCCTGGGCTGGGAGCAGGGGGATTCCCACAGCACACAGACCCTCCAGGTGCTGCTCGCGTTGCGCCCCCCACGGTTCCCTTTTTGGTTGTTGACCCATTGGTAAGAACCAGAGTAAGGGCATGGTAACGTGTCCTTGCCTTGTGAGAACTAGTGCCTCCTGCCTCCGCTGTTTAGGACCTTGTGGTATCAGGGGTGTGGGGGGAAGCCCTGGATATGCCGTCCAGGGTCCTGGATTGAAAGCCCTTCTTTGCTACCGACTTCCTGTGTGACCTTAAGCAAGTTAGTCCCCCTCTCTGAACTTCAGCTTTCGTATCTATCCAATGTCTGTTTAATTCAGCAAAGACTTATTCAGAAAAGAACCTGAATGTGGCCCTGTGTATTTCAGAGGAAGTGGCCTGTCCTGGGAGCAGAGTATGGAGGTTGAATGCTGAAGTCTTCTTTGGCTTCAGAATGAGAAAACAACATTCCCCCTCCCCCGCCCCACCCCGCTCTGGCTCTTGAGCTGGATCACATTTTCCTTTGAAAATGATAAATCACAGAGAACTTTTTTGATCAAGGATTTGATTTCCTGCACTTTGGAAGTATTTTCAATAGATCAAATTCAGTCTTATCCACTTTCCTTGCGGTGAAAACCTCCGTACGGCTAAGGGATGACCAGGGCCTAATGGTAACAGCATCCGCTTCAGGCCATCACTGGCATTAGACATTTCACTAGGGCAATGACAGGCCCCCATTGCTTGTGATAAAGGGATCTGACCGGCATGTGGCCCATGGTCTTTAACGTTAGGTAGCATCTTGTACACATTATCTAATTTATTACCTACAATGACTCCATGAGATAAATAATTCTCATTCCTATATGGCCATTTAGCTCACCAAGGCCCAGAGTGGTGAGGGACTTGTCCAGGCACATGCAGCTGGGAAATGAGAAGCAGTCATAGAGGTGCCTTGTGTGGGACCACTCATTTAGAGTGGAAGGGCCTTCAGAAGTCAGCTCGCCCATCAACTGAGGAGGAGAAGGAGGCCCAGAGACATGGGTCCCATAAAGGCTGAGGTTTGAATTGAAGTTTCCTGACCTGAAATTTGGCATGATTTGCACTCAGCCCCTGTTCCTCCCCAAGTCCCAATCTGTACTTGCTTGGTTGGCATCTCCATGGCTCTCTTGGCTCCAAGGTTTCTTTTCCACATTTGGTATCAGCTTGTCCTTAGGAAGGGACAAGGAATTTCTCCTGTTCCCTAAGCCTCTGATGATATTAAGATTAAGAAGCCTTTGTCTCCCTCATCATTCAAATGAGAATTTTAGCGAATACTGAGTTCTTCAATGGTCAATATTTTTTCCCCTGTTTCTATCATAACCCAATTCCTACTCTCTCTAAATTGCAGTTCCGTTGATTGCAGGCAAATTTGAAGATTCAAGATAGGGGGGAGCATCCCATTGGGCGACTTCATTCTTCTCCCAGTTGAGTTCTTCATGTTATCTTTCTAGCTGTTCCCCTATGAACTGATACCACTGCCCCCATCCCCCTCCTCCCATAACCAGCCTTCCTTTCAATTAATTCCTGGGAGGTGGAGAATCGGAGTTCTGCTGATGCTATGTGAGCGTGAGCTGTCTGGCCAAGGCTGCATTTCAACTCCAGTGATCACCCTGACTCTTTGGGCCCCAGTCATCCATACCAATGCTGCCCTTGATTGAAATTCAGAGCCAGTGGACTTCATTAGGTCTTATATCCTTTCTATTGGTGCAGAAATGAGAAACATTCAATTTCACAACATTTTAATTATCTAACCAGGTAATTACCCTGTGAAAAATATGCTGAAATTTGAAAACAAGCAATGATTCTGGAATGTAATTAAAATTCTTCATTATTGTATGAATTTTTAGATTTCCTTTCTTAGAGATGTTGTAAGTCAATCTCCCTTCTAAGGAACCAAATGCCAGCTGAATGGCTGTGGTAAAGTCCCTTACCGTTTTCATGGCTTCCTTGTGTTGGGAGCTGCACAGAGCTTAGATCTGAGAGATGTCCAGCAGAGACCTGGACTGCCGCCCACAGGCTGGTCCATTGCCAGTTCCATTTGACAAACACAGGTTAAACTCCTACTGTGGGCCAGATATTGAGAAAGACCCTGTGGATCTGAAGACAAGACTGAACCAGTCCTTGTCCTGAGAGGAGATTAAATTCTATTTTTTAAGGAGAAGTAAATGGAAGGAAATTTGGAGAGGAAGGCATTTACCCCTAAGGACATCAGGGAAAGCCTCAATAGGACTTGGGGCCTTGACCAGTTTCTATTGCCATCCCAGACTGAGCCCAAGCTTCCATTGTGCTCCTAGATAAGGACTTATTGCAATCCCTTTTGGGAGGAAAATGCCACAAACTATCTGAGTCAGTTACCTCCCCAGTGAAAATATAGTGATCATAGATGGTTCTGTTCAAGGGCCAGTGTCCACCTGGTCACTTTAAAACATGGCTACTCTAATGGACATCCATGTGGCACAGTGGTTAGAGCACTGCCCTTATAATCAAGAAGTCACTTCACCCTCTTTGCCTCAGTTTCCTCATCTGTCAAATGAGCTGGAGAAGCAAATGGCAAACCCCTCTGGTTATCTTTGCCAAGATAAGCCCAAATGGGGTCACAGAGACTCAGACAGGACTGAACAACAGTAGCAGCAGCAGCAATGGTAACTGAAGTTGTCTCTTCTGTTTCACTGTTGCTCAGCAGAGTACCTGACACATAGTACTTAAAAAATTCTTAGTCACTCGGCTACATTGATAATTTCTGGTTTAAAGGATCCAGTAGTGGATGAGGCCATTCCATTTTTGGCTGAGATCTACCCATGTATATGTACCTCACAGAGCAGCGGCCAATATGTTTGTCTAGTATAGTGGCCTTTGACCCTTTGAGACACACTTTTCTATACCTTGGCTTTTTCCTTGCTGTAGCTACTGGACTTTTATTCCCCCAGCCTCACTCTAATTACTGTTTTGTTTTGTTTAACCTTATCATGTACAGACCTCAAGTAACCTGCCAATGCTGTCTGTGAGTACTGATGTAGACATTGGCACACCCTGATAGCTTCTTCTACCTTTTCTTCATCATTGACACCACCATCATTAATTATTGAATAAAATTATCTAATTCATTAAACTATGGTGATGATGGTGGAGTATCACGTTCCTCCCAACACTCACAAGTCTGACAGGCTGGAGGTGCTGTTGTGGGGGCAGCCTCACATCCCATCTGTGCACCTCTCACCCTCCTTTTCCAAAGCCTGCAGTTACATAAACCTCTTGTTTCCAAACTGCCCTTTTTTTGCTCCCTCCCCTGAGCTTCTTGGTGGCAAGACAGGAAGTGTGTGCTCTGATTCCTGAACATTTCCCTTTTTCGGGCACTTAGTATCAAATGGAAGCAGCTGTTCAGTTTGTCAGATTCCTCTCTCCATGTGGATGGAGGACTCCAGGCTTTCATGCCTAAAATAAATGGGGGGGGTTCATTTTCCTGTCTTCTAGGTAGAGCAGGCAGAGAAAAGCCAGCGTCTCCGGAGAATTGCTAAGGCACAGATAGATCACTTTGTAAGAGGACGTTGCCTTTGCAGTCAAATGTAGATTTCCCATTAGCAAGCAAGGCCTGTCTCCCTCCCAGGTTTAATAAGAGCCATGTTTGACAAACAACCACCACCATCAAAACCAGCTGGTTATATTTAGGTTCCTATAAGATGTCGAACACTGTCTTATTTTTGTAAAAATTAACACTAACCTAATAATCCCCCCCTGTTAGATTTTGAAGGAGTGTGAGAAAATGGTGATTTTTTTTGCCCTCTTACACTTACTGGACTTAGCTAGCTGTCTGACCTTTGTTCTTGAGTAGGTTACAGATGCAGACTTCCCTATGGGAAGAGAAGGGAACATCCTCCCCCCCCCTTCACTCTGCCCACCTCCGCAAACTCATCCCACAGTCACACATACTCCCAATTGATCAGGGTCCGAGGCATTAATCTGTGGAATTCATAGGATCATTGGGGAAGAGGCCCTTGGAGGTTATTTTATCTAATTCCCCACTTTTACAGGTGAGGAAGCTGATAGGGGGAGTAGCTTATGCCAGGGCCCTCAGCTCTGTCAGAAAGACATCAGAACTGATTCCCACTATTATATCACAGGATGCAGGTCTTCAATCACTGGGGGAGGGTAGATGGAAATACTGTGCACTTATCCATGATTCCTCAAGAAGGTGAATAAAATGCAAGATCCTTGTTCCCACATTTCCCTGAAAGTTTCCAGGGTGCCTCAATGTATCCTTATTTGGGCACATACCCCCACCTTTTTTTGGACAACAGTACTGCCTTCCTAGTCACCTTGTTTCACAACCTTAGAATCATCCTTGAATCTTCCTACCTACATAGCCAATTAGTTGCCAAGTTTCAGCAGTTCTACCTGCACAACATTTCGCATCCTGTCTCTTCTCTCTACCCTAATCCAGTCACCCATCACCTCTCACCTGGATTATTCTGGTAGCTTCCTAATTCTTCTCCCTTCTTCACATATTTCACCTATCCAGTAATCTGCTACCAGCATAATATTCCTGATGCACAAATCTGACTATGCCATTCATTATCTTGCCCAACAAAAACTATTGGCTCCATTCCCCAGTAGATAAAATGATTAAAGACATGAAGTCAGTTTTAAAAAAATCAAGAATCATAAGAAAAATGTAAATGTAAAAATGTAAATCACTACTAATAAGAGAAATAGAAATTAAAACATATTGCAAGTTCTGTGATACACCAACACACATCAGATCGGCAACTATGACACAAAAGGATAAGGAAAATTATCGAGGTTGCAGATAGACACACTGATGCTACACTGTTGGTGGAACTGTGGATTGTCCAGTCCTTTTGGAAAGCACTTTGGAATTCTGCAGCTAAAGTCATTCAACCATGCTCACCATTGACCCAGTAATACTGCTCCTTGGCAAAGAGTTCAGAGAAAGAGGGACAGAGACAGTTTTTGTTTTTGTTTTGTTTTTTGACAAAAAACAAAACAAACAAAGAAAGAAAAAACCCTATAGCAATGCTTTTTATTGTAGGAAAGACCTAAAAACTAGGGATGTGCCCAACAGTCCTGGCCCAGATGATTACATTATTGAATGATGTTATAATGGTATGGTCTTGATCTACGAGCAGTGATGAACATGTGCATTTAGAAGAACCTAGGAAAGTCATATCAATGGTGGCAGTGTGAATTGAACAGAACAGGAGAATCCTTTAGACAATGAGCCTCACATCAAGTTCAACACCAGGGAAAGTCTTCAGAACTCTGATCAATGAAATTACATTCTATTGACTTTTTGGTATTTTTAAAAAATTGCTTATGATGTTTTTCTTAGCAGAATTTAAATTCCTTGGGGGCATGGCCTTTTTCATTCTTATGTTTATATCCCAACACTTAGCCTGGCACTCAGTAGGCACTTAATAAATGCTTGGTGAATGAATTATTCTCCTTCCTGGTTTGTTACTTTGCAATATTATATATTAGAAAAGCTTCAGGCTTCACATTAATTTATGTAAAAGCATTTCTTTGATTACCGTGCCCCCCCCCAAGTACTGAGAATGACTGAGAGTAGAATGTCTTCTGAGCCCTGTACTAAAATTCCATTCTATCTCAAAGAGAATTTCATACACAGTCTATTACCTGGACAGTAACAGTCGTTTATGGACAGAAATCAACCTCGACATATTGATCTGTCCTTCGATACTGAGAGTTTATTAAAACTGAATTACTCTTGTTTCTATTAAGATACAGTTACAAACAATGAATCAAGAAATAAGACTTGGAAAATCATAAGCTTTCTCAGGCTCTCCTTTTGCCTATTTTATTGATTTTTAAAAGAAGATTAATTTTTCAGCATTCCTGGTTGTTTGTCTTGTGTTTGGAATGAATAAATTACATTAAGAAATTGCATGCAGTGAGTGGTTTGCATATATAACCCATAAATTGCCCCCATCCCCAGGAGCCATTGTTGGAGCTTCCTTGGCCCAACCCTTCTGAGCCTGAATGGGAATGTCTAGAGATTGCCTGGTGGAAAATTGCTGTACTATCGCATAGGTGGAAGGGAGATAAAAAGTGCTATAAGGGGTGACAGTTAGATGCAGATATTCCCTTCTGGTTTGTTTGTTATGTAAACAACTGCCCACAATCACCTCAGCAGGAAAAGAGACATTGATTTTTTTTTTTCCTTTTCAAAATTTGATTTCTTGTTTTGTGGTTCTTTAGGAGACACGTTGTTGTTGGTGGTGGTGGTGGTGGTTGTGATGGTGGTGGTGGTTGTGATGGTGGTGGTGGTTGTGATGGTGGTGGTGGTGGTGGTGGTTGTGATGGTGGTGGTGGTGGTGGTTGTGATGGTGGTGGTGGTGGTGGTTGTGATGGTGGTGGTGGTGGTGAGTCCTTTTTAAAAATTGTGTTCGACCCCATTTGGGGTTTTCTTGGCAAAGATACTAGTGTTTACCCATTTCCTTCTTGAGTTCATTTTACAGGTGAGGAAAGTGAGGCAAACAGGGTTAAGTGACTTGCTGAGGGTTGCCCAGCTAGCAAGTGTCTGAGGCCTGATTTAAACTCAGGAAGACTACTCTTCCCAACTCCAGGCTGGCACTCCATCGACTGTGCTGCCTGGTTGCCCAGGTGACACTAGACCTTAGCCTGCCATGTCCCCATAATTCACAACTGTGATGTTGCTACTCTTTAGGGCTTGTTACCTGACAGGTATACATACCCATTTTAAGTGTCTTCTTAAAAAAATACTTCCAGGGGCAGCTAGGTGGCACAGTGGATACAGCACTGGCCCTGGAGTCAGGAGGACCTGAGTTCAAATCCGGCCTCAGACACTTAACACTTACTAGCTGTGTGACCTTGGGCAAGTCACTTAACCCCAATTGCCTCACTAAAACAAAACAAAACAAAACAAAACAAACAAAAAAATACTTCCTTGTGTTTCACTGCCATTCACCATAAACAGTGATTGTAAACAGTGAAAAATTAGCTCCTCTGGGCAGGCAGCCTTTAGGATACCCTGAATATTTCCTTGGATGAAGAAAAGATACAATACTGATCCCCGTCTTGATGAGGGTGGGCTGCTTCCTAGGGAACTATTTGAAACTGACAATCATTCCCGAGATTTTTCCTTCCCCTCAAGACTCAGGTGACCAGGCATGGCCCTAAAAATGCCTCAAGATTCAACTTCTCTCAGAGAAAGTGGGGAAACCCAACATGAGAGTTGGCTGGGGTGTCAGGAGACTAGTTATCAGAAACTGCCTATGGAGGTGGCTCTGGGAGAGTCACACATGCCCTCAGAGCCTTGGTTTTCCCTTCTGTAAAATGGGGTCCTACAACTTCTTGTGGTCCATCTCAAAAGCCTGTTGTGGGGTGAATGCCCCTTATACCACTATCAAAATGAAAGTTCTTAATGTCATTGTTGCTTTACAATATTTCCAATAAATAATTTCACCAAGGTAATAAACAGTGTTAAGCGACTGGCCATGGTCACACAACACAGGCGGCAAGTATTTGAAGCTAGATTTGAACTCAGGTTTTCCTGACTCTAGGTCCAGTGCTATGTCCACTGGGGCCGCTAACTGTCCAGAGCAACTTCCACCCTCCCTCCCTCCTTTTCTTCCTTCCTCCCTCCTTCCTTCCTTCCTTCCAATGAGAAGCCTGTGGTCCTGCCCTGCCACCTGTGATCTCAGGTCATAAGGTTCTGGGGAGCTCCATCCTCGGGTATTCACAGAGCGAAGGCAGCTGCGATCTTTAAGACCTCAGGGAGAAGTGCGCTGGCACCAGGGCAGCGAAGGCCCTGGATCTCTTGAGGTGGCCGTCCCACACCACTTCTGTCCTTGGTACATCATCAGAATTTGCATTTCCCTCCCTTTTAAAGAATTGGGCGGAATCTTCCCATTGCTCTTAAGATCGTGATCCCTCCCGGGGCACACCACCACTGTTTGGGGATCTGACTCGGACCGGTCCTCCCGGGATGCGGCTCCGAGCCCGTTGCTGCGGGCTGCGGCAGGGGGCTCCGGGGCGGGGGGGGGTCTCCCCTCTTGGCGTCATCCCTGGGCAGCCCCGCTGCTTTTCCCGGTCCTTGCTAGGTGACGAGCCGCTCCCCATTCCAGCTGCCCCTTTTCTCCCTGGATGGTACCCCCCTCTCCTGCTCTTTGTCATTCATTCCTCGCCCCGGGGGGCTGGTGCCCGCCCTCTGCCTCTCCCGAGCGGGGCTCGCTGCTCTCCCACCGCGCGGGGACCCAGGGAGTGGGCTGGAAGCATTGGCATTTGCGCCCGTGGCCATCAGGGAGGCTCGCCTTCCAGAAGGCCGGGCAAGCTTTCTCCGGCTCCTGTGGAAGTCTCGCAGCGGCTCAGAGGCAGTCTGTACTGTCTGCTCGAGATGCAGACGAGAGAGGCAGCCTGGCCTAGGGGATAGAGAGCCGGCCTCAGCCTCGGGGGGACCTGGGTTCAAGTCCTCCTCTGGCCCCTTCCGGCTGCATCACCCTGGGCATATCACTTAATCTCTCAGTGCCCCAGGCAACTCTCTTTGACCTCAGTCGCGGAGAAAGCCCGATCTTTCTCAGTCTTTTGTGCTTTCTCCAGCCTTCCAGGCTGCTCCCTGCCCTCTCCCCCTCCCCAGCACTTTCTGCTCCCTGGCTCATGCTTTGCTGCTCTCCCTCTGATCTCTCACACGTCTGGCTGCTCCTCATCCCCTTTAGCTGGATCCTCATCGCTCCGCTGCTTCCTTAACTGTGACTGTCCCCCAGGGTCTGTCCTGGACCCTCTTCCTCCTTTTTTATACACTCTTCTTTGGGGACCCAGTCTGCTCCGTGGTTTCAGTTGGCTTCCCTTGTGAAGGCGCACCTCAGATCTACGTAGCAGCCCCTGTCTGTCGCCTGCGGTCCAGTCTCCCACTGCCAGCTGTTTCTAAAACATTTCAAACTGGATGCCTCATAAGCTACTCAAACTCAATCTGTAGGAAATAGAACAATAGCTTTACTTCAAAGCCACCCTTTGTCAGAAGTCCCTGTTTCTGTCTTCTGTCCAAGGCACCACTCCCCTGGGTTTCCAGACCCCTTGTTTACTAACTGCTGTGCGCACTGTGCCTGGGACGTGGTAAGAGCCTGACAAATGTTTGTGTCCTTCCTTCCTTCCTTCCTTCCTTCCTTCCTTCCTTCCTTCCTTCCTTCCTTCCTTCCTTCCTTCCTTCCTTCCTTCCTTCCTTCCTTCCTTCCTTCCTTCCTTCCTTCCTTCCTTCCTTCCTTCCTTCCTTCCTTCCTTCCTTCCTTCCTTCCTTCCTTCCTTCGCCTCAATTTCTTTTCCCTCCCTTATCTCCCGACTCTGATACTAAGGTTTGCTCTTTGTAGCTCTACACCATCTCTCCTATGCAAGCTCACACCTCCATTCACAATTGCTCCTGTTCTGGTTCAGAACCTCCTGGCCCCTTCCCTGGCCTGCTAATTAATCTCCCTGCCTCAGGTCTTCTTTCCATCCTTGACTCAGTTGTCAATGTAACTTTCCCTAGGTACACATCTCACCCAGACACTCCCCTAATCAAAAAATCCTAGTGACTCCCTATTGCCTGGAGCCCTAAATGTTCATTCCACTGTTTGACGTTTTTGTTTTTTGTTTTGTTTTGCTAGGCAATGGGGGTTAAGTGACTTGCCCAGGGTCACACAGCTAGTAAGTGTTAAGTGTCTGAGGCCAGACTTGAACTCAGGCACTCCTGAATCCAGGGCCAGTGCTTTATCCACTGCGCCACCTAGCCGCCCCTTTTTTGTTTTGTTTTTTGTTTTGCCTCTGTTTGACTTTTGAGGCCCCCAACCTATTCTTCAGCTTTAGTGGACATCATGCTTTTCAACGTCTCATTTGTTCTCATCAGTCTGGCTTTCTGTCTCTTCCTAGTATGTGAACTCCATCTCTCATCTCCAGGCCTTTGCATTAGCCACTCTCCATGCCTGGAAATCATGCCTTCCTTATCTCTTCTTCATGGGGGTCCTTTATTTTAATGCCTTGCATAAACCTGACCATTTTTATCTCTTGTATTTATTCAAGATATATTTATGTTGTACATATTTATTTATATGTGTGTTGCTTTTTTTTTCTTACTAGAAGTTAAGATCCTTGGCAATAGAGATTGTTTCATTTTTGTCTGTGTCTCAAGTGCCAAGCATTACACTTGGTGACCAAAACGTGCTTAATAAATTCTTGAGAGTTGATTGGGAGAGGAAATTTCTTTACCAACTTTCCCCATCATTGAAATCAGAGTCTGAGGGTGTGTGTGTGTGTGTGTGTGTGTGTGTGTATAGTTCTGTGCATGTGTTTGTACATGTGTGTGTGTGAATATATTGGGGGAAGGGTGGAGGAGGGCAGGAACTACAGTGAGTTGCAGATGATATGCCCAAATTCTTCTTTTTAACCATTTTAAAGAATTTAATATGGATTCAGAAAATACTGGAGACTGGCCTTCCATTAATGAATGACTTGCTTGCTAGACTGACTAATTCCACCAAGCCAATGGAAAGGACTAGATGGCTCCCTCCTGCCCACGTAGCAGCACAGGAAGGCTGTGTAGTATAAAGCTGGTTTGTCATGTCTGGTCTGACCTTTGGACTGAGCCCCTTCCTTGCCAGGGAAGCCACAGAGATATTTCCTCCTCTGCCCTTCTCTTAGTACCCCCCCTTCTCCTGTCTCTTGGTTCCCTCACTCCCCAGTTTGCTTTTACTCCCCTTAGCCTTGTGCCCTCTGTCCTTGAGGCTTATATTTCTCAAAGCAAGTCCATGTGGTAGCAAAGCCACAGCAGCCCCAGAGGATCTCTGGGCCATTTCTCTAGGCTGCACCGTGATTTTTCCCTGCCTCATTCTCACAGGGTGGATTGTGTTTGGGGGCCAAGCTGTCAGTGATGCCACTCAGGTTCAGCTGTCTGGCCCCATCCATGAGCACTGATTGAGTACCTGATGTGTCCCAAGCATGGAGCCACAAGACCGAATGCAGCATAGCCCCTGTCCTCAAGCTCCTTACATGGATGGGGGAAGGAGTATGGGAAGAGCTGAACAAATTAAGAGATGAGTCATTACAAGTTTAATGATTCTGAAAAGAATAATGATGATGATCATTTTAAAATTTGGGTTTGAAGTCAGAGGACCTAAGGGTTGGTGGCATTCCTGTTACTTAATGCCCAAGCCCAGTCACTTAGCTTTCCTGTCATTTTCTTCACCTGTAAAATGGGCATGTTGCACACGATGACCTTTGACTATGTTTTGCTTTTCTCTGACCTCTTTGAACTTCCTCCCAAAACTTCTCTGTTGCCTTCTTTATTTTTATTTCTTTATTTCTTTTTTTATTTATTGCAGGGCAATGAGAGTTAAGTGACTTGCCCAGGGTCATACAGCTAGTAAATGTCAAGTATCTAAATTCGGATTTGAACTCAGTTCCTCCTGAATGCAGGGCCGGTGCCTTATCCACTGCACCACCTAGCTGCCCTCTGCTGCCTTCTTTAATGCTTCTGGCCTCTCTGCCTCTGTAACTTCCTTCCCTCATTAGTGAGTTCTTCCTAGAAACCTCCATTTTGATGAAGGATTCCCGCCATCCATCCTTTCTTCCCCTCCCAGCTATGATTATTATTCCTTAGCCTGTCCACCTCTCCTCCCCGTTGATATGTTGTCTCCCCTCTTTACTTTTGTAAGCTTTTCAAGCCTTTTTGTTCCTTGTATTTACATCTCCAGTGTTTGGCATGGTGTTAGATCATATTAATAAGTCTTTAATGAATGCCTGTTGACTCCCTTCTGGCTCCAAATTCATGACTATGGATGTGAGGGCCACCATTTGGGGGGTTCCAGTGTGGACTCAGCTCAGAAATGGCCCTAGGAATGAGCTGGGAAGCACTGGAACAGCTAGCTGGGAGTGAGGAGGGAATGCATCCCACTCAGTGAGTAACAGCCTGTGCATGGTGGCAGCTCATGCATGGCTACAAATGAACCAGGGGCTATGGCAGCATCCATTTGCAGAACGCATTAAGGACTGGATAGAGGTCAGTTTATTTTGTCCGGCCTGCCACCCGGAGCACTGGGAGTCATTGGCCCAGCTCTGTGCATGCGAATCACCAGAAACCAGGGACTGCCTGAGTTATCATCATTCTGCACCTCCTTTTGCATTATGTCTTAATACCACGGATGGACTTTTTATCAACCTAGCGGGGAATATTGGGGACATTCATAACTATGGTCATTACTGTTTTGCTGAGCAGGGAAATGGATCACAGAGATTCAATGACTCGCCTGAAATCACAGAACCAACGTTGTCTGGCCTGAGAGAATGCTGAAGTTTCTGCTTGCTTCTGAAGCTGTGATCTCTGCTAAGCTCCCTCCTCCAGAGCTATGTGCAGAGGCTGCTGGGTCTGGACCATAACTCCCCAGTAGCACCCCCTGCTGCAGGCCTGACAAGAGCTCTTCCTGTCATCCCCTCTTTTCTAAGGCTGACCAGTCCCTTCTACTTTGGGAAGTGATTTGTGACCTCCAGCCTTGACTCGCCTCTTTGCTTTTGGTTCTGTCTTCTGGGCCCCTTCAGATTCTTGACAAGAGCTTTCCTGCCTTCCTCCCCCAAGTCTCGTCAAGGCCAATCCCACTGTCCTTCCAAAGGGTCCTCAGTGTGACCCAGAGAATTGACCCTAAAGTCCCCTAGAACTGAACACAGATCTCTCAATATGATCCACCCAGGGGCCAGTACAACATCCCCATTCCCTCCCTTGTTTTCAGTGTTCCTTTTCACTGCAGCCTAACACGGCATTCACTTTCTTGGCTGCCCTTTCATATATATGATTTCACAATTCCTGTGGAATCATATGGAGCTTGGGGCCCACTGAGGCCCCCAGATCAGAGAGTTAGGTGGGTCTAGTGCGGAGAGTACCAGCCTCAGAGCCAGGAGGACTTTCTAGTAAGAGTTGTGGCTTTGGGGCAGCTAGGTGGCGCAGTGGATAGAGCACCGGCCCTGGATTCAGGAGGACCTGAGTTCAAATACGACCTCAGACACTTAGCACTTACTAGCTGTGTGACCCTAGGCAAGTCACTTAACCCCAATTGCCTTACCAAAAAAAAAAAAAGTGGGGGGTGGGTAATCTATGGGAAACATTGTCTGAATTTGCATGAAGGTCTTGTCCTTCACAAGCTAAGTCCAAAGCAGGGGAGCCAGGACTGGAGTCCCAAGTGTCCCATCAGACAGAGGTGGCTGATGAGTGGGGCCTTGGCAAGATTACTTTGGGAAGTGTTTTGTAAACTTTCAGCTATGGTTTGGACTGAGGTCTTTGACACTTCTTCCAGGACTGACATTTTAGTAAAAACTCTGTGCTTTGTGAATCCTTTTTCCTGTTACAGTGTAATGATTCCAAAAGTGGAAGGCATGTATGGTTTGATTTCTACATCCCCCGTGGAGGCCCCAGTGCTTTCCTCTTGGTAGATTGCATTGGGTTTTAGGGAATTTTCCTGCACCTCCCCATTTCTCTCCACCCACCTCTCTGAACCTGACAGCTTCCCCAACCTCAAAGCTTAGCACCTGGCTGCTTGTGTTTGTTCACCTGGGCTGGGTAATAAATGTTTGTTAAATTCATTTGAAATCCAGCTGCAGCAGGTGTAGGAATCTGGGGACAGCTGGTTTTATCCCTTCACTCACCACTTTTGTAAACCCACCATCGTTTCCTTTTCTACAACTTTTCCCCTTTGGCTACCCTAGGTTTGGTGTTGTTTGCAAATGCAGGACACACTAAACATTTGTATCATGGAGACTGTATCAACGACAGCAAACGCTTAAGGAAAAACACCATAAGCCAACTCTTTCTCTGCACTTGAGCAGCAAATCTGAGTTCTAAAGAGGTTTGGATACCTGGCGGTTGGTTGGGTTTTTTTTTTTGGGGGGGGGCAGTGTTGGTCCCTTCCATCACTTGTCAAATGAGATTCTCCTTGTCATAACTTAAGTGTTTGCTAAAAAGCAAGAATAACTTGAGGAGCAGAGGGAGGGCACCCATTTGAAATGGAAATGTTTCTCTGGAATTCACCATCAACCAGAATCCACTTTATTACCTGAAAAATATATGGAACTCTCTTGGGCACGGGTCTCAGAATTTATTCTCACTTAAGAGGCAGCCTGCCAACTGCTGGGACCAGTCCAGGTCCATGAATGGGGCTGTAATTTTGGATTCCATCCAGTCAATCGACAGGAGCAGTTAATGTCTTTGTGGACTCACCCTGTCCCATTTGAGGAAGGTTCCCATCAATTCCACCTTGGCCATAGTTACCTACATTGTCGCCTGTATCATTATCCAGAAGAATAATGTATGGAAAGGAGAAAAAATCCATTTCCTGATGGGTTGCCTGGAATCAACTTCTAAAAATGCTGGACTAAGCAAACATGGAGAGGGGGAGTGGAGGGGGAGACAGAGACAGAGACAGAGACACAGAGAGACTAGCCAGAGACTGGACAGAGACAGAGAGAGATCAGTCCAAGCAAGCACTGGGCTGCAGAGGGGTCCCTGGGAAATTGTACCAAGGAAAAATAAATGAATGAATGAGCAAGCAGATAAATAAAACATTTATTTAAATTTTCCCTTATCTGTTTGATTAGAGTTTATTGATGCCTTCTGTTTCTATTTCACCTGAATCTCCCTCTGTATCTTTCACCTCCCTTCCCCTAGAGAGACATCCTTTAGAAGAACTTTTGTTTTAAGTAAAAGAAGAGAAGAAAAACTCAGCAAAGCTAATCAATGCACTGGAAAAAATATTAGGTGCAAAGTTAAACATCAGTGGGGAAATCTTCCCCCTTTCTACAAAGGAGTAGGAGTTTTTCTTCAATAACATCTCTATATTGGTCTCCCCAGGGGCTGGCTATTGGCACAGTGGACAGTATGCTCTCTGACATGAGAAAGACTTGAGTACAAATTCAAGCCCTGGCACCAGACATTTATTAGATGTGTGACCCTGGACAAGTCATTTAACCTCTGTCTGTCTCAGTTTCCTCATCTGTAAAATGAGGATCCTTAAGAACTTCTACTTCCCAACATCTTCTTCTGGCATAATATTTGTGAAGTTGCTTTGCAAACCTTAGAGCATTATGTAAACACTAGCTCTTATTATTCAGTACTTAGCATAGTGTGGGGCACACAGTAGGTGATTAATGAATGCTTGTTAAGTAACTGATGAACTGGTCCCTGACAATTTATATTTCTTCCTAAGCAAATTATCAGTGTATATCCTATGGCCATTACTGTATTTGACATAGCAATCGGCTATCGATTCCAGGTGAAACACAGTTAAACACCAGCATAGTGAAACAACGTGTAATGAATCAGAAGTCAAGATACCCTGGTTCTTGTCCTCAATTTTGCCCCTCTTAGAGACCTTCACTTCCTCAATGTCCCTTGTCTGTAAAGTGAAGGTACAGGGCTAGGTGGGTTCAGGGTTCCTTTTGTATTAATTTTCTAGCTGATATATTCCAGCATTTCATGACAGTTATTGGAGTAAAAGAGATTATTGGCATTTACTGACAAGGGAGATGGTCTAAATGTCTAAAGGGCATAAAGCTTTCAGGTCAGCATCCCATTACCTTCCTTTGAGCTCTCAGTGTATCTCCAAGGTGCGTGGTCAGCTACAGACCTTGCAAGCAGAGTGTTCTGGAGCTGAAGCCTTGAACTTGAACTTCAGCAATTGTCATCCTTCTGTCTTTAGCATTTAGGAGCCAGTTGTGTGGAGGCCCCTTCTCCTCCTCCTCCCCCTTCTTCTTCTTCTCCTCCTCCTCCTCCCCCTTCTCCTCCTCCTCCCCCTTCTCCTCCTCCTCCTCTTCTTCTCCTCCTCCTCCCCCTCCTCTTCCTCTTTCTTTTCCTCCTCCTTCTTCATCATAATGGCTTCTTTCAGGAATGATAGGGCAACACAAATGCATCCTGTGTAAAGGCAAAGTTTCTAGACCAGTGTCTGATTTTAAACACTTTACTGGCATAAGGATATTCCCTATTATTAAGGAAAGTCACCAAAGCATTGAAATTTGCTATTTATTAAAGAAGAGTTGGGGCGGCTAGGTGGCGCAGTGAATAGAGCACTGGCCCTGGATTCAGGAGGACCTGAGTTCAAAGCTGGTCTCAGACACTTGACCCTTACTAGCTGTGTGGCCCTGGGCAAGTCACTTAACCCTCATTGCCCCGCAAAAAACCCCAAAAAACAAACAAAACAACAAAAAAAAGAAGAGTTAGAGAAAGCACTGGCAATTCAAAAGTGAATCCAGGAGGGAACAATTAGGTTTGGAATGTTTCACACCAGATCTGGGCTCCATTGACCAATATTGGAAACACTGAATATTGCCATGTTCTACTTTGGTGAAGCCCTACCCATGATGTAGGAAATCACTTACTATTCAGGCAGGTAAAGAGCACAAAGCCAAAGATGCAGTTCAGGTTCCCAGATTTGAAACATTCAAGTGTTTTCCTTGGTGAGAACTATCGTTGATTCTCATGCAAACACCAAGTCTGATTGGCATTCTCACCGTTCCCTTCCACTGGCCAGAACTTTTCTTTTTTTCTATGTCCTAATTTTCTGTTCTTGTTTCATTTTCCTTTTTTCCTGCTCTGCTCAGGCTGACAGATATCCATTTTCTCCCACTTTACATTCTGATGAGTGCAGATCCTGGTTATCAATCTTTTCCTTATGGAGAATTGGAACATTCCTCATTTTTGAGCTAACAGGGAAGGTTATTAGATTGGTCTAAAGAGGATAAATGTAGATTTTTTTTTAAATAAAAGGCATCTATTTTTTAGCTCAGTGCTGGGAAAGGAGATGTGACACATGCCCCCCCAGTGTTCTAGTTCATCTGAATGGCAAGTCTTGAAAAAAATGAAAAATGAGTTCAATTCTATTCCAACTTATTTGTATAGCAACAGCGATGACCATAGTAATAAAAATAATAACTCAGATGTCCATAGCACATTGTGGTTCACATAGGCAGTTCCTTCCTAAGAACACTATGAGAGGGTAGGTGCATATTTTCACCCTCCTTTTACAGGTAAGAAATCTGATGCCCAGAGTGCAAACTCAATGAGCACTCATTATCAGCCCTGGAGCCTAAACCCTGAGGTTGCTGGCTCTTAGGTCACGGGGCACCACCCACTCTTGCCTTCAGTGTATTTCAAAAATGAGTCCTCTGGTTTGAGAGAGGACTCATTCTGTGGCAAGTTGTCTGTAGGTTGAATTGAATGGGGAAAAACAAAAAGCCAAAGAGATGGAGGAGGGAAGGGGAAAGTATTGAATCAAGGGATATCAGCCCAAGTCCCTGTCCCATTCAAGACTGGAGCTGAGTTTCCCTGGTGCTCAGTTACCTGAGAGATAAGCAACCATTGAGGGAAGAACATAATAAGATATGTTCTTAAACTTTCTGTAGTAAAATGAGAGAATACTGGGTTTGAAGCCAAAGGATCAATTTTCGAATCTTGATTCTGTGTGCTTGGAAGAGTCACCCAGTGTTTCGTTTGGTGCCTGGCACACAGTGGGCACCTCTTCAGGACTAGTTGACTGACCGACTCTTTTCTCATCATGTCTTAGGGGGCACTATATTTGCCCTTCATAGTGCTGTGCATGCATTAGGTGCTCAAAACATATTTGCAGAGTGAATGGAAGGACGACTGAATGTACAGTATAGAGGCTTAATACGTTTTTCTTAAATTTTACTTCATTTGTATCTTTAAAAGCATCTCACATATTGCAGAGCCAAAAACATGAAGTTAACAAATGCTTGGGGGGCAGCTAGGTGGTGCAGTGGATAGAGCACCGGCCCTGGAGTCAGGAGTACCTGAGTTCAAATCCAGCCTCAGACACTTAACACTTACTAGCTGTGTGACCCTGGGCAAGTCACTTAACCCCAATTGCCTCACTAAAAATTAAAAAATATATAAAAAAAACAAATGCTTGGGATCCAAGCTTACATTATAAACAAGCCATTCCTTGAATTCTTTAAGAATGAGAGGTGGAGGGATTCCAATCGTGCTCACCTGTGTGTGTGTGTGTGTGTGTGTGTTTTGGTTTTTGTTTGTTTGTTTTGGTGGGGCAATGAGGGTTAAGTGACTTGCCCAAGGTCACACAGCTAGTGTGAAGTGTCTGAGGCTGGATTTGAACTCAGGTCCTCCTGAATCCAAGGCCAGTGCTTTATCCACTTCGCCACCTAGCCACCACCACCCCCCCTTCTTTTTTTGTTTTTTTCGTGCTCACCTTTTTAGCTGGAATCTTGTCTCAAAGTCCTTTCCCTGGTAGGATTGGAGGAGTCAGTGCAGGGGAAGCTGCCAAACTTAACCCCACTGGAATTGGTTGGTTCTGCAGCTACCGCAAGAGCCGATAGCTTGTTGCTGTTTTCCTTTGGTTGTTGATTTGTCTGCAAGCTTCAACCTTGTTCCCTTGGCTGTTTCCTTCCCAGGGCAACTTTGTGGCAAGCATGACGGCAATTCTAAGACAGATGGAAGATTATCACTACGCTCACCTGATCAAGACTTTTGGGAAGATGAGGACTGACGTGGTGGTGAGTTCACTGCTGACCCTAAGCCCCTACAATCAGAGGGTGGAGTGAGGGTATATGCGGTTCCCCATCTCAAGTCACCACTGTAGCCCATTTGTAGTTGTTTGGTATGGCAATACATGAGTGGATGTATATTTACAAAATTGGAGAGGGGTAGGGCAGCTGGCCTAAAACCACAAATAGTTCCCAAGATACAAATTTGGGGTATTGAAAAATGTAGCCAATCTCTAGGGTGAAAGAGAATCCCACTGCGGTCACTGCTCTGGATGATGACCTTGGCTATTGGAATGACTCACTTGGGTGCTGTCAGCCTTCACCTCTGCCCATCCATGGCCTGCTGCTCCATGGTCTATGCCATCACAGAGTCCGGATGAGTCAGCAGGATGCCAGTGATAATAAAAAGAATCCCATTTGATCCAACAAGCATTTATTGGGCTACGACTGTGTACCAGAGCCCAGGTGTCCAAAGACAGCATAAAAAAACAAGCAAAGAAACAGTCCCGTGACCCTGGGCAAGTCACTTAACCCTCATTGCTCCACAAAAAACAAAAACAACAACAACAAAAACCAGTCCCCATCCCTCACGGATCTTCCATTTTTAATAAACATAGTAAAAAAATATATATATATATCCCTTTGAATGCGGCTCTGTCTGAGAATTCGCCTCATGCAAAGTGGGAATCCATTCTGAGCAGTTTCCTTACTTTTCCCATCTTGCCCCCTACCTCAGACTTGCTTGAATCCCAGTCTTGCTGAGATAACATGTCCTTCCAAGTGGACATAAAGACCAGCTTAAGCATTCAGAGCCCACCCCTGGAGGCTTCTGGGAAGAAAGGCTGAGTTTCAAAGGGATTCCCTTTCAGCTGCAGGGAAAGTAAACCAGAAGGGTTGGTGCAAACAAATCAAACAATTAATTAGAGTAGGTGTGAAATTATCAATAGACTTGCCATTGATTTTTGCTTTCTATATGTTGAAATTTGGGAGAAGCTACTGAGGGATAATCGAAAGTAGTTAGTAATTACTTTGAGTGGAATTTCCTGTTGTAGGAAGGAGCCCACATGGATTATTAATTAGCTTGGAAGATTGAAGCTCATCCCCATTTCTTGTTGCTGTTGTGCTCTAGTCATTTTCACCAAAACTATGATACAACTTAATTAGGGAATGCTATAATAGAGGGGGATTTATAGCTACTTCCCTAACGACCTGGAAATTGCATCGCCATATGGCAAGTGCTTTTGCAAATTACCCACCCAATGTGTCAGCCTCATTCCCTTCAATTAGGTGCTGACCTCAACCTGGCTAAGTTGGACTTCAGATCCTCACAGTGGGAGGGAATGATTGGGGAATAGTTCTTTCCATTAAATTTCTCTGCTTTGGAAACAATTTTGTCCGGAGCGCCAAAGTACTCTGGCTTTTTCATTGAGCGACACAGTCTCAGATGGAAGAAACCTCAGAAATCCTCGCTTGAACCTTTGCCTGAGTGAGGAGCCCACCATCCCATCTACTGGGCATCCCGCTCGTCCTTAAAGATCTCGTCCAAGATGGAACCCATCTAGATGATGACCTTGGCTACTAGAACAACTCACTTGGGACCTGTCAGCCTTCTCCTCTGCTCATCTGTGGCTTTCTGTGGTGTGGTCTAAGCCATCGTAGAGTCCAAACACATCATCTGGATTCCAGTGGCAATAAAAAGAATCCAGTGTGATCCAACAAGCATTGATTGGGCCAGTGGAGGTGGCCTACTTCACTCTGTGATAACTTTCACTGTCAGCAGCTTAGAGTGAGCCTCTGCTTTTCTCCTGTGACGTTCTACCTCATGGTCCCAGCTCTTCTCCTTGGAGCCAAGAAGAACAAAGATGAACAATGCCATGCATTACCATCATCATTATCATTCTCTTCACCATTGGGGTCACGCAGAAAGTGTGACACAGCTTCATTCGTCAGCCCTTTATCCATGAGGCCACTGAGCCTCTGTTTTCTTTTTTACTTGATTTTCCTTTAATTATTTTTTAAAGCAATAATTTTTATTCTTTAACTTATTTTCTATGAGCACTCAGGGAATGGGTCACCCAGAAAACCACCTCAAGTCAGAACACGTAGCGACCAGCAGGAATGTTCCTGCTTGTGCCGCACATGTCCGCATGCTTGTGTGGCATGCGCACCCAGCATTCCCCAGGATCCCAGTCTGCCCCCAATCTGTTTTACACGGAATCCGAAAGAACAAATCCCTTTGATGACTCAGTGCTCATTTCCATTTAGGTCCTTTGCTGTCTTCTTTCCCCCTGAAAGCCTCACATTAATGAAGGATTATTTTATTTCTGTAGCGTTCAGGCTTAATCTTCAAACAGATCTCTGAACCATATTTAGGTCAGTGGACATAATGAACAAGAGAGTTTTGCCATATGGAAAAACAAAGTCACTGAGCTGGAGCTTGCCGTAAAGTAAGGGTTGCCTCCTGTCATCTGAGGCTTCCCCCTCTAAACTCAGCTTGGTGGAAACCCCCTGAGAAGGGTACAATTGGTGGAGACAGTGTCTGGTGGTAGAAGGGTGGCCTCTGAGTCATAGTGACCTGGGTTCCAATCCTGCCCATGAACCATACTGATTGTTCATGGCTTTCTCAGCATCTTGCAAGGAGCTAAAGGTTCCTGTCTCATTCAGGGAGGGAGTTGTTGTTCTTTGCTTTTTCTTAGCATTCCTCACCCTGGTGCATTCACAACCTCATTTCTACTAACCCCGCCCCCCCAACTAAAATAGCCTTGGATGTTTTGCACTTGGTGGGGGGTGTGTGTGTGTGGGGGGGGGTGTGTGTGGGGGGGGGTGTAGCCTGGATCCAGGCTTTAGACTGCTAGAGACACAACCTGACAACAAAAGACACAACCCAGGGAGCCTCCTGGGTACAACGTGCTGTTCTAGGTGCTGCGGAGAGGGCTTTGACCCATGAGTTATTGGACATGGAGCATCCATGTGAGGAAACTCCCTCTCCCAATGCAGGTTGTCACTTCCTTTGTAACTTAGTTTTAGAGAGTTGTGGATGGCACTGAAAGATCATGGGACTTGACCAGGGTCAAAGAGCCAGTGTGTGTCAGAAGTGGGACTTGGACCCAAAGAACCCTGGGCATGAGAGCATCCCTGGCACCCTTCCTGCTTCCAGTCCAGCCTCAATGGCCATCATCCAGGGAAAGGGACCTCACAGAGAGGTGGCCAGCCATCCCTCCCAACTGCCACTCACAGAGCAGGCAGGCCAGATGTACCAGGCACCACTCCAGTCTTGTCCACCATTTTCTTTTGGCCCCTAGTGGAGACAACCTAAGACCTTGAACCCAAGAGCTTTGGAAACAGCCACACTTCTATCCCAGTCCTCTCAGCCATTGTCCTGAGAAGCAGCCCCTGGGGAGAGGTGGCCCCTGGGGAGGGGAATTCCAGACCTAGGAAGGAAAGCTCTTGCCCTCAAAGTCCTTGGCCCCATCAGATGGTCCAGCATTAGGATGTGACGAAGAGGCCTTTCCCTCTGAAGTGAAGCAGAAACCTTCCCTTAAGTGTTGTCTCTGCTGCTAGAATGTGGCCTCCCTGAGAGCAGGACTGTCTGATTTTCTTACTTGTATCCACTCCTTGGCACATGATGAGTACACACACCAGCCATCCATTCCTGTCTCGATAGGCAGCTCTCTAACCACTAGGCTATGCTGACGTTCAGGGGCTAGGCTTCCAAGACCAACATCAAACACAGTCCTTGCCCTAAGCACCTGCCTTTTGGTGGGGGGGGTGGGGGGGGGTGACAGGTGGTGTGAAGTATCTGCAGGTAAGCTTGTTCTAAAGCCTCTGAGGGACGGGAGACAGGATAGGAAATGATCCTGGAGTTTAACTTGTAGGAAGACAAGTGTTCTGGGACATGGAGATGATCAGGGAGGGCAATTCAGCCAGAGGGTAAGCTGGACAAGGACGTGAAGGTGGGTGGGGAGAAATCCCTGCTGTCAGGTGGGGCTGGGCTGGGACAGACCCACCAGCTTCCCCCTTTGGTTTCTAGTGGTGTAACGATTGGAATAACGCCACCTGCTGGATACTTACTGTAGAAGAGTTCTGCCCATGAAGGGAAGGTCTTTGAGGGCAAGACCAGGAGTCAGGAAGTGACGTGGGCTAGTGGGAGGAGGAAGGAAGAGACTGGCGCTCAGTCTCGCTCTCTTTCCTCTGGACTCTGGCGGAGAGCGGAGCTAGAAATGTGCTCTCCCTTTAATAGATAGGAATCTAGGCCTTTTTCTCTCTCTTTACCAAATTCTTATTCTCCTTAATAAATGCTTAAAAGTCTAACTCTTGCTGAAGCTTATAATTTATTGGCGACCACTCATTAGATATTTTAGACAGTTTAGCTAGAATTTTAGCCCTTAACAGTGGATAATCCCCTTTTGTAAGTGGTGCCCCTGCACTTATCCCATCCCGGCCTTGGGACATCTTCTCTCCCTTTATTTAGGCCACCTTGACCCATGCTCAGACTCTGACCATATAATTCAAACCTTGGCCCAAGCTTCCTTTCAATAACCAGGCACTTTAACAGCACATTCAGAGAGCCAGAAACACTGGCAGCCGGTGAAATAAAGCATTTCATGTAGGTGATTCTCCTTTAAAAATTCTCTCCCATGCCTATTTGCATGGAATGTTTTATTAGGTTCATATGTTAAAACAAGGAGATGTCTTTTTAAATAAAAGAATAAAACAAACCACCCCAATCTGCCATATGGAAGATTAGAGAGGGAGTTACCTCTTGTCTCCCTCGCCCACCTCCCGTGCCAGTCCTCGTGCCCCTGGTCTGAGGGGAACCAGGGAGAAAAGTCTGGGCAGAGACTTGAAGGCTGACTTCTCCAGGCAGTGCTCCAGGGAGTCAGGGGCAAGAAATGCATTGTAACTGGACACCGGCTGTTTCACGAATCTTTGTCTGCTCCGTCTGACAGCTGGTCCAGCTGGTCTGTCCAGTTGTACCTCGTCTCCTTGGGCTATCATGTCTCTTCTGCTACAGGTTTGATCATGTGAACCAGGCCCTGCTTTCTAGGCAACATTTCTGCACCCATTTTCTTGCCAAGAGGAGCCGTGACCTGGGTTTATCTCCATCCCACTCCTCCCTGGCCACCCCCTCATGACTCCCTCATAGAATGAAGTTCTTTCAAGGTCAGAAAAGCGAGGAATTTGAGGAAGTCTGAGGAATGTCCTTGTAGCCACCCCCAGCCTCCCTTTGCTCTGGAGGAAGGGGCTGCCTCCCTCGGGAGGAACATCCAGAGGCCACTTGGCCTCCCGCTTGGCCAGAGTGTCATGTAGAACAACAAGCAAGATGCCTGGAAACGTAGGGCCAAGCCAGAGAGCAAAGGGCTTTAAATGACAAGCAGAGGAGCTGATGTTCCGTCTGAGGCCCTGCATAGCTTATCCTTTGTCTTGTGAGAGGAGAGTTACTTAATCAGAACCAAAAACCTTAACCTGGGACCTTTTGGAGAGTTGTTGTTGGCCCGGACAGCCCCAGTCTATTATGATAAGGATTAGGCAAAATGATGGTAATAAAATTAATCTGATTTACTGGAGTCTAATGGCAATCTTTCCTTGAGCGCCTGGATGGCAAAGGCGAAAGATCTGGCATTTAGTACTTATATGATCTTGATTTCCCCGGGGAATTGTTTCTCTCCTCCGAGCAGTCCTGAATAACAATTAAAGGGAGACAATTTGGTTTCCATTTTCAACTGACATTTGTGTCTTGAATGTCATCAAATTATGCTGATGAAAATCGTAACCTCTTTTGATAGTAGTTGATCCTATGTAAAATTTTTTAAATACATCCACACCCATTAAGCAGAGAAATGTGCTTTTTAAAAAGTCTTTGGAACTCAGCCTGTGAGGAGCTAAACACGAAACACATCAGGCTCTAAATCAGAAGCTTTTCCGTATTCTAAAGTGTCCGTAGCCCTCACTCTTGTTCTTTTTATTTCATCCACCTAATATTTCTAATTATTGATATATCTTTTTGAACACTAACCCTTTCCCAACACACATCCAAAGAAACCCCCTACAAAGTGCGTTCCCTGAATTTTTTTTTTAGCAAACCCAGTCAATATCCTGATTGTAAATGAAAGAACATGCTGCTTTCCACTTTCTTTCTTTCTTTTTTTTTTTGGGGGGGGGGGTGAGGCAATTGAAGTTAAGTGACTTACCCAGGGTCACACAGCTAGTAAGTATCAAGTGTCTGAGGCCAGATTTGAACTCAGGTCCTCCTGAATCCAGGGCCAGTGCTCTATCCACTGTGCCACCTAGCTGCCTCTTTCCATTTTCATAGGTAACTGATCCACCCATTACTTACATAAAGGAAAGATTAAATGGTGTTAACTTGGCCCCATTTTGTTGCCTCTTATTGTATTGTTTTGATCCATTTTCTCCCTCTTCCTTCTGCATACTATTTCATGTGAGTCTGCTGGTGTTTCTTCCTTCAGTGAGCAATCAGATTCTGAAAACAGATGAGCAACCACACAACGTGGTTAGTCGTCAGCTATTACCAAGTAGCCCCCAACCCTGGAAGCCTCCCTGACTTTTGTGTGTATGGGATGTGTTTGTGGTACACATGTGTGTTTGTGTTTCTTCATATGCATTTGTTTGCAGGTATGTGTGCTGTGGGTGTGCAGGTGGGTGGGTCTGTGTTCCCCCTGAACAATGCAGAGTATTAAAGCTCAGTAGGACATTTTGAACTGGCATTGGAGCTAACCCACGATGAGACCTTCACAATTTAGTGATCTTTTGTGGAGGAAACAGAAATACAGGACATTGTTGGGCTTGTTTCAAAGACTGCCACTCAGTCTTAAGGAAGCCAAGGTCCCTTCCCCACAGGAGAGGAGAATGGCATTCCTGGAGAAGTGTCTGATACCCACTGAGTCCATTGAGGTATCTATCATATGACAAGAGCGTGTACATTACTGGTGGAGCTACAGCAGGAAGTGAATACGCAGCAATTTAACTGCTATTTATCCACTGGGACCCCTGAAGTTTCTAATACTCTTATTATGTGATATCAAATATTGATCGAAGATAAGCGGGAATGTGTAAAACATCTTACAACTCATGACATGTGAACTGAATCTGCCGAAAAGACCCCAACTACGCTTTGTGCTTCACTCTAGAAAATGCAGAAGGTTAACATGGGTTGGTTGATAATTCATGTTTCAAGAGTGACCTGTGAGGCCACCAGCAATCTCGTGTAAATAAGATAAAACTGAATCTTGGGACTCAGTGAAAAGTGAAACCTGATTGTTAAAAACATGAACTTCGTTCCAAATAAATTTTTAATAGGTAAAACAAAAGAAATTTCCCTGATTAATTTCAAAAAAGGATATAGTGAAATATTTAGGTTAAAATATGTGCCTTTGCTGGCGTTTGACAAAATCTAGCATTTAGCAAGAATCAGGGCCCCGGGCAATGTAGAATAACCGGATTGTTGCCCATTGGCTTTTTCAGAATCCCATTCATTGTCTGAGCTGTAAAAGTAGGAGAAATATAATAAAATGAGCTGTTAGTTGGAAAGTAAAGCTTAGGGTCTTTAACAAAAGCAAGACATGACATTTGCAGTGAACTCCCTAACAATGGCTCAGAAGGCTGGCTTGGGTGGCCAGCCCTCAAATGTTGCTTAACATGACATCAAGCTTTTTGATGGACAAGGCCTCTTTCCTCCCCTGCACCCTCTCCTAGATTCTGCGCTCCCAGGCGCTGCAGCTTTGGGCTTTCCCACCCCACTGCCTAATTATGATTTAGGAGATTAAGAAAATGA
This sequence comes from Dromiciops gliroides, assembly GCF_019393635.1. Lineage (NCBI taxonomy): Eukaryota > Metazoa > Chordata > Mammalia > Microbiotheria > Microbiotheriidae > Dromiciops > Dromiciops gliroides. Next base: position 8,579,701 of record NC_057862.1, on the reverse strand, counting down.
GAAAATTTAACTTAGCTGCTCCAGCTCATGCCCTATCAATGCCAAGTTGCCTTTCTCTTTTCCATTTTAATTTGTCAGAGAGTAAGCTAAGGTTCCTGACCCTCCCACAGAGTTTGGGTTCGTGTCAGCCAAAGCCATGTGTGAATACCTCAGAATCCCTCTGCTGGAGAGAAGGAATACCTAGAACCCTGGCCCTCTTTTCTGGGATGCCTGCAGGAGATGTGGCAGAATGCAAACCAACAGTAACACTTGCCTTAATCTTGATAACAGTTTAAAGGAATACACAGAACTCGTGAGAATGTCTAGTAGATGACAACCCTCTCCAGCATGTGTATGTTTCTTTAATATTTCCAAAGCATGTTCAATTCAATAATCATTTATTAAGTATCTACTATGTGCCAGGCTCTGTGCCGAGCGTTGAGGATACAAGAGACAGTTGCTGCCCTCAAGGACCTTACAGTCAGATGGGGGAGACAGTACATAAAATCAAGCTCTATACAATATTAGTAGGAAATAATTAATGGAGGGAAAATGCTGGAATTAGGAGGGCTTGGGAAGACTTTTTGTACAAAGTAGGGTTTTAGCTGGGACTTGGAAGCAGCCAGGGTGGTCAGTCACCAGAGCAGAGGAGAGAGAGCATTCCAGGCATAGGGGATGGCCAGAGAAAATGCCTAAAGCCTGCTCTGCTTCTCCCTTCAGGACAACCCTAAGAGGTTTTATCATACCCATTTACAGGTAAAGAAACTGAGGTAGGGAAAGGTCAATGCCTTACCCAGAGTCAGCTAGTAGTAAGGGTCAGAAGCACAATTTGAACTTGGATCCAACTCACGTCCAGTGATTTCTTCGGTGGACCACCTGGCTGTTTGTTATTAGTTAGCCCTGGTATATTGGTGTATGAATGTCTGGTGTTTGTAATCCTGCTGAACAGTACCCCATTGCACAGAAACCCTGGGGGAGATTGCAGTATCTTTTTTCTTTTTCTTTCTTTCTCTCTCTCTTTTTTGATTGAACATGTTTTTTAAAGAATGTGAAAAACAAACAAAAAGCCAAACCATTTTCCACTGGCATTTCCTATTCTTTCCATTCTGAATAGAATAGCTAAAAAGACTGAGCAAGATTGTTGATGAAGAAGGCAGATCCAAACCCAGCTTCCCTTCAGCATCTTGCAATGACAAAAAATGCACCAAGTAGAGTGAAAGAACAGTAATAGAAAACAGGAGGAAGGAAATAAATCCTTGCAAAGAAAGTGGCCCTGACAAGCCAGCAGAGGGACTGAAGAAATGAGTCAACACAAAAGAGCTCTCAATACAGTGAAGAAATAGGAGAGGGTAATAGAATGTGGGAAGAAGTCTCCGGAAGTTAACTATGATGCTCCAGTCCCCGCAGTGAGATCTTGAGAAAAGAACTCAAGGAGCCCCAGCATAATTTAACAGTCTGGGGTCCAGACTGTTCCCCAAGGGCTGCAAAGACATCAGGCTTTGCTGGCCCAGTTTGTGTGTTGCTCCAAACACATGGATCTCCCCATGTCCATCCCTTGATGGTTTCACTGTGTGGGCACTTTATACTATGCTGGGAGAGAATGACCCAGATTTAAGGGTAGACTGGTACATTATTATTATTCCAGATTTTTCTATTTATTGAATAAACGTTAGGATTATTCTTGAGGAAAAAGGGAAAGCAACGAGGTGCAGAATCAGAATTATGCATTGAGACTTTGAAAAGAAATGGATGGTTTTAAGCAGAGGCTGGAAATTTTTAGTGAAGGGGTATACACCTTGGCAAAGCAAATGGAAGTGCAAGAAATCCAACACACAGAACTCCCACAAGAAATATCAAAGAAAAGACCAGGGGCAGGCAAATTGAAAGAAAGCATGAGATTTCTACAGATGAAATCGAAAGACCCAGAAGACCAACCTCCAGCACAGCATTAAACAAACAAGCAATAACAACAGCAAAACCTCATGATTCAACATACTGCCTCCATACCATATTGCCTCAATAAGACTCTTTTTTTTTACTAAAAGTATTTGAACTGGTGCAGACTTTCAGAATCAACAGGAAGCAAACAAAATGGATTCTCATAGTGAAAGGGGCCTCACCATCTCATTCCATTCACGGACTGCAGGAATCCCATGCAGAACAGCCCAACAAGGGGTCACCGGTGCCTGCTTAAAGCCCTCGCTTCCAGAAGAAGAAGCCCCTCCCACTTTGGGACAGGTGTTCTTTTGAGGAAGTTTTTATTTCCTGACATTGAATCTCAGTTGGCTTCTCTTCCACTTCTTAATTGTACTTCCTCTTACTAGATTCATACCCCTACTCCAGCCTGCCAAGACCCTTTTGTCTCCAGTATGGTCACCTTCCCTCCCACCTTGGTGTTTTCTGCAATTTTATGAGTATATCATCTAGACCTTTGTCCAAGTCATTGATCCCAAAGTGATGCAGAACTGGACCAAGTGCAGATCCTGGGGGTCCTCTCCCAAAGACCTTTTGCTTCACTGACATGGAATCATTAACAACCACTCTTTAATCTGGGTCATACAATCCACCAATTTATCTGTATAGAGCTGGCACCTCTCCATCTTCTCCACAAGGGGAAAAAATGGAAAAATAAAAAGCAGCACAACTAGAATCAGAAGAAAAGATACAGACTACAAGGGAAATTGCTTTATATATCATTAATAAAACTCTAGCATGAAAATCTATAAAATTCAGAGCCTTTCCCCAGTAAACTAATGCTGAAAGCATATCAACAATTTTCCAAAGACAAATGAACTATCAATAGCCACTTGGCAAAATATTCAGAATTACCAGTAATAGAGAAGTACAATTGAAAGCAATCACCAAACAAGCCAATATGTTAAAAGATGGGAAGCCAATTCTTTAAGTAGTTGTGGCAAGATGAGCATAGTGATGTTCTGCTGATGCAACTGTAAATTGGCTCCAGCAATATCAAAACAATCTTGAATTATCTGGGAAAATTAACTAGCTGCTTTGTTCCCCTTGATCCAGAGATCTTCCTACCAGAATTGTATTCCCAAGAGCAACTGACAGCAAGAGAAGAAGTGCCTATAGCCATAAGAAGGTGAAAACAAGAACATGTGCTCAGTCATTAGGGATTGGCTACCTGAATGATCCATATGTGCAGTGCGTGTTCATGTAGTCTAGTTTTGCTGTATTATAAAGGGATGGATAAGAGACATGGAGAATTAAGGGAAATAAGGGAATGCCACATATTAAGTGATGGCAAGTGATGAATGAAGAAGAGCACCCACACTGAGCACAGCATTGGAAATGAGGAGGGTCTGTGACAGTGTATTATCAAATTATTGGGGTGCTAATTGTTTTCAGCTAAATTATTGGGGGCTGGACTGAGTTTTATAAAATATCACTACTTATAAATTAATGGCTTATTGCACCCAGTTTTGGCAGTAAGCATTTATTATTAAAGTATATTAAATATTAGTAAATATTGGCCGCGTGGTATTTAACACAAGCTGAAAAATCCCCCAGCACCATATTATCTCTAAGAGAGCACATGGCCCCAAGCAGAGTTCAGAAGCCCTGTATCACCTACTCTGACCACACCAACTGACTGTGAGGTCCAAAAGTTAGTTCCAAAATGGTGCAGGCTAGGAAGCTCCTGTGTTCCTGACTTTTATCCTCTTTTGATAGTGGCCTGTTGCTACACACTGATCAAAGCTAATTGGTCAGCATCATTCAATCCCATTGATTGACGTGACTTGAGGATGGTCCCTATTAAAATGAGCTCTACTGTAATGACATCAGGGTATGATGGGAGACCCTCTGAGGGCAAAGGCGCTTTCAGATAGGTCTGGTTTTAATCCCCTCAGACCCAGAGTCTTCTCAGCAATCCTTGAAATCACCTTGACCTCTCTCCTAACATTGACTTCTGAAGTGGGGAGAGTTAGAGAATCCCGACCAGAACTGGGTCCCCCCAAAAATCCATTATTAATCATTATTTTCTCCCAACAGGCCACACAAGGGAGGGCAAAAGGCAGAAGGGAACATGAACAATATGCAATCAGTGTTAAAGCAGCCATGTTTCATTTATGTTGACAATCAGTAAACTAGAAAATGCAATATGACATGTTGTATCTTTGAGGCCCTTTTGCTTGAGGATGGTCTCTCTAGAGCATTTGTGTCATGCCCCCATTAGGAAATCTGGTGAAGCCAATGGATCCCTTCTCGGGATAATTTTTAAATGCACCAATTATCAGAACACAAGGATTAAAAATATTTTTTAAAAGCCAAGTTCAGGTGCTCAAGTGGAGAGCCCCCATTCTGTGTGTATGTTGGGGGAGATGGTTATTTTTTGTCCATTGCCTATTGTGTCTAACATTCATACAACTTTCTGATATTATCTTGTTCACTGTTTTATCTCCCAACCACATGCCAAGCTCCATGCGGTTGGGGTCTGGGACTGATCTTTATAGCCTCTCCAGGATTTATTTCAGTAATAAGTCAAGGTTGAACATTCATTTCTATTCATTAAACATTACTCAAACACATTATTAGTTTTTGATGCTATGTTTGCGCAACTATAGTTTAAATATAAAGGCTGCGAAGTTGTGTTGACTTCTTTGTAAATGGAAATCCTGGACAAGCATATGAAATCCAATGGAATGACCTGCGTCTTGTGGTCCTGAGTTCACCATCCCCTCCCACCAGTGTCCCTGCAGGACTGGGAGGCAATCTATTGAGAATACTGTAAAGAAGATGCAGGCTTTGGGTATTGTCTGATGCTTGGGGTCAAAAAACTTCCGCAATTACTTATTTCAGACATGTATAAAAAAGTCTTTCCATGTGAGAGAAATTGTTTGAAAAGGAAGGCATAATTAATATGGAATTCCTATAAAATATATCTCCATTAGTGTTCTGTGTGTTTTTCATTTAGTTAAAAGAGGGGGCTTCTTTAAAAACCCAGCCCATTAATCAAGTAAGTTTTTGCCAGCAATTCAGTATCACTTGGAATCTGTGATGACAGGGGCTCTTTTCTAACATTTTTCTCTTTTGTTTTAGGACTTTCTAATGGAAACATTCATCATGTTTAAAAATCTCATTGGCAAGAACGTCTATCCTTTCGACTGGATTATCATGAATATGATGCAGAATAAGTAAGTACAAAGAAAAGGCCTGCCACATGTCCTGGGGTGGCAGTTTCCTGGAGAATCTGGCACAATGCCTCTGCTCTGAGATGCTGTCATTCCTTTCATGAATTGGGTTTTGGACCCAAAGAACGTTTTGGAAGAGTCTGATGTGGGGATTGGTTGTGGTCTGCTAAGGTGGGAGGGAGGAGGGGAAGAGGGGAAGAAGGAAGCAAAGAAGGGAGGGAGGGAGGAAAGGAAGAAGAAAAGCCAAGCTGATTTATCTCACTTGGTCGGATAACTTACAGCTTATTGCTTTCCTTCCCTTCATTCCCTTTTCCAGAATTCCTCTAACCTCATGAAATGTGTTTGCCTTTCACATAACTCATATCAAGGGGAAAAAGGGATCCGTGTTTCATGTTGAGTGGGCCTTGATGCTTGTTTATCTCAACAGTTGGAACATTTTCTCTTTTGTGATTTAAGGGACTTGGGTTTGCAACTTGGGCCTGTGTGTGTGTGTGTGTGTGTGTGTGTGTGTGTGTGTGTGTGTGTGTGAAAAGACAGTGGTTCAGACCGTTGGCTTGTCTGGCTGGTGGATCTTTTTGACCTCTTCTTTTCCACTCACATTGGCATACTGTTTGATTTACTGTTTAAAAGGAATGTTTTGGCAACTGTCAGATGGAGGCTGGGTCACGACGCCCATCTTTGCCTTTTCTTCAGGTTGCTCTGGGGTGCATAGTTGGGCTCACCTTCATTGTTTGTGGCCCTTTCTCCAGGAAGGATGTCAGAGTGGGTGAGGTCCTCTCTTTAGTAAAGTCCATCGTCACCATCCGCCCTCTATCCTGTACTATTAAGCCCCTGTGCTGTCCTTTTGCATGCTCAAGTTCTCCTGCTGTTGACTTCAGACCCAGAAATAGCTCAAATGCTCGGGCTTTGAATGTGGTTACGTTGGGGAGAAAAAAACTGGCTGTGCAATGGCTTCCTTCTCAATGATAATTCCATCTAAAAGGTGCATTTCAGGTGTGTGGTGTGTGTCCAACAGTGCCAGGGCTGAGGCTACAAACATAACTGAAAACTGTCCCTGCTTTCTAGGAGTTTACATTCTATGAGCCCTTCTCTGCGTGTTTTGTTTTCTATCCACAAAAACAAAGCATAAAATTAGAGTGTGATTCAATAAAAGTCGGGGCAACATCTAGACCAAATATTAGTTTCTTCTTTTAAAAGAACTAAAATGAACAAAATATTCAGCAACTATATTCACAAGTAATTAGAAGCATCAGTAAGAGGCTGACCAAAACAAGGGCATAAGGATGGTGAAGGGCCGTAGTTGAAGAAAGATAAGATGGGGGTGGGCAATGGGCAGAGAGACTGGAATCAACTCTAGCCTCTGAACATGGGCTTCCCTTGTGAAACCTTGTCATCTGCTGAAGGTGACCCAGAAACAAATTCCATTGACGCCTTCTCTATCCTACAAACAGCACTTGTGTTTTCTTGTAGAATTCACCAAGTAGACCCCTTACTCCTCTCACGGGGATTGGGAGCTGACCCTTGGCAGTCTGAAAATAAGGATGTGATCAGGGGTGATTGCAGGGTTCTTACTGTGTGGGTTATGCCATCTTGTTGTGAGACCTGTTACTTTGGAGGGGGTATGATAGATAGGAAAGTGCTCCAGAATTGGGGTCTAGAAGGAACCGGATTGAAGTCTATGATTCCTTGCTGGGAGTGGGAGGGATGAGTCCCTTCACCCATATAATACTCAGTTTTATCACTTGTAGAAAGAGTTAATAAAGACTGAACCCTAATGGCTCAGCCACAAGGTCTGTAAGTCTTAGGCAGGACACACTTTCTCATGGTCGGGTCCATCTTAATTATCCTTGGTCTTGTTTTGGGCAGTCCACAGACTTTACTGAGTTGGGAAACTCTTGGGAGAGAAACTTGCTCCACCGATGGAAAGAAGCAGTTATTCTCTAGCTAATGGTCTTTGAGAGTCTCCAAGGGCACAGGGAGGGTAAGTGATGATGTGGGGTCCCCCAGTCATCAGACACAGGTCCTGAGCCTGGACCCTTTACTCCCCAAACCACACTGATGGTCATCATTGCTGGGGAGGTATTTTGTTTTATTGTGGTGGTAAAGACTTACAAATGGCTCTCCTCACAATTGGAAGGACAGGACAGTGATTACACATGCATAACCTATTTCGAATTTGCTTGCCTTCTCAATAGGGGTTGGGTGGTGGGGAGAGAAAGGGAGAGAATTTGACACTCAAAGTTTTAAAACCACATTTTTTTTTTTGCATGTAATTGGGGGGAAATAAAATATTCAACATAATAAAACTTTTAAAAGGACAGGGAAGAAGGTAATTGTATCCATATTTTGCCTATTAGGGAATTTTGTCTCAGAGAAGTGAACCCTCCCCCCTCCTCTTGGATTTATCTGACCTGAGGTCTCTTTATCTAGGGTGTATCTGATCCCCTAGGGCTATAGGGAGGAGGCACTTTAAAGAGAAAATTCATCTGCCACTCTTAGGGTTGAAAGAGAAGAATCTTAATGTAAGTCTTCCAGCTGGAGTCCTGTGCCCTCAGCGCCCCAGAAAGCGTGGGCTGAGAGATGGACAGTGGGGTGGGGGGGAGATGGGATTATAGCTCAGCCATCCCCGCAGTTGAGCAGAGAGGCATGGCTGGTCTCAAGTAGCATCAATAGGTGAGTATTTCAAGATTGCTGGGAGAGAGCCCAAGGCTCTACCAGTGTGCCACCAACCACCCCCTGCTGAGGATGAGGCTGAGGATGGGGATGGGCTTGGCTATTGTCAGAGCCTCACAACAACGCTGCCAACTCGGCTCTCTTATCCTTACCATTTTACAGATGAGGAAAGGGCACTCTTGGGATCACACAAGCCAGCGAGTGGTTGAGGGAAATGCTTAACCCATCCTCTGAGTCCATGTCTCTCTAATTGTTTGTGATTTAGGTTTTGAGAAATTAAATGCGGTTCCATCTCACTGGAATTCTCATTCCTGGGCAGGGATCACATGACTGCTTTCTTTCTTTTTTTTTAACCGGCCAGAGCTGAGCCCAGGACCTGGAACATACTAGATGCTTATTAAAGGCTTGTTGACTGACTGCCCAATGGCTCACGTGAGCTTCCCAGGTGCCCGAGCCTCCTCATCACCTGGTGACCACTGGAAGGAAGCCCACAAGTGCCCCATACGTTTAATCTAGGAAAGCACATCCAAATTCTAAACAAATTTGGGGGATACAGTTTTCTATGGTCCTTTCGCGGTTTCCTGTGGTGTTTTTCTTCCATCCTAAATGTGCATCTTCAGAGTGTTTGGGGGATTGTATTACCTCAGACTAAAGGCAGTAGCTGGTGTAGGTCCCAGAAGGAAGCTAATGAAACGTACTTCCTGCCTTTGGGTAGAGAAGTGGGGGGCTACTGGTGCGGAATGCTGCACACACAATCTGATTGATTTTACATGTTGGGAATTGGCTCTGATATGCCGGAAAATTATTATGGTGCAAAAAAAAAAACCTAACAAAAAGCAACAGAATAAAATGTTATTCTTTGGTTCGGTTTGTTTGTTACGCTGGTCCCCCATAAAGTGAGGGATTTAGAGCCGGAAGGGACTGTGGAGGTCTTTGAATCTAAGCCCCGCCCCCTTTTAAATAATGTTTTTATTTATTTTTACTCAATTGCATGTAAAAACCATCTTTGGCATTTTTTTTACAAGTTTTGAGCTCCAAATTTCCGCATGGCTCCTTGAGAAAGCAAATCCCGCGAGGGAGATTATACATTTGCATTTACACGTATTAGCCATCTGACCCCGTTATAGTGTATCATTGGTAAGGACACTGACACCCCCAGAGGGGTCGCAAAGCAATTAAGTTTTTGAGGTAGGGTTCAAACTCCGGTCATCTGATCTCAGTTCTCTCCACATTATACCACCCTCCTGTCTCTCAGTCAGCCAGAGACAACATAAGGAAGTTCAGGAATAATCAATCACCTAAATGATGACAATGAGGATGACAGCAATGATAGTATCAGCAACTAGAACAACATTTACCCACTATGCTCAGGGCTTTACAAATATCACCTCATTTGATCTTTACAATAATCTGGGGAGGTTTCTGTTATTAACCTCATTTTATAGTTGAGGAAAGTGAGACAGATGACAGTGACTTGCCCAGGGTCACACAGCTGTCAGTGTCTGAGGCTGGATTTGAATTTCATACTCATAGGGTCTTCCTGACTCCAGGCCTAGTTACCTGATCACCCATGAGGGAATCCTCAGGCTAAGGAAATAAAGACCTGCCTTTGTAGTTGGCCCTGTGTCTTAGAATGGATTTCCCCAACTCCTTGGCCACCCAAGCTCAAATCCGATTGAGCTTTGTGTCTGGGTAATTGTTTGGCCTCTTTTCCCCTCTGTAAGAATGGCTTTGTTTAGGATACTTAAACCTGTCACCACAGGAGGGAAGATGATGCTTCTGCATGTCTTCTGCCTGTGGGGATGAGCCCCTGGGAGGGGATGCTGCCTCATCTTGACCCTGGGGCCCAGAGAGGTGAAGGAAAACTTCCCTGTGCCCATCTCCTGGTGAAGAATTAAAATCTCCTGACGCTGTGGTCTCCCTAAGTCTTGATGCCTGGACCCCTCCCCACTCAGTCCCGGGCACCCAGGTGTCATCTGTCTGCCACGATAGACGTTCCTGGCCCTGAATCTGGTCAAAACTGAGGAGTCTGGATGGGGTACGGAGGCCAGTCCTGAGAGCCAGCCGGGATCCCTGCCCTCAGGGATCTTACAGCCCAGAAGAGTCAGGACAGAGATCTGGGCGAATCCAGTGCACACAATGGAACATCCGTAGGTCATATCACTTTTATAGCATCAGCCCCTCAAGGACAGAGGTTGTTTCATCCTATGCTTTTGTCATGGGGCGCAGAGCACCCCAGAATTTCTCTGGGGCATACCGAGGAATCTTCTCCTAGAGAAACTAAACCAGAGGACAGATAACACCTAGAGAGATAAACTGAACCAAATCAGACTAAGCTAGCTTGGGATTCCTACCCTTCATTCTGGTCTCCCTTACCCAGGAAAGATAAGTTTAGGTGTGGCTGTGGCCTTTGCGTTCTGAAGAGGGATCTGTAGCCACCCCTCACCCAATTCCCTTAGTCACTACCAGTGGGGGATGGTCCTCTCTCACTAAAGGAACTTTCCACAGGCAGATGGTCCACCCCCATCATTCCTCTATAAAAGTACCTTCTAGTCTCCTGTTCGAGGAGATTTGGTACCTCTGAGCCATGTGCTTTATGCCAAATGTCCCCATGAAAAGTCCAAGGATTTCTTTCATGGTTTCCCTCCCCCCACCCTTCCCTTCCCTTGCTCCTAAATAAACTATCACCTTATTCTAACTACTTTTTGTGTGCAAGAGGGTATAATTCTTTAAAGAGGAATTCCTAAGAACCCCAACTCCTACCCCAACCTGTACCCCATTTCCCACCATATCACTTTGTTATAGCCAGCACCTTGTACACAGTAGGCACTTAATGAATGCTTATTGATGGATTGAGAAGTGTTAATAGGCTCATATCTACACCTGGAAGGGACCACAGAGGCCATTTATGGTCCACCTTGTGCCCCATTTTATGGATGGGTAAACTGAGGTACTTAATAAATACCTGTTCCCTTTCTCTGATGACTGCTGTTTGGAAGATATTTCTTGGTTCTAAGCCGTTCCTCTGCATCACCCTTTTGTCCGTGGGTGGCATCATCCTGGTAGCATAGAACCTCATGGGGCCTCTTTGAAGAAAGCCACTCAACAGAGAGTAACCTGACCATGCAGCCATGAACAACCAAGTGGGTGAAGACTGTATCTTACCCAGATGGAGATGTGAATTTGGATGAACAGCCTATAGTGGTAGCCTAGAGTATGTCGGGGCAGTTGGGATTGGAATGAAACAAAGGAGTTAAAACAGGATGACCCCTAGTTTCCACTGGTCTTCTTTATGCCTGTTTTCTGCAAGTGCTATTGTGTGTCTGCCAATCTTGGAATACAATAGGCTCCAGAGACTTGAAAACTAATATCCTTCAGAGAAAGACTCTAATGGAGGAGAAAAGGAAGATAAAAATGCATCTGATCTCATAAGGTCCCTCTGTTAGAAAGCCCCTGAGGCCATCCTCTCCTATTCAAGCCAGACCTGAATAGGTTTCCCTGCTTATTACATCCTTCCAGCTTCAGCTTGAATACTTCCAGGGAGGGAGAACTCATTACTTCCCCAAGGAACTCATTGATGCACTTTGGACAGCTTTCTTCATTAGGGAGAATTGTTTTGTTGTCATCAAACCTCCCATCAGTTGTTAGACTTTTCCTAATTTATGAACCACACCCCCAAACTAGCCCAGTTCCTTATATATAGTAAGCAGCTGATAAATGGTCACTGATTTGAATTGAACCGAATATTATTTGCATTCCTCCTCTATTCTACTAACTCATAAACTCCTTGAAGAAAGGGTCTATATTTTTGTTAGTTTTGTTTTTAATGGTTGTAAACTCCTGGAATGAGCATGGAGTTAGAGGACATGGGTTCAGAACCCACCTGTGCACCTTGTTTTCTCTGGCCAGATCCCTCAGCATTCCTAGTCTTTGGTTCTCTCAGCCTTCAAAGGTGGGAGGTGGACCAGGTGACCTCCAAATCCTTTTCAGCTCCAAGTCAATGATTGTGTGAAACCTCCCCCTGCACCCAACACTGGCAGTGGGTCGAAGCAGGTTCTTAGCCGGCATTCCTTGCCCCTTGCTAAATTGCTGGAATTAGTACCTGCTGCTTTTCTCCTGTGCTGGCTGGTTTCTTTCCTGCCTCAGGCCCAGTGGCTCCCCTTTTTTTCCTCTGCTTCTACAACTTTGGGATGTCTGATTTGCCACATTAGCCCTTCAGCAATTCTCCACATCAATGAAATTGATCTTCCTAGTGATGTGTTTGGGTGAGATGGTTGGAAGGAAGAGAAAATCCTTTTCCCAGACCACTCTAGACTGCTGCCTTTGATTTCCTGATTCAGCTTTTTCTTGGGGGCAGGGGGAGACAGGGCTCAGAACAGAAAGAACCAGAAGCTCCGTTGCTCTTCCAGAATGGTAGGTGACCAGGAGGCCTCTCTCAGCTTCCGTGTGAGCCTGCTGGACCCATGGGTGTCCTTCCTGAAGGCATGTTTGATCCACTGATGGACGGGTTGGTCTGCCTAAGTTTTCTCCACTGTACTCATGACTGTGGTCTATGATGCTTCTTCTTCCTTTGGGAATTCCATTGACTTCCAAGGTCTAAGCAGATTTTCTGTGGGGAGTTGGAGCTCTGCCCCAAGGACAGTCATCCACTGGGGTGGATCTGGGAAGGACGTGAAATTCAGCAATTCCCTCCATTACCCAGGTGACTGGAATTGGGTTTGATTCTCCAGCCAGGCTAATGAGAGCAGCTGTGTTTTTGTCACGATTTGACCTAGTACGCATTTTCATTGAGAAACTAAACTGGAGATAAACTTGAAATGCATCTTGAAGTAATCATTGGATAGATTTCTTTCGTTTTTGATACTAAAACTAAATGGACCAAGTTTTATTCCAAGCAGTTGGAATGGAGTGTTGTTTTTAAGATGTCCACTTAGAGGTAATCAGGACTTGCATATTATTCATGTATCATTAATATCTTAAACGAGTGTTTATTAAGACTAGCTCTTCATGGATGTGACAGAGCTTAAAGGCTCAGACTGAATGCCTTCTGTGCCCAGACAGTCCCTTTCAAGGAGATCTCTGGAGAGTGGAGGCAGCTTGAAGACAGGGTCCATTTCTGAGCAAAGACCTTTGCACACAGTAGGTCCTTAATGGACAATTCTTGGGTTAAATTGAAAGGAGTTTCTTTTTTTGGTTTGTCTGCCCCTGTATTCACAGTGTTTGTTCCCTGCAATATTGATGTTAGAGAGAGTGGTGGTGAAGAGCAGGGCTTCTTAAACTTTTCCCACTCGAAACCCCTTTTGGCCTTACCCTGAGCATATAAGCATATAAAAGAGGGATACATGACCTTTTACTGTACCCAAATTTTTCATGACCCCCACATTGTTACATGAGCCCATATGGGGTCTCGACCTATAGTTTAAGAAGTTTTAGTCAGGAGAGTCAGAGCTCGGGAATGGATGATCCCTGTGTATGAGAAGGATGAAATAGGAAGGGAAAAAAATGCTATCTCTTCTACCATTTTGTTTCATGATCAAACTTCGGAGGAACTGGTGTGGGCCTTAGTGGTAACTGATACTGGCCTTCATGATTCAGAATACCATAGTCATGCTCCTTGTGGTGGCCCCTTTTCCAACTGGGGATGTCTTTCTTGCCCCCTTAGTGAAATAGGGGTCAGCTCATTCTGGTAATTAAGACAATTAACTAGATCAGTCAGTCAATAAACATGTTTTAAGCACCTACTATGTGCCAGGCTAGATGCTAAGAGTTGGAGATACAGGAATCTCAGTCTAATAGGGGAGAGAAAATGCAAACAGCCAAGTATAAACAAGCTAGAGACAGAATAATCAACAAAGATAAAGCACTAGAATTTAGAGGGATCAGATCCAAGGAAAAGGCAGAGTAGTGTGGTAGCTAGGGCATTAACACTCAGCAAAACGTGCCCCAACTTGCAACTATACTAGCTGTGTGACTCTGGAGAAGTCATTTAAAAACATCCCCTCTGTGCCTCAGTTTCCTCATGTGCAAAATAAGAGGGTTGAACTCAGTGACCTCTAAGGTCCCTGCCAAGTCTAAATCTATGACCCTATGAAACCCCTTTTTGGGAAAGAAGGTACTCTTTAAAAAGAATACTGTGCTGGGCCAAGCCAGAATTCCCTGGACAACAAATTAAAGTACCTTACATTTAGAATTTAAAGAGGCATAACACTCTTATCTAATATAACACCCTCATTTTAAAAAATTATTTTTTGGGGGGAGGCAGGGCAATGAGGGTTAAATGACTTGCTCAGGGTCATATAGCTAGTAAGTGTCAAGTGTCTGAGGCTGAATTTGAACTCAGGTCCTCTGAATCCAGGGCTGGTGCCTTATCTACTTTGCCACCTAAGCTGCCCCCAAAATTAGATTTTTTTTTTTATAATTAATGAAAACCACTTTCTGTCCCTCCCACCTCTCTCATGTCCAGTAAGGAAGAAACAAAGAAGGAAAGAAAGACCCTTGTAATATGTAGTCATGCAAAACAAATCCAAGCACAGGCTATGCTTAAAAAAAAAAAAAAGTGTCCATCTGGTCTCTGAAGCCTTCAGAAGTCTGCTCTGTCAGAAGTTGGGTAGTGCGCGCCATCATGAATCCTTGGCAATCATGCCAAAACCTCCTTTTACAGATAAGGCAACTGAGTCCTAGTGATGGGAAATGACCCGCCCAAAGTCACACAACTAACTCATGGCAGGCTGAGAAGAACTGTGCTGGGAAATGCACCAAACTCTTCCCTTCATTTCCTATTTCCCACCACCCCCAGTTTTTCATGTGCTTAATCCAGCAGCCTGACACCATGGCCAGGTCATTGGGCTTGGAGTGAGGAAGAGCTGGGGCCAGATCCTACCCCAATTGCTCTGATCCTCAGTTTCTTCATTTGCAAAATGGGGATAATAATGGTACCCCCTTACAGATGTTCTGCATTTACCAAATGAGAAGCATCTATAAAGTGGTTTGCAAACTGGAAAGCCCTATGGGAAGTGAGTCAGTCACTTATTAATTAGAGTGAAATAATATAGTATTAATAAGAATTTCAGGGCTCTAAATCTAAATTTGGAGAGTGGCATAATATTGTTTTAGGAAGCTCTGGGTCTTGGCCTAGGATTCAAGAATTGGAGTATTCGGGGTAAAAAAAAAAGAGAACAGAAGCTTTGCCAGATTTCATGAATTAAGGATTCCTTTGAGGCCTCTGGTGTTACAGTAACGCTGGACACAGAGTTAGGAAGACCTGAGTTCAAATTCTGTCTTGACCATCTGACCAGCTGTGTGATCCTGGACAAGTCACCTCATCACCCTCTGCCTCATTTTCCTCAGCTGTAAAATAAGAGTGTCAGCCTCAGTGGCCTCTGACCTTCCTGCTCTTAATCTTTGTTCTCATAATTTACAGACTTGAGGACAGAGCTCCTTGCAGTGGCTCCAAGCTGAGGGTGTCAGCCCCAAAGAGTGATGGGAAACATGAGACTTGGGAGCCAAGGAGGGGAAGGAAGGGATGGTGAGCCCATCCTAGCCAGTGCCTTTCACACGGGGCTCTGCACAGGGGAGCCGCACCCCTCAGAGGCAGCTGGATGAAGGGCTCCTCCCCACAGTGTTTGGCCTCCAAGCTCTCACCAGGACAGTTCTTACAGGCTCTTTCTCCGTAGCCCCATCTGCCATATAAATGTCATTCCCGAGGTGAAGGAAATACAGCAAGAAACAAGTTCAGGAAATATTTATTAATGTTTCCTCTGTACAGAGCCCTGTGTCGGCCCCTGAGAAAGATGGATTGTTCAGATGAGAAATGGTCCCTAACCTAAAGGGCTTTGGATCCTTGTACAAAAGATGGTGGTGCAGCCAGGAAAAACCTTGGCTTCAGAATCAATGGGCTTGGGGTTTAAACGCCATACTGATGTAGTTGAAAATCTACTGAACTTGGACTCTCAGGAGCTGAATTCGAATCCTGGCTATTGCTTACCTGGCTTAGAGGCATCATGTACCATGGAAAAAGAACAGACTAAAGCTTCCAAAGACCTGGGTTCAAATCCTCCAATAGCTGACTGGTAATTCTGAGTGCTTAGGGGAGTAGAATGGGAGTCAGGAAGACCTCAATACAAATTCTTTCCCAGAGTATCTATAGATGGATGGATGGATGGATGGATGGATGGATGGATGGATGGATGGATGGATGGATGGATGGATGGATGGATGGAGAGAGAGAGATAGATAGATGGATGGATGGATGGAGATAGATGTAGATAGAAAGCTGGCTCTTGAAGAACAGATGAGATGAATGATAGCTATAAATAGATGGACACAGAAGGACAGATCATAAAGGCTGATGATAAAGCTAGAGATGATTAGAGGTAGATGAATGACAGCTATTGATCGGTGATAGATGGGTTGATAGCTACTGTGGCACTGTGCTAGTCCCTGGGGATAGAAAAAAAAGACAGGATCGTCTCTTCCCTCCAGGAGCTTACATTCTAATGTAAGATGACAGAATAACAAAAGGTACCTTTCTGTGCCTCTGTGTCTCTGTCTATAAAATGAAACAATCAGACTCAGTCTCTTCCAGAGCCAGATGAACGATCCCATGACTTATGCTCCTCAGTTTCTTTATCTGTAAAACAAGAAGGATGAACTCCTATCTGAAGCCCCCAGTAGCTCTAAAACCGTGGTCCTTATATAACTTG
Source organism: Dromiciops gliroides (assembly GCF_019393635.1). Lineage (NCBI taxonomy): Eukaryota > Metazoa > Chordata > Mammalia > Microbiotheria > Microbiotheriidae > Dromiciops > Dromiciops gliroides. Next base: position 8,563,194 of record NC_057862.1, on the reverse strand, counting down.
ACCTCTAGGCCTGAGTTTTCTCATCTCTAAAATGAGGGGGTTGAACTAGCTGATGGATCTTCCATAGCCCTTGCCTTAAATTCTGATAAAGAAAGGACAGTGTGACCCCTAAAAAGTGCAGGTAGAGACAGGGAGAGCCTCTTTTCTTGACCACCTCTTGCTGTCTTCAGCCCAGCACAAATGTCTGGATGAAATGTCAATGAACTCGGTGTGTTTGTATGTACCTGAATACACACACCTATTGAGGGAGGCAGACAGATCTATGCTTAGTTGGTTAATGGATCGACTAATTGATAGCACAAAAATTACCCAAGTGTCCGTCATAGAGAGTAGATGAAACAGGCCCCAGCAGGTGCCGCTCCCTCGAGCATTATATAACGTCGATGCAGGAGGGGTCTCCTGAACTGAAAAAGACAGACAAAGACACTGCTTTAAATACATTCTATTAAATCATCCTCCTGTGAACGTTTCCAAATGGGTTTTGTCTTTTAAGCTGCAGCTCACCCTATTAGCCATCAAACCTTGCTCTGTCTCAAAATAGGCCCTTTCAAATTTGCCGTCCTCCAGGGTCCCTGTGGAACCGGCTCAGAGAGTGGAGCTGAGCATGCTTCCTTCTGTATGGGCCTTGCTCATTAAAGGCCTCCTACCCAAGGGCCGGAGGACACTAAAGTAATTACTTGGCAGTAATTAGATCTCACCATCACATGCATGCTCAGAGACCCATTCATTATTCTGAAGCCAGGCTGCCCAGATTCCCTTCCCTTTGTCAGTATCCTCTCCTCTAAATTTAACTACCGTCTCTCGGCTGCCACCACTGATGTCACAGCCTTCCTGCCCCACGAGGCCATTAAAAAAAAAAAAAAAGACTATAGAAAGGGGCTTGGGTAAACTCAGATGACTGATAACCTCAAATCACTTACTGCTTCTTCTACTTCCCCTCCCCTCATCCCCCCCCAAATGACAGTGCAGTTGTAGTGTGTGGCCAGGGATGAGTCGGCTGGCCATTCTCGAGTCTAGCTTTGGAGAAAACAATAACGGTTTCAAAGGTGATTAAAACAAAACTGCCCTAAGAAGAGATGTCAAGGAGGCTGAGGCCGGCCCGTGGCTTGTGCTTTGAGCTTGGGCCTTCTGAGCTGCAGTGGGGGCAGCCTGGACCAACAGGGGCCTTGGTGACCAGCAGAGCAGCGTGGGGAGCTAGGTGCTTCGCCGAGTCAGCTGACTTGACAGCGTCTATTTCAGGCGGGTTCGGGAGATTTCGAACTCCCTCCAGTCCTCCGATTGGGAGCATCATCCATTCAGTCCGCGAGCGCTTCCGTGCCTGGCCTGGCCCCGAAGCTGCGCTGGTCTCCATGGGGAAATCACCCTCACTGAAGGAAATCCGGGAGTGCCCCTGGTAGGCCGCAGGTGTAGTGGACTGTGCTCCGAAGTGATGGGGGAGGGAAGGACAACGTGAGGCGGGAAGGGATTCGTTTCCCTCGTCCAAAAGTGGCCACATCGTGTAACAGTATGCTCCATCTTGAAGACGAAAAGGGAAAACGGTTCTTTTCATCGCACCTCAGCATTGGAGCATTCCTTTCTTGCTTTTCTGGGGTTTCCCCTCCTCTGACACCCTGTGCATCAGTGAGGCATCGGTGAGGGATTGGGGCTTGGGGCTTGGACAACAACAGGAAGACTACAAAGGGGTTCGTTCCGCAGGGCCAAGGCGTTAGACCGTGAAGGGCCTGGTGACCTCCCCTGTGTGCCTGTGATATGTGGTTAATTATTATAAAATCGATGCAGTTATGCTTTCGCTTCAATAAGCGACTGAGCTCCCTGATGTGGCTGCTGCCTCCGTCAGTACAGCCCAGAGCATGACGTCTCCTGGTCCGGGGAGTCCTGGCTGTGACTTCCGCTGCATGTGCACGGAACGGAGCTGGCCAACAGGCTGCCGGCCGAGGGTCGTCTTCTGCGCAGGGGGCTCTGAACCTCGGGGCCAAGAACGGTATTTTTAAAAACCTTGATCCTGGTGTCTCGGTATCATTATTCTTCTTTATAATGGGTCGTGCTTTATTTGCCGTGCGTGCGTAAGGACTCCGGAAGGCATCTGTAGGAGTCCTACGGACCCGGTTCTGGGCTCTTCACTGTTCTGCTCACGCCGGGGGAGGGCATCGCTTGTGGGCGTGCACGCCTCACAGGGGCAGTGTGGCTCAGTGGATGGAGAACTGGTTTCCGTGCCACGAAGACCCCATCCAAGCACCCTAGGGGTGAGTCACTTAACCCTTCACTTCTGAGGGCCTAGTTGAGCTCAGCTGCAGATCTGCATGGGTGGAGGGAGTTCGCTCACCAGGAGTAGCCTATGCCAGTATGATCATCCACCCCCAGTCCATGTATATACGGGCAGAGACTGCTTTATCCCTCATTCCCGATCCCTAGGACTTGGACCTGGTGCTATTTACATCTTTGTATTGAACTGAAGCTATCGTTGCAGCTTCAGCCGAATGATGGTCTTTCTAAGGTAATTTCTCATACTCCCCTATATAAATAAACCCTTTCTGGGGCTTTACAAGTCTTGCCTCCGTTTTGCCTGAGTTTGCTCCCGGTCTCATCCATCACACGCCCACGTCCTTAACACATTACAGCATCCCTGGGAAGCTATACGGGCCATTAGTGGGGATGTGTCTCCCCTTGAATGAGCCCCGGTTCCTCCTTGTGCTGCTCCCCCATTATTTGCCTTCCAGCTCACAGCCAAAGGGGCAGCCAACTCTCGATAACCGCCTATCTTGGAGAAACATTCTGCTCACTCTTTCTCAGAAGAAAAGCTCACTGCCCCCACCCATAACCTTCTGCTGGGGAAATCAGTGTTGGTACACACAAATATCACAGTGATTTAAATGGGAAATGTGTTAGTATTCAGCACAGGGCTGTCTTTGCCTTTTCAAGGCGTGCAGAACCCAGCAGCCCAGCTTGACTGTAGAAGAAGCGGCATGCCCTGGTAGCAGCCCCTTCCCCCCACCGTGCCCAGGCCATGCCAGTTGGTCAACTTGCATCGTCTGTCTGGACTCACTGGAAGACCTGGTGGATGTCCGGCTGGCTAAAGGGTTGTGCGTGAAGGCCAGTCACTGTTTTACCAGGGAACCTCTCATTTGCAAATGGTCTTCAGGAGACCCTTGGAGAAATTCTTTAATCCACTCAATGACCTAACAAACATTTACTGGGTCTGCACTTATTGGGTGCCCAGTTCCCTGTGAGGCATATTTTTCACTTGATGTCCAAAGTCACCTGCCAAAAGCCCAGGTCTGACCAGCCAGGTGTCAGGAGTAGATGAAGCACTTCATGGGACTCAGGCAGGACCGAATTCAAATTCTGCCTCAGACTAGCTATGTGACCCCTGGACAAATTATATTTGTAAAAGGGACATCTGCCTCATTTGTGAGGATCAACACGGATAGCATATCAATGGGCTTTGCAAGCAGATGTAATTAGGATGCCAGCTCTTATTCATATTGGGACGCTAGGGGGCACCAGAGTGCACAGGACGCTGGGCTTGGAGATGGAAAGACTTATCTTCCTGAGTTCAAATCCAGCCTCAGGCACTTGCTAGCTGTGTGACCTTAGGCAAGTCACTTGGCCTCCTTCCAGCTACTGCTTTGGTAGGACCTTCTCCATGAGGACTGCCCTGATGCCCACTTAACAGACTTCTTCCCTTCTGAAATTCCTTGGTGTTGCTTTCTGTCTACTCTGTACTTAATTATCTGCGTACACTTTATTTCCCCCAGTAGCTCAGAAGTTTAAGAGCAGAAGCGATTTTCTGTTTGTCTTTTTTTGAGTAGTGTCCAGGACAAGGCCTTCTGTGTAGGTCAGTCCTTAACAAATGTTCATTACTTTTGTCCACCACTCCCCAAGTCCCTAACTAGATGGATGTCAAGCTAGAAAGTCTTCAGTGGGCCCCACAGGGCATGTTCTTGGAGCCGATTCAGTCACTCGATTTTTCACCAACTTCATTTAGTAACAAGACAGACAGATTAAGCATTTATTAAGTGTTTGCTGTATGTCTAACACTGATAAGTCCTGGCAATACAAATAAAAGTGAGCAAGATAGTCCCTGTCTTCAAAGAGCTTGCATTCGAATGGGGGAAGACAAGAAATAAAGGTGCCCTTAAAAAATAAATAAATAGATGATAGATGGATGGATGGATGGATGGATGGATGGATGGATGGATGGATGGATGGATGGATGGATGGATGGATGGATGGATGAGAAATAAAGGGGCCCTTGAAGGGGCCACAGTAAGAAATGATGGTGGCCCGAGTGCATGGTTTAGAATTGGTGGCTGGGGAGTCACGTGGACTTCTGCCTCTAGATCAGACAGCCTGGTGACTGGGCTTCTCAGAGCTTATCTATCAGAAAAGTTTGTTTCCCTCTACTTTGACATACATATACATATGTGTATAAATAATATGTCAATAAATAAAATATGTATATTTACATAAATGCATATACTTATGTAAATACACTCATAAAGAGATGGTTTATATACATATATGTGGATAGAGAAGTCATAAGTAAGCAAGATCTATACATTTAAACACGTTTACATATGCATATTTAAATGTAGTCATAAATATATTTCAAATAGATGTGCCTTATGCGACAAGAAGTACTCAATGTGTACTCCATGAACTTTAGGCTACAGGTATAAGATGAGAAACCCTCACCTCTGTTGGTGAAAGCCTTGTTGGAAGGCAGTCATCCTGCCGTCTGTTGTCTGCCGCCATCTTGTCAGCCTTTGGGATGGCTTTGCTTTCTTACTTGGTTTGGAGACAAAGTCCCAGAGAAGGGAAGCAGTCCTGAAGCTGCCTTTCTTTCTTCCTTTTAACAAACTTACAGTCAGAGGAGGGCCTGGTCAGCGGCACAGTTTGGCCTGTCACGGTCCCAGTCGGCCCACGCAGCTCACCATCATAGAGCATCTCCTCTGTAGCTCACCAAGGCAGTGGAGATGGGCCCTGCCTTCCTTAAAGTGCTTACCCAGAGTAGGATGGAGAATAATACTCAACACAAACAGAACCAAGAGAAAGGCAAAGGTGAGGACATTTAGAGACTCTGGCATGGATCTGGGAGACGTAGGCGTGAGGTGGCAGGCTCCCCTGCCCTTTGGAGGGCTTCTCCTAGAGGCTGCATGACCACTTAGTTCATCTGTTATAGTGTGGCCTGGACTGGAAGGCCCCAGAGCATCCATTCCGACACTTAGACATTCTGCCTTTCTAGTTAAGAAAGAAATACCTTCCCTGTTTTGTTTATTTTAAACCATGAGCTAGCAATGCAGAAAACAGTTCAGCCGCACACACTCAGTGTGTCAGATACCTCAGAGCCCAGCCCAAACCAGATTAAAATGTAATTTGGAAATATCGAACAAAATAAGTAGAAACACAATAAAATGTAGACAGCATCACATAAGTCAATATGTGGCACACCAGGATCCTTCTGTGTGGGTTAGTGACCCCATTTCTATTTGGGTTTGATACCACTTCCCTACACCTTTGACTAATGGAGTATTGTTCATTGAACAAATCATTTCCTAGGGATTTTCATTAAAGCCTCTCTTTTATTTTATATGGTGTCCCTCCCAACCCAAGTTTCCCATGGCTGCCCCCTGGGTTAGTACTCATTTGTCTCTTGGGGTGTTTTGCCCTATTAACAAGTGAGTTACAGATATGAGCCCTCAAAGTGGACCCCAAGGATGCTGTTAGATTTTAGAATTGAAAATTGGATATTTCATGCTCTCCAAGAGGTGAATTCCCCATGCTTAGACTTTAGCAAAATGTGCTACCAGAGTAATGACGGAGAGAGCACAAGTTTGGGATCCCAAGTAATTAATTCGTTAGGTAGGTCATTTCAGGGAGAGACCATTTGCTGGCTCCGTGAGCTGTGGAGTGTGTGTGTGTGTGTGTGTGTGTGTGTGTGTGTGTGTGTGTGCATACGTGTGTGTGCAGTGTGCATGTGTGTGTGTTTTCCTACTGAGCTGAGTATTGAAGGGCCCAACTATACTGGGTTCATGTGGAGGGTGCATTGGGATCAGATGCTGAATGCAGATGTGGAGAGATTTACTTAGTAGAAGCAGCTCATGGATTAGGGAGGATCTAAGTTGTGTGCATGAGTGCAGTGGAATATTACTGCATTATAAGCTGTGGCGAATAGCATGACTATAGAGAAGAATAGGAAGAATTTTATGAGCTGATGAAGAATAAAATCAACAGAACCAGGGAACCAGTGTCACTTACAATGTCCACAACGTTGTGGTTGTGGAACAAACCACAAAATACCTGAAACTTGATGCTACAAAATGCTAAACACTAAACGTGGCTCCAAAGAAGGAGGAGATGCTGGAGGAAGGTGAAGTCAGTAAAAAGAGAGGTGTGGAGGTCTACTTCCCTCCCTCCTTTGCCAACGTGGGACAGCCCCATGGGTGATGGCGTGAAATTTTGTTGTTGTTCTCATTGATGATGTGGCTGTATTACTTAGTTTTCTTTTTTTTTCCACATAAATATTTTATTATTTTCCAGTTACATTTAGTGATAGTTTTCAACATTTGTTTTTATAAGATTTCTAGTTTCAAATTTTTCTCCCTCCCTCCCCCTCTCCAAGACAGCAAGTAAGCTGATATAGGTTATATATATATACAATCACATTGGACATATTTCTGTATTAGTCATGTTATGAGAGAAGAATCAGAGCAAAAAGGAAAAACCTCAATAAAGGAAAACAACAAAAACAAAAGCAATAGAAATAGTATAGTTCAATCTGCATCCAGATTCAACAGTTCCTTTTTTTTTTCTTTCTGGATTTGGAGAGCATTTGCCATCATGAGTCCTTTGGGTACTAGTTAGTGTTTTAAACCTTCCCCCCACTCCTGCCCCTTTTTCATTCTCTGTTTTAACAAGTGGCTCTCTGGGAGGGATCATGGGAAAGGACTGAATGGGAGATATAGAGGATATAAAAAACAAAATTAAAATTTTTAAATGCAAGGTTTACTTAAAATGCCCATACTTCAGCCCTGTCCGTGCAGTATTTTATATGATCTCGGACCCAAGAACACAAATGTATGTGGATTGTATATATGACCCTCAAAGCTCCTTGACTTTGTCTTACTCCCACATGGTAGCCTCCCCCCAGAGCTGCTGTGGAGTGATACAATCCACTTTTTGGCCAAGCCTAATGGGCAGGAAAAGACCAGGAGAAACTTCCTGTTGACTATAATTCTATAAGATTGGATCAATATTTCAGCCTGACCCTTGTTCAAATAAAAATGATGGAACAGTATCTCTCAAATTGGAAGGGGCCCCAGACACCATCCTTTTTAATCAATTCCTTTTCTAGATGAGGAAATCGAGGTGCATGGGGGTTAAGTAACTGGGTTGAGGCTACACAAGACCTAAGTGACAGCTAGGATTTGAACTGAGGCCCCAACCCTAAACATGTCAGCATCTACTCCCCCACGCCTCCCCCTCACCGCCGGCCATCTTCTCACCCATTAGTCCCTTCTCTGCTGGCTGTATACAGGCCAGAGTCATTGTCCTCCTTAAGACACTCCCTCGATCCCACCTTTCCCCAGATCTAATGACTTTTGGGGGACGGCTGACAGAGTAGAGGGCAGAGTCAGGATCCACAATGTCTGCACAAACTACTTGGGTCTGAATAGAGGGCGAAATGGCATGGAGATAGGTGTAAAGTATGATGCTGGAGTCTGACGAATACAGGATGGGGGCGGCATGGAGAGGAAGTGGTGTGTGTGTAAGAAGCCTGGGAATTTGGGTGACTCGAACTCGCTCTGAGTCAGCTGTGTGATGATGGCAGATCAGGAAAAAAGCAGTTAATGTCATTGTGGGCTGCACTGAGAAGCATGACCAACAAGAGAGCTCATAACACTTCCTGTTATGCTCCGTCCTACGCAGAGCAAACATGGATGATTGCCTTCAGCTCTCAACTCGCATTTTAGAGGGGACGTCAAACAGTTCTAGAGCATCCACTGGAGGGCAGTGCGAGTGGCAAAGGGCATTAATTCCAAGCTGTATGAGGAACAATTCAAGGGACTTGAGAGATTTAGGCTAGAGAAGAGAAGACTTGGTGGGGGAGGAGAGGAACCCGTGGAAGAGTGATCAGAGTTTTTCCAGTAAAGAGAAGATTCCTCACAAGAGCTGTCCCATGGGAGATGGTGGGTTCACCTCCCAAAGGCTCTTTAAGCCAAGGATGGATGTCCACTTGTTGTGAGTTACAGAAGGTGCCACCATTCATCCTGGATCAGCCAGATGACCCCTGTCATCCCTTCCAGCCCCGAAATTCAGTGAATCCAGATTCTTGCTAGCTTGGGTCTAAACATAGTGGGTACTTTGATAAACATTTGTAGCATTAACCTGAATTTGATAAATTCCAGAGATTCTGCAAATCAAGGAATGCTATGTAGGGTATAGAATCCTTGTAAAGAGGTGTGAGGAATTGGACCTGGCACCATGTGTGAATGAACATGTTTTCTTCCAGGGGAATCTTTATCACTTCCCACACTGGATCCGTCACTGTCCTTTGGAGGGGATTGTGAAAATGCCTCTGCATGAGTGCTCGTCTTCCTGGAAAGATCTTTCCTTCTCTCCTCTTTTCCTCTTTGTCCAGTCCCTGAAGGCAACTGTCTTTAAAGGGCATCCAGAAGGACTAGAAACACTGGCTAATGTTTCTTCTTTGAATTAAATCATCGTTCCTCAATATTGACTGTAGCACATCAGGGAGACGAGGGCCCGGAATATTCTGTAACTGAGAGTTCCTGGCTCTAAGAGCCTGAATAGCATTTGAAGGTCAGCGCAGCTGGCTCTTCTGAATGGTCTGCATGTGCTTACGAAGAAGCAGGTCAAGTCTTCCCCGGTGGAGGGAAGGTAAGGAGACAAAGGGGCAAACACGACTGACTTCTATTGAGATAGGTGTTCTCTGACCCATTCTGGGGGGTATTCATGCCTGGTCACTCAAAGATTTCCTCCCACTATGCTTTCCAAGATGATTATGTGCTGAAGTGGGTACTTATTCAGGAAGCATCCAGAGTGAAGCCCCCCAGATAGTGTTCTTCACAGGGATTAATGATAGCCTGGCTACTCTCACAAAGATGAATTGTAGAAAGACGAATGCAGTGAACATGAAGACTGCCCATGTGAGGAACCATGGGATGTTCCACTCCTTCTGTCCTCTGAAGTGTTCCTTATCTCCCAGCCTTTCTTTATCAGCCATCTGCAAAAACTATAGTGGAAAGAACATGGGTTTGTGTGTCATGACTGTCCTGGGTTCAAATCTCACCTTCATTTCTTGCTAGCTATCTAGTTAAACTACTTCATTTCTCTTAGTCAGAGATTCCTTGTTTGGAAAGCAGTGATAATGATGTCTCTAGTACCCCACTTCCAAGGTGGCAAAAGGGTTGACCTAAAGTAGACACAGGACTTTGTCAGCCTACAAAAATCTGTGCAGAGACCTCTGTCTTTCCCTCCCACTATTTTCAGTCCAGAGAGAGGGGAGAACAGAAACTGCTCTGAGGATTGTTCCCCTTTTCTGACATCTCCATTCTCTCTCCCCCCCCTTTTTTTTTGTGGGGCAATGAGGGTTAAGTGACTTGCCCAGGGTCACACAGCTAGTAAGTATCAAGTGTCTGAGGCCAGATTTGAACTCAGGTCCTCCTCAATCCAGGGCTGGTGCTTTATCCACTGTGCCACCTAGCTGCCCCCTTCATTTTCTCTTGAAACTTCATTGGACATAATGGATAGTTCATTCACTTGTGCCCAGGTAATGATAATGGTCATTGACTCACTTGCATCCATTTGCAATCTCCCATTGAAAGGAAGTTCTTTGAGGGCAGAATGGGTTACATTCTTTTCTTTGTGTTTCCAGTGCCAACACAGAACCTGGCCAATAGGAGGCACTTAATAAATGTGCATTGAATTGAGCAGAATCTGATTGAATTAGCGAGATTTCCTACAGTACCCTAACTTATAAGAAGCAATTTTTTTGGGGGGGGGATTGTCTAATAGAACTACTATAAGAAAGTGAAAATGTATAGGAGTGTTTGGTTCCTGTCAGGAGAACCCTGCTGGTCACCCACTGTTTTTGTCCTTCATCTGTCCCCAAATCCCTCTTCATGCCCTGTGCCCATGGTCCAATATGGAATTAACCAAAAAGGGCCCTCCGAATGTCCAGTGCTGTGGGATCCTGTGGTGCATGGAGAGCAGCTAGGTTCTGCTCTCCTTTCTCAGGTCCTACTCAGAGGCAAGGGGTGTTGCCAGGCTCCATGTCAGGTCACCGTGTCCTCATTTGTAAGGCACAGATAGAATATCGACTGGGTATTCAGCTGCTAGACATCTAACAAAGGAACTTTCCTCTGTCCCCTTTACAAATGAGCCATCACCCTCCTTTCCATGGAATGTCTGGCATTTCTTTCCCTGCCCCTGCTCCCAGACTCCTTGCCAGCCACAGTCAGGGGCAGTGTGGTGAAGGTGTGGGATAGGAAAGAGAGAAGGTCCCGCCCTCCACCTCCATTAAGCAATCCAAGCCCCAACACCTGTCCTCTGTGGAGCAATAATTCGGTGAATAGTTCAGATTCCCCCGTTGCTGCTCCGCCCACTTGACCATCATCTCTCCCAATTTCTGTAGAATAAAGAAGGCGCCGTCATAGAGCAGAAAGATGCCCAGATTTAAGTCTGAGTTCAAATAGTGTAAGGTAATGGAGAGTGGGCTCCACTTGGGTGTTGGGGGACGTGTGTCCCATCAAGTCGTGCCACTTACTGCCGGGTGGACAGAAAGAAAGAACGGCCTGGTGTCAGACTCCACACTTTTATTAATGACCCAAACCCAGCTTGTCAGTGAGGCCAGGAGCCCTCCGGCCACTGGGGAGCAAAAGTCGAGCATCCTGCTGGGGCCGTGGGGTGGGCCTGGCAGTTACCCCATGTAAGCAACAGGAGCCCTGAAGAGGGGGGTGAGGAAGGACATGGCAGAGGATGTGTGTGCTAGGAAGGGAGGCTGGGCTGATCCCATGGGAGGTGTGAGGGGTGATGCCAGGTGGCTGCAGGACTCTCCCGCTACCCTTGTGGTGATCGCGGAGGGCAAGGAGGCATCATTAAGTACCTGCTGTACTTTGTAGTAAGAAGTTGCACCGCAGAGCGTGAGGAAAACCTGGATTCCAGTCTTGCCTCCCATAAATCTTTATGATTTTGGACGTGTCTTGTGATCTCATTCCCCCAGGAGATTCATGTACACGTGTGCGTGTGCAGACTTACAGACATGCAAATGCTTATCTAGACATATATAATTTATAGACACATATCCACATGTTCATTTTATTCGTTTATTGATTTACATCGAGACTCTGCAGGAAGACTCTAAGTAGCAGAGAACTTGCCGTTTACCTCTGGGAGAGGGAGTTTCCTCAGTTCCCTAAGCTGAAAAACCCACAGATATGGGCCCTAAAATGAGCCTGACATGGTGCTGAACACTGGAATCCAGAGAAGAAGGCGCATTCCCTGCCCTCAAGAGGCTTATCCTGCAGATACTCTATATTGATTTCTCATTCAGGACTTCAGGGGTCTGTGAGGACCACAGCATATCTCAAGTCCTCTCCTGCTCTGCAGGACTTCCCGTGTCTGAACACACACACACACACACACACACACACACACACACACACACGCACGCACATGACCAGGGTGAGGCCAGGCCTGGCAGAGAGCACCAGGAGCTTTGGGATTTAAGATGCAGACATGTGGACATCAATAATGCAAAGAAAAAACCAGCGAGTTAAGTCCAGTGCTGAGCAGCAAGGAGGTCTCCTGTTTTCTGTGTCCTTAGGGAATCTTGTGGAAGTCCTGGGAGAAGCTGATGGAGCATGTGTTTATCAAACATAACAGCTTCAGAAGGCGACATTGCTCAAAGGAAAGGCCCTGGATTTGGAATTAGCTGCCTGAGCTCAAGCCTTGCCTATTCTTAGGGACCTGTGTGGGCCACACCAGAACCTCAGGAACCATTTATTAAGCACCGGTTGTGACATGTCCTGGGGATACACAGATAGTAGACCCTGCCCTCCAGACTCTTACTCTTGTTAAAAATGAATGTTTCACGGGCAGCTAGGTGGTGCAGTGGATAGAGCCCCAGCCCTGGATTCAGGAGGACCCAAGTTCAAATCTGGCCTCAGACACTTGACACTTACTAGCTGTGTGACCCTAGGCAAGTCACTTAACACCAATTGCCTCAGCCCCCCCCCCCCCGCCAAATGAATGTTTCTCTCTTATATTTAATAACTAATTATTGTATTAAACCAATGTTTTCCCCCTTTTCTACTTCCCCATCCAGAAACCAACCAGTGGGGGAAATTTCTCTTAGAGATTTACCCTGGCCAAGTAATACAGTAAAAGAAATTCTAACTTTGGGCTTATAGGCGTCTTCCTGCTCATCATGTTTGCTCAGACGGGTCCTGGTGTGTAATTTAAGATTCTAAATGTGGATTCTAATCTGTTCCCCCAGTTTTTTGGGGAAACTGACTAAAAATCACTGATAAAACGAGTTTAGGTTTTTAAGGGTTTATTGGAAAATAGAAAGAAAAAGATTGAGAACAGAATTCTAACAGCCTGGCATTCCTATCTTTCCTCAAATTTCCTGTGAAGTCCTCTGCCGCCACCACCATCAAGTCCGGAAGCCAAAAAAGGCCTGCGCTCTCTGCGCAGGCTCCCTTTCCTCCTTCCTGTCTCCTCCCAGACCATAGGAGGCTCCTCCAGTTGATTGGCTGGTAGCCTTGGTAGACAGCACCCATGAGCAAACGTCATTTCCTGACGCCAAGGAAAAACCACAATGCCTCTGAGGCATTTTCCTCATGGTGGAGCTTTCCCACAGCAAGTCTCCAGTAGGTGGCGTCATTCCAATCATTACAGTCCCCCCTTTTGTTCCTCAAGAAACAAAATGTTTCCTTGACGGAACAGTAAAAAGAATATAATAACTATTGCTAACTAATAATATATGAACAACAATATAGAAAAGGAAGAGAGGAAAGTTTTGTCCAGAGGGGCGATTTTTTTTTTTTTTTCCTCATGAACCGACGCTTTGACATTAGTCTTGCAAAGGGAGGGCCTCTGCATAGGGTACATGTTACAGATGATGTATATTATAACAGAAAGGAGATAGTAAAAACTAACAAAACAAAACAGTTCATATAGAGTCTCTGATTTCTCTTGTCTTCTTGAAGTGGTAAGATGTCATCAGGAGGAAACTGGATTCTGGTCTGGAAAACTGGATTCTCTTCTTTAACTGTTTGAATTGCTGTATTATTTACTAAACCTTAGCATAGCATTGTCAATGATCAAATTAGTAAATTCCATTACATTCCCTTTTTTATATCCTTAGACTTCCAATAAAGGGTTGAGGTAGTTTTGCAATCAGTAACACTTTTTTACCACCATGTGTCTGGATCAAAGCCAAATTTAGTATGTGTTCATGACACCTGAAAATGTTATGGAAAGGTTATCATACCATATCTTATGGTTCTGAGACAGCCAGTGATTGTGCTAGGCCACAGGTGAGCTCAACAGAGTGAGATAAAAAGATAAATAAGTTCAGTTAAATTAGGTTAAATTAGGAGGGAGAGAGGATGAATACTGGACTGTGCCTAGTAATTGTGCTCTACATAGTCACCATCATAAGCAAACCATGGACTTACGTATACCTGTCTCTCCTTTTGTTGCACATATATTCTCTCCAGGGCCTGCATCAGAGTTCACAGCAAGTTAGTCTCTGAAATGATAAGTTTCCATATTTCTGAAATCTCATTAATTTCACCAAAGACAGTATGATGGTAAAAATGCGTGCTATGCTGCATAACTGAGAATATATTAGTGATATATACAATAATTCCAAACCATACCCAGAGTATAATGACATATAAATAATAAATGAATATAAATAGCTGATTATATTAGACATTATTACATAATCTTTTAGCAAGTAAACCACATCATCTTATACATGAATTCTCTAGTATAACAGTAGCAGATACTTAAAGTGGTGATTAATTTTTCAAAAAGAAATAAGATTTCAATATTCAATGTTTTCAGTGAGGTATCAAGCAACAGGGTTCAATAACCCTTTCTGGTCTTTTTTAGTTAAACAGAACAACATAAAAGAGAAAGGAGAAAAAAAAAACTCATTAGAACTCATGGTTCTCTCAAAAAGAAAGAGTAAAAAAAAAAAAGAATTCTTCTGGTAGTTTCTGAGGCCCGATGGCCTCACCCACAGCATATACTTAAAATGTCTCTGAATAATCACTTAGTTTACAAAATTTAGTTTTAAAGAAAAGCAAAAGAAACAAAAGTAAAAAAAAACCAAAGCAAAACCAAAAACCAAAAATAAAAAGCAAAAGATTTGCTAAGCACCCTTTTGTGCTCGTAAAGAACTTAAAGGTGGGGTGAATTCCAGGTGTTTTTAGTGCCTTTCAAAAGTCAAAACAAAACAAAAACAAAACAAAAAAGGATTAAAAAGATATATATATATATATATATATATATATATATATATATATATATATATATATATATATATATATATATGTATAGGGTAGGGAAAGGGTGGGAGAAATTGAGGTGGGCCAGAAAACTAGGCCATGTGCTTCAGTGCTTTTGCCTGTGGAAGGAAATGCTTGTTAAATTTTAAGGTATTTAAGCTGCTAGAGTTTGGGGTATGCCACATTGTTTTAACTGGTTCCCCAATTCTCTGCATGCCAAAGTGGCAGGGGTTTCTGAATTGTCATTGATCTTTCTAATGCTGTCATAATGTTCTTTATGGTAGAAAATGTGGAGTTCTCTAGCATCAGTTTTGTCTGTGCCACTGATTCTCAATAAAGGCTGATTTAATTGATGAACCACAACATTCAGCTGATGCTGCTTAGCAAATGCTACAATTGCATCATTTCCTCCCCACTTTCCAAATTTCTTTAATTCATCAACATATTCTTCAAAAGGGGAGTCAGTTACTCTAAAAGACTCAAACTCTTGTCTACTGTAGACAATGGATACCCTCTTTTGGTGAAATTACTAAACCTCTCATAGCTCTTACAAAAAGTTCTGTTCCAGACATTTTACAGTTGGATCCCCAGCATCTCTCAGCCATAAAAGAATTAAAACGGGCCTTGTTATCAGCACCTGCCCTAGGACTACCAGATTATAGTAAGCCTTTCACTCTCTTTGTGCAAGAACAAAAGGGGGCGGCTAGGGGGGCAGCTAGGTGGTGCAGTGGATAAAGCACTTATAAGTTCACTTATAAGTACCTTTGAGTCTTCTCAAGTTTCTCTGAAATTGTACCTTTCATAATTTCTTTACACACTGGGAAAATATTGATTCTCCCTATTATCAAGATAGACAATATGGAAATTGATATCCCTTTGACCAAGATTTGAGTGACCTAAGTCACATACCCCCAGATAGCCCACCTCCCATTTGATTAATCAATCAGAGCTGACTAATTAGTCCTTGAGAACACCTCCTCTTTGAATGGCATAGAAACTGACCCCATCGCTATTAGGGGTCTTTGGTCTGGGAGAGATGGCCAAATAACCATCCTTTCATGAATAACCTGCTGGCTTTATGAACAAAACCATTAAATTACCCAGAAACTACGTCTATCAAACTTTTTAATTGTCCCACTCTGGGTACCTGGGGGAATGAAGGGGAGATGGTGGAAGAGGAGAATGAAGCAATGAGGAAATACAGAATATGCAGAGACTAAATCCAAATAAGACTCTTAGAGAGTGAGGGACTTAGCCGAGCCTTCAAACCTGCTTCTTCATGTGTACCATGGGGATACTGGATGACTTCTGAGCTCCCTTCAGCTCCACGTCTGTGACAAGGTGAACCCAGGACAAGCTGCAGTCATTGGCTAAAGAGCCTGTGTGCTTGGTGCTTCTAGGCCATTTTCTCTGTTACAAATGGCTCTGCTTTGACACAGGATGAACGAGAGGCTCATAGCACCCAGGAGGGGCCTCCGAATAACAGGTCAAAAATAGCCAAATCGAGTCCAGATGAGGATGGGACCCCTCCCTAAAAGAAGAAGAACATTGATAATGTTCAGGGGCGTGATGTCCCAGCCTGCTGCCCATCTGTGACCTCGCCACATTCTTCTTTGAGGGACGAGGTGCTTCTCTCCACTGGTCAGAAGGAAGCCTGGCCTGCCAGTCAGGGGCATTATCAAGAGTGTGGCACCAGGACTTGGGGGCCCAGCACCCCAGCCGGCATTCCAAGCTTGTACTTACCACCTAAGACAAGCACTCCCAGGCCCTGACTGGGTGACGGGATGCTCTCTCTGCAGGAAATGCATCTTGGCAGACAGCTTTTGTGCCAACATCCCAGCTGAAGCCATAAGGAATATTAAAAACGGAGCAAAAGTCCCAACATGACAGATTCGAGTTGTATTGGGAAGGTTTGCAAAATAAAAAGAAGTGGGTGACTGAGCAGGTTCAACAAGGAGAGGAGGGTGGGAGTGGAGAGGGTCGGCCCTGTGCAACAAGGGAGCACCCAGGTATCCTACTGTGAGTGACCACGAGAAGCCATGGGGACAGGGAAGGGAAAATCCTTAGCTCTTTCAGGTGGTCTTCACCAGCCTGGCCATCTTCCACTCAGCGCTCTCCAATTGATCAATGGACACCATGAGGGGGCGGAAGTGGAACCCAGGACTTGCATACATTTTTCCTGACTAGGCGCTCTCTCCCTGCTATTTAGCGTTGTCTTGTTCTTCAAATTGCAATAATTTAAATTAATGTGCAAAATACCTTTGGGATGCAAGCTCAACCAATCACATACTAAATCCTGAGGTTCTGTATTTTGTGAATTTGTTCTTTTGAGAATTGCTAAAATTACAATGCATTAGCCAGTCATGCTTGGAGTTAGCTTGGGAAACCATTCCAGTAAAAACTCTATCAGTTGAAGAGACAGGAGAAACATTTAGAATAGCAAGTGATCACACCAACCAGTAATGATTTTCTAAGCTCCCCATTAAAGTTATTTAGGTGCTCTGTGAATCTCAGTCAACATTTGTTTATTGGTGCATTTTCTTTTTTTCTGCTTCTTGGTCAGAATGTTGTCCATTTGTACAAGATTTTGTTTATGTTTTCATGAGAAAAGAAAACACTTTTTATTTTTTTCTAAATCCCAACCTACATATATTGAAAAAGTAGATTTTCTCACAAATAGCATTGCTCAAGCTATTGGGGGGAAATAATCCAGCAAGTGGGGTTTTATTCCATTCTCATTGCTGTTCTTGAGACTCATTTTTTTCCTCCTTGGGAATCTTCTAAGTATTGGCATCTTCCTTTGTACATTTGTATCCATCTAGTGTCTTGGAAGACCTCTGGGCATCAACAGCAACAAAGCTTATGTGGACTTGAGCATCAGAGACAGAAAACCTGCCTATCTAACTGCCTCACCAAGGAACCTTTAGTTCAATTTGCTTTTAAATATGGGATCGTTTCTGGCTTAATTACATAACAAGTCACACTAAGGATTATCTTAGATAAGCACCAGCTTCCTACATATTTTCAATAAATCCAATGTTAACAGAAGTAAAACATTCGAGTTAAATTACCTCTCTCTCTTTCTCTCTCTCAGTTCATTGCAAGTAACTCTGGTAAATTTACTGTCGTATCCTTCAGTTCTCCTTGACTACACTAAGCGATTGCTTTGGCCCTTGTCAGCCATCAAGACTTTCCCTCAAGCATCTCTCTCTTTCCCTGACTGGATCATAAATTGTCTCTCTCCCTGGATGGCTGTCCTCCACCAGGGAACGCAGTGGCTAGTGATAGACCTCAGAGATGGGCATTGTTAAATCTCACGAAGGCTCATAAAAGCAGTTATGGGTGGATTGAAAAGGAAACATTGGCTTTTTTTGTTTACATCACAAAACAGAGGGAATGGCATCGATGGGAAGTTCAGGGCAGGTGGAGTCATTGCTGTCCCGGGCCACATCATCTGCCTCACATTATACATCAATGTAGGTTGGCAAGGGGAAGCAGCTGCCCTTTGGGGAGTGGCTCAGCTCCTCCCAGGCCTGTTCTCTGAGAGGTCCCAGTTAGAAATGAAATAGCAGAAAGCCTGGCACATTGGCAGACCATCCTTTCCCTCCTTGTCATATTTATGGTCATACTCTTTCTTTATTTTTTAAAATAGTATTTTATTTTATTTTTTCCAATTACTTGTAAAGATAATTTTCAACATTCATTTTTGTATGATTCTGAGTTCCAAATTTTTCTCCCTCCCCAAGCCAGCAAGCAGTCTGATATAGGTTATACATCACAATCATATTAGACATATTACCTCTGTAGTCATGTTGTGAGAGAAGAAAAAACTCAAGAAAGAAAAAACAACAACAACAAAAGTGAAAACAGTCTGTTTCAATCTGCATTCAGGCTCCACAGTTCTTTTTCTGGTTGTGGAGAGCATTTTCCATCATGAGCCTTCCCATGTCCTTCCTGTCGAAGGACAGAGGACTGAATGGTAGTCAAAAGACTTGAGTTCTAATTCTGCCTCAATGAATGCTTGCTGTATGATCATGGACAAGTAACATGACTATCTCAGCCTCAGTTTCTTCATCTATAAAATGGAGTAATAACAGCATTTAGCTCCCAGCAGAATGGGCAGCTATCTGGCATAGTGGATAGAGTGCTGGGTCTAGAATCAGGAAGTCTCATTTTCCTGAGTTCAAATCTGGCCTCAGATACTTACTAGGTACATGATCCTGGGAAAGTCACTTCACCCTGTTTGCCTGTAAAATAAATCAGAGACAGAAACAATAAACCACTCCAGTATCTCTGCCAAGAAAACCCAAGTGGGGTCACAGCTAGTTGGGTATAACTGAAAAATTACTGAACACATAAGGTCTCTCTCACTTTCATATTTCCACGCCGAGTGTTTGTCATAGAATCAGTGCTTAACAAAAATGTTTACTGGATTAAATGAGTTAAATATTAAATGAAATTAATTAAATTTAAATCAAATTAAATGTTATAGCCTTTTACCAATGGGGCACGCTGTGCCTGTCCTCCTTTTTAAAAACATTATATGTATATATGTATATATGTATGTATGTATGTACATGTGTATGTGTAGATTACAGTGATGCCCTTTGGTTGTGTATCACAGCCATTCCCAGGCATCCTCTCCCCAGTCACTTAGGATACCTTGACAAGTCAGTCAGATAGTGTCCTTCCCCAGTAGTCCTCCACCATGCCTAGAGGAGGGAGGTCCCATATCTCTTTGGGAACAAGAGAGGTCATTCTAGTTTCTCAGAATGTCGCCTGCCTAATTACTCAGCCTGTCTTCCTTTTCCAGCCCTGCTTTGGGATGTGCAAAGGGTATTGGGCTTCTCCCTCACCAAAGAAAAGCAGACACCATATTCGTCTTAGGGATTGGCCCTTTTTGAGGCCAAACCACTCGCACGGAAGGGAAGCTGTATAGACAAGTGTGCACTCCCTCCATGTGCCTGAAGGGTGGTGTGGAGCATGGCTTCTGTCTTTCCATCTCAGCCTGATCTGTGGGGCTACTGGGACTTGCTTCATTTAAATTGGAGGATTAATGATTCCGTCCCTGGAAGCCTGTCTAAAAATCAGCGTGGCACCACTCTTGATAAACCGAGGCTCTTCCTTTGTTTGAGCACTGAGCACCGTGAAATGGTTGGGATTTATTACCACAGAATGACTTCACATTCTCTTAGTTTGATTTAATGAGTTTCTAGAATGAACTTTAATGAACGTGTTATTAGCAAACGTTAGCCCTAATTCTGAGCCTGGGAAAAGGATGCTTTGGTGAAGGGCAATTATTTTTATCCAATCAAAAACCTATTTTCCCAGGACTTTATAATCACTTCAGAGATGCGTGTGTTGGTGTGGGCGTCGGTAGAAAAGCCGATGATCACCCACAGAAATCTTCTAATAAGAGCTAATTAAATAAGGCTTGCCTTAGAAAAGAGCATTTGTGCTTTTTGCCAAACCTTAGAAAGGAAAGGCACCAGGATGCTTCTGGTGATGGTGTCTCTCATTGAGGCAATAAGCCTCACCCAGAGAACCAGTCCTGGCATTGAAACCTGGCCTGACTTTCCCCTGCAGGCCTGGCTTGCTTTATTTTCTTGCTAGCAGCTTTAAATAACAGGAGCAGGACAGGTCCCTCCATGTATGAGGAAGGCTTTGCAACAGGGCTGGTCTGTCTCTCCCCCCCACCCCCCCCATACATACTCTGACACAGGCGAATTAGGCGATCAGATGGCCAGCAGCTTCTGGGCCCTGATTGGGCATGACAGGAAGCCAGGTGTTTGCCAGGTCTGTTTCCATGGTAACCTTCACGGTTGGGGGGGTTGAAGGCAGGGAATCGTCCCAGTCGCACAACCTCAGAGAGGTTGCCTGGGTCCTGTGACATCTGCCATTGGCACTCCTGGGAGAGCAGGGCAGCTCACGAGGGGTGATGGAGGCAGCTACCACCGACTTGGAGCAGTGCAAGTGTGCTGCCACTGCTGGGGACCTCTGGCTCCCCTCCAGTGCCCATGCAGCACGGGAGAGCGGAGACACAGAACCGTAACTGACTCCACGTGCTCCAGGCCAATACAGCTCAATCCAGCCATGATTTAGCAAGTGCTCACTAGTCCATCAGCCACACTCGCAGCTCTGGACACAGAAGCCGGCAAGAAGCTCACACCCTCGGCTGGTAGAACAAGGGCAGAGATCAGTGATTGCAGAAGTGATGCAAAGTCATTTCAAGCCAGACACAGCAGGAAGGCCCAGCGCAGGCACCCACCTGTATACAAGGCAGGGAGGGAGGACATTCTGGGCATAGGAGAGAGCTGTGCAAAGGCCTGGAGGTGGGAGCTATTGGGAGCAGCTGCAGGTGATAATTTCACCCAAAATGCTTGTCAAGTTTTTACTGTGCTTGAGTGACTGGGATGAGTCTCAAACCGCAGGAGCCTAAGAATTGTCCCCTGGCTCTCTGACTTCTCTTCCTCCCAGGATGCCTTGCTCTCACAAGGTTCCTCCTTGGGGCCATTAGCAATGCTTTCCATCTCTTTACTTCTATGACTTACCTGCATCTCTCTATTTACTAGCAGTGGTGGGCATAAGGACATGAGAAGCAGTTGGCAGATTTTTAAATGACTGGGGGAAAATAAAATGTATATATTTTTTTTAATTTTAAAAGAAATTGTCTTTCATTTTACAAATAAGGAAAGCAGACCAGAATCGTGAAGTGACTTGCCCAGTGTTACATATTTCAAAAGTTTTCTCATCTGTATAATGTGGCTACGAGTATTTAGAAAGTTATTGTGAGGAAAGAACTTTGCAGACCTTCATACACTATAGAAATGGGGCCTGGGGTTCTCTCCATTTCCAAAGGGGATGCTCCAGAAGGTCTGAGTAAGAATGGGTTAGTTTTGCAGAAGGGAAGGAACAGACATTCATTACACACGTACTGAGTTCCAGGCATTGGGCTAGGTGGTTTATAGATATTTCATTTATCCTCACAACAGCCTTAGGAGATAGGTACTAGTGTTTTCCTAATTTTACAATGGAGGAAGCTGAGGCAGGCAGAGGTGAAATGACTCTGCCAGTGTCTGAGGCTGAATTTGAAGTCATGTCTTCCTGACTCCAGGCCTAATGCTCTATCCATCTAGCTATGGTGGTATTCTAGAGTAGGTAGCTGAGAAAAGAAAGGGAATGAAACTTCAGACTTGTGGATGAAGCATGTTCCTTGAGTCTACAATCTGTTTCCCTTCTCTCCCCTGAAGTAAACTTTCTTAAGTGCTAAAATGGAGTAGCCATTAAACTAAACTTTAAACATTCAGTTAAATAAATGAATGAATGAATGAATGAATGAATGAATAATTAAAGCCAGTAAACATGAAACATTCAGTTAAATAAATAAATAAATGAATGAATAAACAAATAAATAAATAAATAATTGAAGCCAGTAAACATTAAACATTCAGTTAAATAAATAAATGAATGAATGAATGAATGAATAAATAAATAAATAAATAAATGTATCAATCAATCAATCAATCAATCAATCAATCAATCAAGCCAGTAAACATTAAACATTCAGTAGCCAGTAAACTGGATGCCTGCTTTGTGTGAGGTGCTGATGAGCATGCCAAATGGTGGTGAATTTAACAGTCTTTCTTCCTGAAGGAAGGAGCCAACTCATGTTCTAGGAGGAGAATTTGCACGCGTGCGCACGCACACGCACACGCACACACACACACACACACACACACACAAAACTTCACTCAATGGAGGAGAGTAATCATGGGTGTTACAAAGTGCTGTGAAAATTTAGTGCCTGGAAGGGCCTTTTCTAATAATTGGAGGTGAGGAACAAGTCAGAATTGTTTTCAGGAAGGAAACAGCATTACTTGCAGTCTTAATCAATGAGCATTGACTCTGCCTATGTATGTAACTGGGATTTGATCAGCCTGTTCCTATCCCTGTCATGGGTCTCTGAGTACCTAGATGTGTGTAGTTCTTCCAAGGGTCCAAATTTTGACACACTGTAGACCGTTAATACATACACATCTTCAATAGAATTTTATGGAAGTTTGTTCCACTGAGTTTGCTTTGTACACCTGGGCTCCATCTTCAGGTACTAAATCCCCTTGGATAGAGTATAAGGCAGATTCCTTATTCTGAGTAACCTGATGAAAACCTCTGTGCTTTTATGTACAACAGAGATTGTCCAGAACGACCAGTATTTATAGGTCACTTTGAGCTCAGCCAAGTCCTTTGCCTACATGATTCCATTTCACTGTGGTCCTTATTTTATGGATGAGGAGACCCCTGTAAACAGTTCGCCCAAAGCCGACAGCATTTCTTCAGAGCCCACAGCTAGGCCTTACCAATTTTTCGTCTTCCTGGTCTAGGTCACTCTGCCCACAATGCCCTGTCTTTCCTTCTGCACCCCTGGCTCATCACTTAGGGATGGTCTTCTTGCCATTTCCCAAAGTAGTGAGTTTGTGTTATTGTCATGTGTGTATATTATTAAATGAGATATAAAGTGCTCTTCACCATGAGGCACATTATCAAGTGGGAGCCCTGGGTCTCCATTTGGATAGAACCTTGGTGCTTTAAATTGAGTCATTTGTTTCATGGATAAGACTCTTCTGCTCCCAGACAGAGAAGTTTTTTCTCCCATAAAGTCAGGCCCAGGCCTCCCATTGAAGTGACATCTTTCAAGCTTGGAAATTTATCTGGGAAATGCATTGTGCATATCCTGAGAACATCATTAGACACAGGAATGACTGCTGAGAACATCCTCAGTTTACCGATGGGACACTTTTTCAGCTATTAGGAAGCTAAATGCAGAGAACAGTAATGGAAGCAGTCTGTTTCTTCAAAAAAAATTTACCATAATCTCTCTCTGGATAAGAATTAAGAAAAAGATCCTACTTTCTTATGCGTGAAGTAGAACAGTTCAAATACCTGTAATTGAAGATAAATAAAATGCTGGTGATAATTTCCCTGTTGTTTTAGGCATCTAAGTAAAATTTGGTTTTTTGAAATCATTCTGGTTTTTGATGGCTTAATTGTTTTTTGTTTGTTTGTTTAAAAGATCTGCTTCTGGGGTAACTTATACTCTCAAGGAGCAGCTTGTCCTGAAAGGCCAGAAATGTCTGACGTTGTGATTGGGGTAAACTCTCAGTGTTCAGTTTGGGCTGGCTCCTTTTTTCCCATGTTTGAGTGTTTGAGTGGTATTCCAGATTCAGCTTTTCAGACCACTGTTGGGTCTGCTAAGACAGGGCTCCTTCAACTTTACATTTGTATGCAACCCTGGGTATCTAGGTATATAAAATAGGTAAACAAATCAAACATTTACTGCCAGATTTTTCATAACCCCCACAATTCAGTTAAGCGACCCCATATGGTGTCATGACCACAGTTTAAGAAGCTTTGTACTAAGATAGCAAGTGTGGATGTGGCATCATACAATCATTTGTCTGCCTGCCAACCCAACTTTTTAAATCCGGGCTCATTTATTGCCGTCTTCACAATAGATGTTAAACGCAAATAATTTCTATTATTGGTGTTGTTTTGTAAACTAATGTAACGGGTCATGTGAATAAAAATCTGTGAGTAGCATATTAAGCTTTTGATTGTTGGATTTACCAAATCTCAGCATTTGAGAGATTGAAGGGATCATAGTTGACATCTCATCTACTAATGATAATATGCCTGACAACTGGTCATACATCCTCTCTTGAAGCCCTGTAAGGAAGAAGAGCTCACCATTTTTCAAGGTGACCCATTCCCACTTTTAGAGTCCTAATTGTTAGGATTTTTTCCCCCTGACAGCCTGTTCTAACTGCCCCCCATTGCTCCTGAGGTCTAATGAAGTGCTATCATATTTAATGATAATAATAATGACTAGCATTTATGTAATGCTTTAAAAATGTAAAATGCTTCATAAGTCTTATCTCGGCTGATCTTCACAACAACCCTGGGTGACAGGGACTATTATCAACCCCATTTTACATGTGAAAAAACTGAGGCTGACAGAGGAAGTGACACACTCAAAATCACGAGTTTGTGAGGCAGGATTTGTACTCAAGTCTCCCAGTCTCCAAACCCAGGGCATTATCCAGGGTGTCTCGTTTCCCATGAAGGCTCACTTTACCTATGGGGACTTGAATTGGCGCTAAGTGGAAAACTGTGTTGTTCCTTTTCTGCCTTCCTAATGTGATGAAAACGATTAGATGCTATGAGATTCATTAGCAAATAGCCCTGGAAAATAAGGAAATCACATTGAAGGCTTTGGCTCTGGTGACACGATGCCAAATTAACAGAGATGAATTGATATTGGGTAAATAATCCCGGTTTGCCTCTAGCTTATTATGGATTTGTTGATAGGAAATAAAGTGCCTGCCCATTTATAGCACACTGATTGGATTACCTGTTTGTATTACTTAAATGACATCCTATGAACTCTTGTCCAAGTAAAGTCATTTATAACAGATGAAGATGTAGAAACTTCTCCCCCACAAAGAGTTTTCTAAATTGTTTTGCTCAGAGCTATGAAGGCTGCCAGAAAGAACAATCTCTCATATTGAATTTTCTCAGCCATAGGAGTGTCCACAGAGCAGGACGGGGAACACACTATTTAATGCCTTAGTTGTTGTGAAATAGAATGATATAAACTCCAGTGGGCTAACAGAACATCTAACTACCGTTTCCTGATGCCCCAAACTAGGAAGTTGATTTATCATCTATTGGATCTAAAAAGATCATAGTCAAAAGGGGAAGGGGAATAAACTGGAACTAGACGGCAGAAAATTAATCTCATCATGTCTACTGACCTTGTTAGTTTTTCAACCCAAACTCATGGGTGTGTGCTTTAAAGCATCCTCTGTTTTTTACTTAGTTTCTGATAAGATAGATAGAGTCTTTAGATTGGACTTTAGGATGGCACCTGGTTCCTTCCCATCCCCTAGAGCAGTACAGACTCAACCCAGATCAATCTGTCTTAATTTGGAAGGAGACTCAGGTTGATACAATCAAAGAACCTCAGGGTTGGAAGGGATGTTCCCAGGAATTGAATCCAACCCATATTTAAACAATAATCCCTTCCCTAACACACCCATTGAGCTTTTGTTTGAAGACCTACAGTGACAAAGGAGGGCAGCCCATTCTGCTTTTGATGAACATCTGATTTTTGGGAATTAACAGCAATATTTGACCCTACCTCTTCTACCCCTTGCTGTCAATTCTGCCTCCAGGACAAAGCAAAACCAGGCTAAGTCCTTCTTCACATGAGAAGATCCCCTCAGACACTTGAAGAGAGCTTCCATATCCTTTCTATAGCTCCTCTTCTCCAAGATGAACCCCCTTATTCTTTAAAATGAGCCTCATGTGGTGTGAAGTCAAGGTCCTTCACCACTGTAGGTGCTTTTCTATGGATACTCCAGTTTATCAGCATCTTTCCTAAAATGTGATGTCCATTGTGTCTGGTTATTTAAACATGCATATGAGTGATGTGGGATGGATTAATTGATCAAATTGATCATGAGTCATCCTGAAAGAATTACAAGACTCAGTGACTCAGTTTCCCATGTTTTTTTGCAATACTGTGGGTGACCACAGGGAGGGCACCATGGAGGTATCTCTCCAATAGGGAAAGAAAAGACAGTTATATTTATAGTATGGATAAATTGATTATCAGTCTCGTTAAGATAATCTCCACCTTAGGGAAGTACAGGGGAGGGTTTATCCTAATTTGGAGTTCCTGGGGGCTTAAAGCCAATGCCCAAGGAGGGTACCTTTTTCCGTGGAGGTGTGTTTTGGGGGTTTACACGTCATAAGGTGAATCTGGGGACAAATTTGGCCTTTTCATTCCCATGCCTAGTTTCAAAATAGTTTCATTTATCAGTTAGAACTTCTATACCCTGTCTGTGTTTCATTGTTATAGTTAAGGTCCCTATGACCTGCCTCTTTATGTTCTTGTTATGAGTGGTGATTAATGTGGGTAACAAGAGCCCAGGCCCTGACTTGTATTAATGAAGGCCCAAATCTTAAGTTATTCATTAATCTCTTTCAGAACTGGAGCCTGTTAAGTTATGGCCCCTCTTGGAGCTCAGCTCTAAATTAGAGCTCAGGTCTTAGGTTTTTCTGTTAACCCCTTTTAGGTACTATTGATAGGTTATCTGTTAACCCTTTTAGCCTCCTCCATCATAAGCAACTCTTAATCTTAATTCCTCATCTGTAATTTTGAGATGAAAATATTTATTTTATCCACCTTACAATGTTGATATTTTACACGGTTAAGAATGGACAAATTGGGCGGCTAGATGGCGCAGTGGTTAAAGCACCGGCCCTGGATTCAGGAGTACCTGAGTTCAAATCCAGCCTCAGACACTTGACATTTACTAGCTGTGTGACCGTGGGCAAGTCACTTAACCCCCATTGCCTAAAAAAAAAAAAGAATGGACAAATTGGGTACCACAAGAAGGTAGATCGCCTTGGTTACCGGGCAGTTAGGCCATAGGGCATACCTGAAGAAATTTCAGCAAAGGAGTCACAAAACTAGACTTATGCGCCTGGGAAATTAGGTTGGCAGCCTTGGAAAGGATGGATTTGAGAGGCTAAAGATAGGAACTCAAGTTAGGAGGTAGTTGTCAAAGTCCTCAAGGTTTGGAATGCGGTCAATGGGAAGAGAAAGTGAAGGGGGAGTTGGGAGACAGACTGAAGGGTTAGAACTGTTGGTTCCTCAATGTGAGAGCTCAGGACAAGTCAAGTGTCAAAGAGCAGGTATCACAAACCCCTTGAGGCTGAGAACCCAGCATTTCTGCTTTCATTTTATGTGACACACTTGGAGCTCAAAGTCAATCCATGTCTTTTTTTTTTAATTAATCATAAAAGTATTTTAGTATTTTCTTTTTTTGTTTTTTGTTTTTTTGTAGGCAATGGGGGTTAAGTGACTTGCCCAGGGTCACACAGTTAGTAAGTGTCAAGTGTCTGAGGCCGGATTTGAACTCAGGTACTCCTGAATTCAGGGCCGGTGCTTTAACCACTGTGCCATCTAGCTGCCCCCTATTTTAGTATTTTCAACATCTAGTTTCAAATTTTTCTCCCTCCCTCCTCCCCAAGACAGCATGCAATCTGATATAGGTTATAGATGTACAATCACTTTAAACATATTTCTGCATTAGTCATGCTGTGAAAGAAGAATTAGAGCAAAAGGGAAAAACCTCAAAAAAGAAAAAAAAATAGAAATAGTGTGGTTCAATCTGCATCTAGATGCCACAGTTCTTTTTTTTTTTTTTCTGGATTTGGAGAGCATTTTCCATCATGAGTCCTTTGGAACTATCTTGGACCACAAAGTCAATCCATTTCTAACCCTACTAATGAATAGCAAGAGCTGAGGCTCAAACCCAGGCTGCTTTCCTTACTATATAGCCATTAATTTGAATTAATAAGGTTTTGGTGTTCTGTAAATATTTGAGTGTAGATAAATATAAACATGAAACCATATGCCATAGCAGAGGGAATTCACTTTTGCAGTTTCTTCCTTTATATCCAGAATGCAAAGAAACATCAGAAGTTCATTCTGTCTCTCCTCTCCTGTGGTGCCATCGCCAACAGCACCTTCTAGAGAAGAAGCAGCAAAGATAAAGATGGAGAAGCTCAAGCAATTGATTTCATGCTGTGTATCTACCAGAATGGATATTCTAAAACATCTTGCACTTCATTGGATTCCTTTCAGATTTACTCCTGGTTTTAAGCTTACTGGTCTACAGTAAAGGGGGGGGGGGAGGGGGGAGACAGAGACAGGGAGAGAGAGAGAGAAAGAGAGAGAGAGAGAGAGAGAGAGAGAGAGAGAGAGAGAGAGAGAGAGAAAGAGAGGGAGAGAGGGAGGGAGGGAGGGAGGGAGGGAGGGAGGGAGGAAAGAGAGAAGGCAAAGTGTTTGAGGGAGATTTGAGTCAGGTGAGATAACTCCTCAGTCCCATTTAACAAATAGATATTTTTTAAATCATTGACTCTTAAGTGTCTGAGGAGACACAAAGACAACAGCCCCAGACAGTCCCTCCTCTGTACACTCTAGAATGCGGCTTTCATGGCCTTCATATTCCCAGAGGACTGCGCGTCATTGCTCACTGAGCTTGTTCGTGGCTGTCCCTCAAGCCTGCAAGGCTCTGCCACCCTTCTGCCTTTCAGTTTTCCTGTCTTCCTTGGGATCCGAGGTCAGAGCCCACACTCTTCTGGACTTTCTCCCTTAGGGCCTTCCCCTCTTCTGTATGCACATTAAGTGGTTTAGTAATTTGCATGCGGTCTTCTCCTTTAGAACTTGAGCTCCTTGAGGGCAGGGCCTGGGTTTTTTACTTTCTGTGCATCCAGCACTTAGCTAGTGCCTGGCACATAATAAGTACTATAGAAAGGCTTATTCTCTTGGTGGATCAAACATGTAGACAGATAAGATAACTGGGGAAGTGAAAAAGGACTAAGAGCTGGGCTGGAGGGAGAAATCAGGAGAGATCCCAGAACTTGGCTTCAAAGGGGAGCTTGAAATTCTAAGAGGAAACCTTGTCCCTGCCCAACATTTCCGGGCAAGAAGGGAGAACGTATGCAGAGGCACAGAGGAAACACAGGCACATTAACCTGATTTGAAGAGGAAGAGAGAACACAGACAACTGGGGAAATCAGTGGTGTTGTGGTTGCTAGTGTTCTTTCAGAAGGAGAAAACCCGATTCAAATGTATTGTTTGACCATGAATGACTGTACCAGCTCTAGGTTTGCTAAACTGGTTTCCTTCTTGGAAGGAAGCGTCCCCTTCTTGGGACGCTTCTACATTTAGAAGATGTAAAGCACAGCGCTCTGTGACCCGGAAGTGATGAAATCTTCACTCAGCTGGGGAGAGAATGAGCTCACCTTGGTCATCTTTCAGTAGTCTGGGTACAGGGACTGGGAATGAAGCGACATGTTGGGGAGCCACGTGGTCCTTAAATGCCTATAGGTTTGGTGACCTGCGGCCCGCCATGCCAAGTCCGCACCTTAGCTGTTTTTCCTACTTCTGTTCATCTCTGTTTCTCTTCCTGAAATCTCTCAGCCAACCAAGAGCCCTGTCTTCTTCCAGTAGGCAACACATAGTGTCAGAAGGCTGACCTTTAGGATGGGGTGTTAATTTGTAAAGTGCTTTACAAACTTGAAAACACTATATCCATAGGATCTATTTTATGACAATTTTCTTTGGGCCCCCACCCAGGATTTTGCAGAGATTTATCAGAATGTCATAGAGCGCTGGCCAATGAAGCCAAAGGGGACATTAGTGAATGTCTAGTCCCACCCTTAATTTTTCATGTGAAGCAAAGTGACTACATGATTTGTATTAAGGGGCACAGCTAATCAATGACTGAGCTGTGAGTAGAACTCAGGGCTTCTCTGTCTCAGTCCAAAGTTCTCTCCACAACACCAGTGGAATGCTGTCTCCCATTCTCCCATTGAATATTCAGCATGTCACTCAGCCCCTTCTGTTAACCTTGATCTTTGGTACTCCCCAAACATTGGCCCTTGTTTTCTGTCTTAGCACAGACCGCTTGATTTAGAGTGGTAACATTTGAAGATGAAGGAAATTCAGTCTGGTGAAAGTCTAAATGTTCTGCTAGTTTTACATGCCGATAAAGCCTTGCTCCTGGGAAGCAACACCCAGAGTAACACAGATGGTAATTACCAAGCTCAACAAGCATGGATTCATAGTCAACAGAGAAAAGAGCAATTTATTCCCTTGCCTAATGGACAACCCAGTAGGGAGCTGTCACTGATACTCAGGAATTCCTGTGATAGGACATTTCCTCAAAATTCAGGCAGAATGCTTACTACAGTACCCATATCTCATCCCTTTCTACACCTGTGCTAGGATCAGGGAATGGTTGAATTAGATGGAGAAGAGACTGTAGAGGTTGGGTAATCAAACTCCCTCCTTTTACAGCTGACAGGACCAAGGCCAAGAGAAGGAACTTTTTATTGCTGTTCTTTCACAAGACCCTCAGATTCTGAACATCTCCCCAGGCTCATCCTCATGCCTGGAATACTCTCCCTCCTCACCTCTGATTTTCCTGGATTCTTTTAATTCCCAACAAAAATTCCATGTTCTGAGAACCCTGCCCTTATCCCTCTAGATGCTAGTGTCTGCTACCATTGATTGTCTCCAATTTATCCTGTATATGTCTTGTTTCTACCTGGTTATTTATGTCATCTTCTGCATTAGACTGTGAGCTCCTTGAGAGCAGGGACTGTCTTTTGCCTTTCTTTGCATTCCTAGCACTTGGCACAGTGCCTGACACATGGTGCTTCATCAATGCTTATTGACTAACTGCTTCAAAAAACCCAGCGAATGGCAGAGGTGTGATCTGGCTTCTACTACAATCTTCTCCCTCTCATCAAAGTGTAGCCTTTCTACCACTTAGTAGTTAGTGGTAGTCATTAGCATTCCACCCCCTCAGGACCCTGGAGAGCTGCCTTTTCCTTCTGTGTTCTGCATCTCCCTATCCACCTGCCCCTTGCTTGTGAGCTCTGTGGGTGCTTGCCATTTTCTCCTTCCTCTATGGTAGACAGATTTCACCTAAGGGCAAATTGACTTTATCAAGTAAGAAAGAAAAACCTTGTGACTCATGTAGAGTGAAAGGCTGCCTCCCCTTCTGCTTTTCCATGCTTTCCTGAGATCTCCCCAATTGTTTTGCTCTGTTAAGAGGTTTTATACAGAACAGGTCTGAGTTGTATTTCTGGAGCTTTCTACTCTTCAGAGAAAATTGTTTCTTCATGCTCTCTAATGTTGAAATAGGAAGTAGCTCTCTTAACTAAGGGGCATCCTGCTTGCCCCTGCTTTTTCACTTGGATGGACACAAAGTTCCTCCAGAGGCCTAGGCTATCATGATGCCGGCTATTTATAGTACATCCTGGGCACGTGGCAGGGTCAACTGTGGAAGTGGCACCCTTCGGGGGAGAGAATATTTTGGGGGGGGGTGATCATTTCAGGAGCTATGATGCCAAAAGTTTTTTTTTTTCTTCAACTACAAACAGAGAAGAAAACTACTAAAACAGCTAAGGAAAACAGACATGTTTCAGGATTCAGAGTGAGTGATGGATGACCCCCTCAGCTGGGTCTTTGAACAAGCCGAGGATAAACTGTTCTTGCCTATTTCAGAGCTTCCTGTCCCTTTTGTGGATGGAGGGTGGGCAAAAGAAAATGACATCTTAGGAATCAGGCTACCTGTCGGAATTGTTCAATCTTGAATGACTGTTGTTTTTTTTCTAGAGTTAGAGCAGCTCTGTCCAGAGGGAAGGCTACACTTCCTGATCCCACTAACAGCATCTGGCTCTCCATGTTTCCTTCAATTTTTGATTTTGAGCAAGATGCAGAGTGACGGGGTGGTAAAAAGTGCTCTCTCTTCAAATACATAAATGCCACTTAGGTACTGAAAGTACATAAAGATGTATTTTCGGAGACTGTCTGACTTATCTAAAGTAAAATGTAAATTCCAGAACTAGGGCAATATCACTAGGGCTTGGGCCCAGGGTGCTGAAATATGGTGTTGAAAGCACAGCCTGAGGGCTGGCTTCTTGCCCCAACAACTACACTGTAAATGTGCTCCCTCACCTCCCCAGCAGTATCAATCCTTCACTAGCCTTCAGCAAAATTCTTCTTCTGGATGTTGTACCCCAAAGGGAGCTTCCCTCACTTCATATTCCTCCTTTTATCTTTCCTTTTCCAAAGCCCAAAAATGTCTAACCAGAGCCCTATGAAGAACTCATGAGCTTCTTTCTTTAATAAGGCAATGAATTAATCCTCATTTGTAAGTAACAATTGTCAAATCTTCACAATTTTTGAAAGCATACAAAATGGTCCTCGGTTACTTTGGGCTGGGGGGTAGGAATGACATGGACTTCGATTAATGGATAGCTGAGCATAGGAGGCTTCCAAGAATCCAACTCTTGGGAGGTATCGTGGGATTTGGAAAACCAAGAACCTTAGAAACCTTAAGATCATTGCTTGAGAACCAGTATGGTCCAACCTCTTTATTTGAGTAATGAAGAAACTGATGCCCTGTAAGACAGAGTAACTGGCTCACATCCCACAGGCCATCCATGACCTAGCAGAGCTTGGATCTCCCATTCTCTGACCCCTTTATCCAGGGGGATCCCCACTGCTCCACCAAGTAAATCTGCTTCCTTAAGGGCACCCAGTTTGTGTGGAACCAAGGCAAGTTCGAACTTCAGGCTTTTGGCTCCAAACCACTTGGGCCATACAAGCCAAGTGATGACCAAGTGACATCATCCAGAGGGGAAAGGCTGGGTCCCTGAATGACTGAGGCCAGCAACATTGCTGGGTACCATGATAATGTTGAGTTTATTGAGTTCTTGGTCAAAGCCAGCAAGGTAACTGTGAACACTTGTCAAAGTCTAGAGGCCTGATACCCTCCTGACTAGTCTCCCCTAGAACTTCTTCAGAGTTTTAATGTCCATCTCAAGCTATAAGTGCCCAGAACTGAACATAGGTTGCCAGATGTGGCCTGACCAAAACACAGTGGGTGGGAGAGTGTCTTATTCCTAGACAGGACACGTTTCTCAATGTTACCCTGAGTCCCAGTTGTTTCTGTGCGTACTACTGCTCCTCGTGGAACTTGCCATCCACTAAGACCTCCAGATCTTTGGGCACAAAAATGCATGACCATGGGGAGGGATTATACCCTTGGTTTTGCAAGGACAATGTCACAAATATGAACTGAGAATGACAATCCTCAGTAAAAACAGTATAGTCATTCCCAGTGTCACGGGTGAGGTGTTTGGTTTATATGAAAATATGGGGAGATGAGAAACAGACCTCTGTGGGATTCTATGTACTGTTATGGATAAGCATTGCCAGTCTCCCTCTCCTGACTTTCCTGCCCCTCTCTCCATATAATGGGAGCTTGTCATGTGATATGTTACTATTAAGGGCAAAACATTTAATGTCAGACATGGTTGATGGGTTCTTTGGTTTTGCTGATATATTTATATAGAATATTATGACATATATTTGTCATTTTGTCCTTTGTTATAAGGTATGACAGACTGAGAGGAAGAAAGGATATATTAGGCAATGCAAGTAATGCATATATACAAAAGATATATAATTTGCAATATATACATCTACATATATAAATACATATATACATATGTTTGTATGTATGCACACAAATGTAGACGTATATTTATTTCATCAAATATTTTCCAATTCCATGTAAAACATTTTTTAACGTTTTTTAAAATTGAGTTTCAGTGTCTCTCCCTCCTTCCTACCCCTCTGCCACCCATTGAGAAGGCAAGCAATTTTATATTAGTTATCCATGTGAAGTCATGAAAGGCATATTTCTATATTCACCATGTTGCAAAAGAAAACACACAGACACCAAAGTAAACAAAAAGTTTGCCTCAGTCTGTACTCAGAGTTCATCAGTTCTCTTTCTGGAGATAGATGGTATTTTTCATCATGAGTCCTTTGAGATTATTTTGGATCATTGTATGGACCAGAGGAGCCAAGTCTTTCACAGTTGATCATCATTACAGCATTGCTGTTACTTCTCTTTGATCCCTTTGAGATACAGACCTAGCAGTGCAATGGCTGGGTCAAAGGATATGCAGTTTTATGGCCCTTTGGGTCTAGTTCCACATTGTTCTCCAGACTCTTTGGGCCGGTTCACTGTTGCACCAATTCATTAGTGTACCTATTTTCCCTCATTTCTTCCAGATTTTGTTTTTGGTTTTGATAGTTATTCAGTGGTACATCAGAGTGTTTTTATTTGCCATTTTCTAATCTAATGATTTAGAGCATCTTTCATGTGACTATGGTTAGCTCTGATTTCTTCAGAAAACTGCCTGTTTATATTCTTTGGAGAATGGCTCTTATTTTTATAAATTTAACTCAGTTCTATACTCAGTATATATTTAAGAAATGGGGCCTTTATCAGAGTTTTTTTGTAAAAATCTTTATCTTAATTTTGAATGATATCTCTTAGTAAAATGTAGTTTCTCTGTGTATCTTTTAAAATTAAATCTATTTTTGCTTTTGCTGTCTGAGATCATGGTTGCTACTGCTACATTGTTTTTGTTTTGTGTTTTTAGTTTAGCTGAAGTGTATTAGATTCTGCTTCAGACCTTTATTTTAACTGTGTATGTGTGTCTTTCAATCTTATGTGTGTCTCTTGTAAACTACATGTTGTTGGATTTTGATTTCTAATCCATTCTGCTACCTGCTTTCATTTTTTAGGTGAGATCATCCCATTCACATTCACAGTTATGACTACTAACTGTGTATTTCCCTCTGTCATATTTTCTTTGGTGGTTTCATCTCTATATGTTTATCCTGTCCCTCCTCAAAAAGCTGGAAAAATGTCCTACTCTGACATTTTGTTGGCTGTCCTTCTGCATAATTTTATCTGAGGTATCAGTATAAAGTTGTTTGTAGGATAAATGAATTCAGCTACATTGCCTCCAATCCACCATCTTTAAGTGTCCCCTTTCTATGAGTGTTTTTTAAAAATATGAATCAGGGTAACCTCTCTGTGCCTCATCTCTAAATTAATGTAATCTCTGTTTCCTCATGTGTAAAATGCAGGAGTTCTCCTCTCAAGGCCCTGGCTCTCTCTTTTTAAAGTCCATCTCGCCTTTCCCACATTGAAAGATTTTCAGATACAGTATTTATGGCTATGTTTCCTTTGTGATTTAACATTAGCATTTGAGTTTATCTCCTCTGGTTATGGGTAATTTGGGGCAAGATGTCAGTCAGTCAATCAATAAACATGTATAAA
Organism: Dromiciops gliroides; assembly: GCF_019393635.1. Lineage (NCBI taxonomy): Eukaryota > Metazoa > Chordata > Mammalia > Microbiotheria > Microbiotheriidae > Dromiciops > Dromiciops gliroides. Next base: position 8,527,859 of record NC_057862.1, on the reverse strand, counting down.
GCACCTACTCTGTGCCAGGCATTATCCTGAGCCCTGAGGATACACAGAAAAGCAAAAGCCAGACTTTACCCTCCAGGAGTTCACAATCTACTGGGGGAAACAGCACATAAAGAGCAGCGGAAAAGGGGGAAGGTACCAGGCTTTCATGGGCATGATGAAGACCTGCAGCCAGGTGGAAAATGAGGAGCTGGCTGCCCTGGACACCCTCCTTAACAGGAGACTATGGGAGGAGCCCACCCATGTCCACCCTCCACCCTCTGCAGGCCGACAGGGGGAGGGGCCCCAGGCCTAGGGGCTCTGAGGACGTAAGTTTCAGAGTTGATGCGAGATGTCTGCTTGCTTCTATCACAAGATAATATCCAAGACTGAAGTGGGGATCTTGGCCATAGGGGAAGGTGGCAAAGCGCATGAGCAGATCAGGCAATAAGCATCAGAGGCCAAACTTGCCAGGCACTCCTTGGCCCCCAGTGCTGGGGAGCAGCAGCCTTTGGGATCCTAACTGTGGAGAATGTACAGAGAGCTCCCCCCTAATGAAGGATCCCAAACCAACCAACCAAAGACGCAGAAGCCGGTCTGTACATGGCTGGGGTTTGTTCCCCCAAAGCCTCCCTTTTTATCATGACATTGGCTTGGTGGGCTGAAGTCTCACCATGCTCAGTTACAATATTTTAGTGGTTCATTTCAGATTCTGACAGAGCTGTTTCTAGAGTCTGCCAATAGTCTTCCTGGGTCTACATGATAAATTCCAATAATTTCAATATTCACTTTCAGTGACCTCATTATATACTTATTTTTGCATGAGCCTCTGGGTATAAGCACATGTGTATATACGCTATATTTTGATGGGAGCCCCGCAGGCTGACATGGTGACGTTCCTTTTCTCCCCCCATCAGAGTCTGCATTTAGATTAGGAATAAAAGGTGTAGCTCACAAGGTTGTTGAAAAGAAAAAGTCTGAGAATATTATTATTTTTTTTCTAAAATCAAACCTTATGTCGGAGCTTTTAAATCCAATAAAGTCATATAGATTTAATAACTTCATTTTTTAAAGACTATTTAACCTTCAAGAACAGAGACCAAACTGTGGGTGTGTAAAAGGAATAGGGGCTTTTTCAAGAAAGATGCAGACAGCGAGAGACAAACCAGACTCTCTTTCTGTTTAGTGGAGGGAGCTCCCATGCCCATCCCTGACCCTGATGGAATCCCAGGTCCCGCGTGTTCCAGGGTAATAGGAGCCAGGGTCTTCCTTTGTATGTCTGAGCCTTGATGACTGTTGGCATTGTCTCTGTTTGCATTTTTATCGTCTTGTCTCTTCCTCATTTGTTCCTTTCTTTGCTATGGATCAGACTGTGTGGGTTTTCCCATTTTTCTTTGAAGTCCTCTCTCTCCTTCCTGGACATTCTGGGCACATTCCTTTGCAACCCTCCACCATCATGGTTTTTCCTCAGGAATTCAAAAGTCATTCCAACATTGACTTTTTCCATTTTCTGGATATGAGATGATATCAAAGATAATTGACATTTTGTGTCCCCAGTCAACTGGAATATATTTTCTTCCTAAAAGTATGCTGTTGCAAATAGGGCTGGTTTAAGTCTCAATTCATGTGGGAATTCTTTTTCATGCTATTGATGTCCTTGGCATATGAAAGCATTAGTAGAATTATTGAAGTAGAGTATGGGCAATTTTGTAACTTTTTCACATAACACCAAATTGTTTCAAATGAATGAATCAATCAACAAACATTAGTTGAATATCTTCATTCTCCTAATTCATGGGGGTGCAAATATAAAAATAAGGACTGTTCCTGCCCACATGGAATCAACATTCTACTGAGAGAGTACAACATTTATCTGTATCAGCATGGGGAATATTGAGAAGTATAGATTTTCTCAGCTGGAAGCAGGGACTGAAGGATCATTTGAGACCTGGGGAGAGTATGAGAAGCCAGCCTGTCACAAGGGAAGGGTCTTATAGTAGCAAGAAATGAATGTAATCGGGGCAGCTAGGTGGCGCAGTGGATAGAGCACTGGCCTTGGAGTCAGGAGTACCTGAGTTCAAATCTGGCCTCAGACACTTAACACTTACTAGCTGTGTGACCCTGGATAACTCGCTTAACTCCAATTACCTCACTAAAAAAATAAATAAATAAGAAATTAATGTAATCAATCTCTAATTTTAATTTATAATTTATAAATAATGGTTCTATTTTCAAAATATTTGCAGTTAATTATTATATATAGTGTCATATTAAATCTTTTTTCTATTTTTTTCTCCTGCCTTTTGTTAAGTCTTATGTTGTTCAGTCATTTTCAGTCATGTCTGACACTATGTAACCTTGTTTGGGGTTTTCTTTGCAAAGATATGGAGTGGTTTGCCATTTCCTTCTCCAGCTCATTTTAGAGATAAGGAAACTAAGGTGAACTGTGTGGAGTGACTCGTCCAGGGTCACATACCTAGTAGATGTCTGAGGTCAAATTTGAACTCAGGTCTTCCTGACCCCAGGCCCAATGTTCTATCTACTAAGCCACCTAACTTCCTATTAGTCTTATACCAAAATACTAATGATTTTTTCAAGTTTACCATCACGTTCCTTTCCTTAAAGCTACTGATTGTTTCAGTTTGGTTTTTTTCTCTTTTTTAATTGTCTAGTGTTTTCAAAGTCAATCATAATGATATCAGCAGACAGGTTTATCTTTTCCCTATTTTTGATGCTGTTTATCTGTTCTTTGGAAAGTCCCCCAAGAAGGGCAACCAAGTGTCTGTGGGGTCTATTAGCCTACCAGAAATGTCTCCAAAACCCAAATGATGGCCTTAGAAATAAAAACATGAGCAAAGGCACGATTGATCTCTGTGCCAGATCCAGCGAGTCTCCTGATGTGCTGGAGACCAATGGAGGAAGCCTCCTTCACTTTTCATAAGGGGGCCAGAATGTGAGCAACCACTCAGACGTGAGTCACCATGTTGTGTTCAACACATTATGGTGGGTGGGTGTATCTTAACAGCCCCACCAAGAAGCTACAGTCTGGTCCTCTGCACCTGCTGCATGCAATTTTTCCTCCTTGGTCAATAATTTATCATTCTCCCATTATGAAAGAACAACATTCACAAATAATACTGACACCTATCGCAGCATGTGTGACGAGCAGGGATAAGAGAGATGACGGATGGTCCGTGGAGGCTCAGGCCCCCGCCAGCCATAAGCTAATGTATCTCACCGACATCAAGACTTATGGCTCTCGCTTCTTGGCTCTGAGTCATTCTCTCATTTCAAGGAATGGTCATTGGGCTGGACCTTTTCCATTCAAATCAGGAATATTCCTCTCAGACAGTACAGGGGGAAAAGTAACAAAACACCTTTAAAAAATGAAAATTGCTGACCAACCAAAGGCCCACATAACTACCAATTGATGTGCTCATCACCCCACAATTTGTTGTTATCTTCATCTTTAAAAGTTGCTGGGTTTGGGCCTTTGTTTTTATACCACAGACATTTGAACCCTCTCTTCAGCTGCACCAGTGGCCACAGCTATATCACCCTCCTATTCATAGTGGCTGCATTTCTATAGAATGGATAAAATGTGTTTCTCTACTGTGAGTTGTTTTTAATGACCATTATTTATTTTGCTTTATATTGGATAGTCTATCATTGGCTTAATATAGTGTTGACTAGACTGGGTAACATGATTCACACAGGAAGAGGACTCATTTCTTCTCATTACATTGAGAAAACTCATCCAGAGAATGGAGAACACAGTCTGTCTGCTGTCTGCATCTCTTAATCTCAACATCACAGATTATTGTCTCATTTAAGAACTTTAACCGGCAAGTTTGTAGCTGGAAGTAGTGTCATGGAAGCTTTTTTGGATGTGAATGTGGGCAAGGAGTCACTCTGTGATCAACATCCCATAAGAACCCAATCTAGGAAATTAACGGCAACCACTGCATAGGATGTGTTTGAGTCCTACAGTTCTGTTCTCAGTGGCATAAACAAAGAGAAACCAGAACTGTAATGTGCATGAAATAGAACCCTGGATTCTGGACAGTTATACCCCAAAGTCGTATGCTCCCACTGATCCTACCAGGCTGGGAAGGCTTCGTGTTGTAACGATTGGAATAACGCCACCTGCTGGATACTTACTGTAGAAGAGTTCTGCCCATGAAGGGAAGGTCTTTGAGGGCAAGACCAGGAGTCAGGAAGTGACGCGGGCTAGTGGGAGGAGGAAGGAAGAGACTGGCGCTCAGTCTCACGCTCTTTCCTCTGGACTCTGGCGGAGAAGGGAGCTAGAAATGTGCTCTCCCTTTAATAGATAGGAATCTAGGCCTTTTTCTCTCTCTCTTTACCAAATTCTTATTCTCCTTAATAAATGCTTAAAAGTCTAACTCTTGCTAAAGCTTATAATTTATTGGCGACCACTCATTAGATATTTTAGACAGTTTAGCTAGAATTTTAGCCGTTAACTGAGTGTACTCACCACCAGTGTCCGGCTACCTCAGTTCTGAGAGTCTCATCACCAGACATTTGACCACAAGCCAGAGCTTTTTTGTCTTCATCCACAGCAGCCCACTATTACTATTTCCAATGATCACGGATATGAAGTGCTCCTGAATGAAGATAGATGCATGTAAGTTACTGAATAGACCAAGGAACTCTCATATTCTCTTCATGAATACTGGCTTGTTCTGCTTCCTCACGATAAGATGAGATGCTTCCCTACTCTCCTGAAAGCTGGATTATAGAAGGCAGGCAGTGTCTGCTTGCTAACTCTCTCCCATGCTCTAAGGAGCAAAGGGTTGTCTTAATCCCCCCTCCTCCGTGGGTGAATTCTGGAGTCACACATGGTCCCAGGCTGTCCCATACTTTTGGAGTCTATTTCATAAATTTATAGATGTCTAGAGTGTAAAACAATGTCAGAGGCCACCTTATTGTTGTTCGGCATGCTGTTGTGTCCGACTCTTCATGACCTCATGGACCATAGCACACCAGTACTGTCTGTGCAGTTTTCTCGGTAAAGATACTAGAGGGGGTTGCCATTTCCTTCTCTGGTGGATCAAGGCAACAGAGGTTGTGACTTGTTGAAGGTCAAATAGTAACTAGTAACTGTCTGAGGCCAGATTTGAACTCAGGTCTTTCCGACTCCAGGTCTATTTCTCTCTCTATCCACTGAGCCATCCAGCTGCCCCTTGAAACCACCTAGACCCATCCATTTCTGGACAAAAAACCTTTCTACAAAAACAAGCGTTCCTCCAGCCTTCACTTGAAGACCTCTTGTGAGAATGAACCTCTTAGCACTCCAGGCAGCCGATTTTATTTTGGAATAGCAATTGTTGGTAAGAAAGGTTTTCTTCTATAAAGTCTTGCTTTATTTCCCTGCAACATCTATTGGTGATCTTAATTCTACCATGTGTGATCAAGCAGAATAAATCTAACTCTTCTTCCACATGAATTATTCCTCCAAATAATTAAAATCAGATTTCCTCATTCTAAATATTCTCCAACACCTTCACCATCCTGGTTGGCCTCTCTTCCTAAGCTTATCAATGCCCTTTTTATAATGTGGCCTCCAGACAGGATGGGAACCTTCCCAGAACAAGTAAAGGGGGACAGTCATGTCCTTCCAAGGCCCAGGAACCATACAGGCCCCATTTGTATTAATTTCCTTTACTCCTATATCACACTGGTGACATGTATTGAACTTGCAGTCTACTAAAACCCCTGGATGATCTACATTTGAATTGCCCCTTGCCCATATCTCCTCCACATTGTGCTTCCGAAGCTAATGTTTTGAACATTACATTTATCCCTATTTCCCAGAGGTGATCCTAGGTCTAGAGAGGAAAGAGACTCTGAAGTCTTCTAGGCTGGCCCCCTGAGGCCTAAGGAAAGTAAATGAATCCCAAGTGCACATAAATATTAGGTAGCACAATGGGATTTGAACTTGGGTCCTATGATCCAAGTTCAGTCCTCCAGCTCCAGCTTTCTTCTCACTGAGACCTTTGAAGGGAGTGGGTTCCCTGTAGTCTTCAAGCAGTTCGTTGGGTGACCTTTGATCTAGTATCTTGTAGATGGAATTCATTCTTTTTCAGGTACTGACTCCATTAATGCTCAGTGGTCAGTGAGGCCCCTTCTCTTGTGAAGTTTTTTTCACTCCATTGAATCAAACTGTTGTATTAGCCTTTGGCCACTTACCAACCATTTGGTCCTAGGTCAGCATTCTGTTATGACCAGAGCCAGTGGGTGGGAAAGATGATTTTTTTTAAGGAGACTAAAGAGGGAGCATTAAGAAAAAAAGAAGGCAGTTAGGTAGCACAGTGGATAGAGCACCGGCCCTGGAGTCAGGAGTACCTGAGTTCAAATCCGGCCTCAGACACTTAACACTTACTAGCTGTGTGACCTTGGGCAAGTCACTTAACCCCAATTGCATCACTTAAAAAAAAAAAAAGAAAGAAAAAAAGAAAAAAAGAAGTTTTGCTTTTGAGAAAATGGACTTTTTAATCCTTTCTAAAAAATCAGTTTCAGTGTTGGTTGATTCAGTATCTCCAGTTCCAAGGGGAGAACGATTTGTTAAGCAGGATTCTGAGCCTGAGGCTGGACCACGTGGCCAAGAAGAGAGCTGGGTCTTAGAGAATCAGCCACAGTGCTGGCCAGTGGGCTGGACCAAAACTCCATATTGAGGCCAGGGCAGAGAGGCTCACCTTAAAAGGGCCCCATGCTTGTGGAAAAGCCAGGGTCCGGTTAGGGAAAACCAAGAGGATTTGTCAGGAGAGGGGCCAGGCTTGGTCCATGAGAAGAGTTCGAATTCTGGAGTAAGAAAAACATCAAACTGACCGGCCGACACATACATGCCTTGTGGTTGTCGGTGTCTTGACCTCAAAATTGGTGATACAGCATTGGGGATGCTATGGCAATGCGAGCGGAGAAAGCAACAACAAAAATGAAATGCAGCCTTTGGGCTAGAGAGTGAGAGCCCTGCATGCCAGAATGCTTAGTTCCTGTGTTAGTTTTTCTGAACCACTCGTTTTCCCTCTCTCTCTGTCTGTCTCTTCTGTCTGTGTGTGCGTATATCCATGTATCCCTGTGTGTCTCTTTCTCTCTTTTATAAGGTGTGGCTTATTTTTGAAAATGAAGGCATTGTAAAAACAAAATGCATAAGGGGCATAATCCATGTATTATGGAAGACCTCAGTTCAAATCTTGCTTCATTCACTTAGTAGCTAAATTACTCTGGACAAGTCACTTAACCTTTGCCTCAGTTTCCTCATCTGTAAAATTGTAAATTGGACTCTATAGTTTTTAAGTACCCTTCCAGTTCTAAATATATGATCCTGTAACCAATTCCAAAAAAAAAAAAAGGTATTGAAATTTGGTAATACTCAAGTAAAAAGTAAATTTATTTCCCTAACATAATCAGTCAATCAAAACCATTTCTCAAGTGCCTGCTGTAAAAATGACTGTGCCCAAGGGGTGTGGTGGTGAAGCAAAGCATCAGACATATCCCTTGCCATCCAGAATCAAAATATCCAGTTGAGAAAATAAGCTAAACACAATTTTTGCAGTAGTGAACAAAATAAGAGATCCGTAACTAAACTGTGAAGGATTTGCAGAGAAGAGGGAGAAGGGAAGCATCCCCACCTGGGTACTTCCAGACATCAGCAAACAGATCCTCCCTCCATGAAAGCAGATAACTGCACCTGAGCTCCCCTAAGTGCTCTAGGTTGCTTCTGAGACCGCTGATCCCCAATTAGTCCCAGTGCCTGTCCTTGATTCCCCGCCCTCTTAGGAGAACCTACCAGGACCTGTCTTTCCCTCCAGTAACCCCAGGGATGCCAGTGCCGGTTTGATTCTGTGCCAGGGCATCAGCAGAAGATGTGATGGGTAGAACTCTGTTACTGTGTCTAATTTTTTGGAAACCACTCTTCTCCAGTCCAGTGCTGGCACTAATCAAAGTGCCAAGCCATGCTGACAGTCCCATGAAGATGCTTAAAAATAATTGGGCGTCTTTTCAATTGTGTACTTAAAAGAAAAGTACCAGAGCCTCTTTTAGGCTCCGTGCTGTTTAATGTTAGTGTTTCTCTTCTTCCAAGATGGGCTTCCATATCTGCAGCCCAGCCACCTCCGCATGGCTCCCACGGTCTGTAGTGATTGATATGTGCATATAACCATGAAAATAAATTGGCGCCTGGTAGGACTAGCCCCGCCATCCTCCTCCTCTTCTAATTTGCCCATTGCAGATCAGCTTCCCAGAAGCAGTTTCATAAGGAGCTTCTTAGATTCATTAGGAAATTGTGATGGAGCCTCTGAACCCTTCGGGCAGGGAGCATGTGCCCAAGTGCTCCTGGAAGTCTCACTGAGCAAGAGCAATGGGAATCTGCTCTCCATTCCTCACTGATCCCCTTCCAGCTACTTTCTGAGAAGCCAGGACTAGAAGCCTCACTCTGCAGAACTGACTTCTCTTCTTTCTGCTAGAGAACATTTCCCTGTTTTTGTTTTTGTTTTGTTGTTTCCCTCACCTGGGTGTGGCAGAAAGAGAACTAGCAAAGTCAAAGGTCCCGGGTGAGAATCTAGCACTCTGAGTCAAAGCAGGTTGACCTGGGGCCCCTCTCTCCTTCCAGGTCCCCTGTTCCATCCACTTAGACACGCTGCCTAGGGTTCAAGGAGGCGTGGGCCCCCAAGCCAAAGATGGGGAGAGAGCAGTGTGGAGAACCAAGCCTTGGGAACACGAGGCCAGGAGGGGCAAGAGAAGCCAGCACGGCGGACAGAGGGGTCAGGAGAGAAGCAGGAAGGGGCAGCGTTGTCATAGCCAAGGGAACACCGAGTTCTGAGAGGCAAGTGAGTGGCCTCAAATGTCCATTGAAGCAGATGTCTGGGGCAGGGGCGGGGGCATGAATGGGAGCCGACCTTTAGATTTCATGCTGACGACCACCTCGGTGACCTTTGTTAGAGCTGTTTCAGTAGAGTGGTGGGAGCACAGTCAAAAAGTGACTTCATTATGAAGCAAAGCCAGCAAGTGTGCCCCCCCTCCCCTGAACTCATTGGAGGATGGAGAGGAGGCAGGCAAGGATAAATCAAAGCTGAAGATGTTAGCTGTGTCCAGAGATGGGAGCTCGCTTTGTTTTGTTGCTTTGAAACAAAGAGAACATCTGAGCATGTTGATAAACCCCCAAAAGGAGTACTGTGTCAGAAGCAGAGATGGTGAATTCAAAATTAGTGTAGATAATGTTCAGAGATGTTAGACATTGGCTGGGCTGATATGTAACTACTTTGGAAATCTCAATCCAAAGGGACCCTAGAAATGACTCCAAGTGTCACAGGATGGACAGCAGATGATGAGGAAAGACAAACTTCGAAAGTCTTCTCATGGGATCTTCTGCAGGAACTTGAGAGCACGGGGAAGGTGGTGAGCTAGCTAGCTCTAGAGCAAGCAGAAAGCCTCCCTTGTGACAATTAGATTGTGGCAATGCAGTCTGCTTTTTAAGCTTACTTGTTAGATTGTCTTTATGAAGATGTCATCAATAGAGGAAAAGCTAAGCCAGTCATTGGAGAGAATGTGTGTAAACATCTTGTGGATGTACATGTATGTATGTGTGTGTGTATGCATGTGTGTGTAAGACATAGATATACATACATATATTCACAAACCTTTAGGTGCTATGTAAATTGTCAGTAATAGTAGTAGTAGTAGTAGTCTGATCATGGAGTCAGAAAAGCAGGGAACGACTTACATAAACTGATGCAGAGTAAAGTAAGTAGGACCAGGAAAACTATATAAAATGTATGTGTGTGTTTCTGTGTTTGTATATAATATTTTATTCTTATGGACACACATAGATGTTTTATTATCATATCTAGAGATCTGGATTTGAAGAATTATTCTATGCATATATATAATAACAACCTCAGAAATATAAATGAAAAGAACGACAGTAATACAATTAAACTAAATGCAGCAAAATGCCATGATCCAAGCTTGTCTCCAAGGACATGATGTGAGAAGACACCTTCTTGTATTCCTTTGCAGAGCTAGGGAACACTCCACATAATACAGGACTCTGTTGTTTGGTTTTGCTGAACTGATTCTTGTCCTCTTTTAAAATTCCTTTTTATAAGGGAGAGCTCTCTGAGAAGGGCAATAGAGTGATATGCATATATGATTGTGTTGTTCAGTCATTTTTCAGTCATGTTTGACTCTTTCTGACTCCTTTGGGGGTTTTCTTGGCAAAGATAAGGGAATGGTTTGCCATTTTCTTTTGGACTCAAAGGTGACATGAAAAAAGACTAATTACATAATTTTTAAAATCAGCAAGTAGCTTGTTGACTTTACTTTTAAAGAATCGTTGCATAGTCTTAATTTCCACAAAAGTTATTAAGGTAAAAATATGTCGCTCTAGGCGTGGATGGGGTAGAGTGTGTATGTTAAGTAAAATGAGCCTTCCAAACCTGAAATAATTTATCAATCTACTGAAGACTTCATATAGTTCAACACTCACTTTATAGGAGAGGAAACAGATACTCAGAGAAGGGAGGGGTCTTATCCCTTGTCTCCAGTCTCAAAGTCAAATCTCTTGTCATGACATCAGGCCACTTCTCTGAGCAAGACGTGAGACCCTGGGCCCTCCTCCCAGCTCAGCCAGTCTCTGTGGAGGCTGATCCCTAGAGTGACAGGGCCGGATGCTAGCATCAGTCTGTACGATGTGTGTGCAGTGTACTCAGGGGAGGTGTGTCCCATATTTGACATCATTTTCAAAATGGGGAATTTTTTCCCATTTACAGATTGGAAAATGGTCTGCTCCATAATAATTTCAGATAATTAATTTGATAAAATGTTAGCTTCCACCCATGATAGGAGATGAGTTAGCTTTTGAAGTATATCACAGCCATTTCCCTTCCTTCCCAACTTTCTTTCTTTCCTGATAAAGAGATTCAGATGTTTAAGTTGGTTGTAGGGGAAAAAATACTGAGGAATCAATGGCGAGAGGTTCTGGATTCCAATCCCAACTGTGATACTTGGTCTCAGTTTCTTCATTTGTGAAATGAGGGAGGGTAGGTGGGAAGGCCCCTGAAGATTAGATAAATTTCGGTGTCAAATGTTAGGTCGTGGGTTTGGGTTGGACTCTGATCTCTGATGTCCCTTTCAATTCAAGATTTTCTAATTCTGAAATATTCCTCTACCAGCCTTTGCAGTAGCTTTCAAGGAAGGACCCTTGAGTTTCCCCTAACTTATGTGTCAGCTCTTGTCTGAAACTGACCTCCAACTTTAAGGCAGATGATAGATAACAGAATGATCTTCAGGAAAGGCTAGCTGTGAGATGAGTTGTCGCAGCATGAGCCACTGGGGACACTGTCTTGTTCTGCTGGAACCCCATGGAGGGCAAAGTGAGACAGCTCAATTGTCAAGTAAAATACCGCATGTACTGGTGCAATTCTTGACTGCTGAAACAAACCCTCCTATTTTTGACCTTGTGCCATGCTCAGGAGAAGAGAAAGTACTCCTCTCAGCTTTGAAAGGTAGTCACAGACACCTAATGGAACACAGTTAACACTTATTAAGCCCCTGAAGTCCCACTGTATCCAACCATTCTGGAAGCCATGTTGAACTCTGCCAAGGAGGCCACCAAACTGTCCTTACACTTTGACCTTGCAATATCACTCCTAGGTCTGTACCCAAGAGATCAAAGAATGTAAACTATTTCTCACAGCTCTTTGGGGGTCAGCAGAAAGGTGAAAACTAAGTGGGTGGGGGCATGGGGAGAGGGGTCCCCCAGTTGGGGAAAGAGCTGAATAAAGGCTGGTTTAGCAGTGCACTGGAATATTGTCGTGCCATGAGAGATGAGCTTACAATGGGGATTCATCATCTCTCTTGGTTCTGCCCCCTGGTTCTGCTCACCTGGGGTGAGAAAATAATGGGACTTGGCAGATACTCAAAGGCCCCCCCTGGAGATTAATTTAAACTGACTGAACTGCGTGAGAGTGATTGACTTTGCCGATTAGCCTACTTCAAGTTAATTAGATTGTAACCACACCTGGCTGGCCCTTAAGGAGGTGTTGTTCTAAGGACTTTGAACTCAACATGAGACCACCTTCAAGTCCAGTGAACCAATGGGTTTGGATGATGCTAACCAATCAGCTTGAAGCAGTGTGTGAGGACCGCCTCTGCTCCAGACCTAGAAAAAGTTTCCACACTCAGTTTGAGGAGAGTTCCTGGTTGAAACAGGCTCCTGGCAGAGGACTTGAGGAAGAACCAGAGCAGGCTGGAACTCTAGCCTAGATAGGCCTTTACTTAACTCTACATGTTCTCTTCTTTCTAATACCTAGTATGCTTAAATAAATGCTTACTGCCCAAAGACTGGTGCTAAAGCTTCTAATTTAAGGCAAACACACATTAGATTTTTTAGACATCACAATTAAATTTTAAACATCACACTGGGTAGACTTGAATGAACTGATGCTGAATGAAGTGACAAGCAGGAGAACAGTTTATATCACAACAATAAAAGAGCAGAATAAGACAACTCAGAAAGACTCAAGAGTTCTGATTGTCACAATGACAGTGAGAAGGTGTATCTCATAAGAGCCCAAGACCCTTCTCTTAAGATTTAAGAAAAAGTGTATAATCTAACTTAATGTTACCTTTCGGAGTCATTGAGTCTATGAAAGATTTTCTGGGAATGATCCTGGAAAATAACAACAACAACAATAAGCATTTATATAGCACCTACTGTTTGCCAGGCACTAGGTTAAGCATTTTATAAAAACGTTATCTCATTTATGGTAGATACTGTGCTTATCCCCACTTTACAGTTGAGAAATTTGAAGCAAACAGAAGGTAAGTGGCTTAAGTCACTTAAGTGCCCAGGGTCACGCAGCTAGTAAATGTCTGAGGACAAATTTGAACTCAGGTCTTCTTGATTCCAGGCTCAGTACTCACTGCACTGTGGCACCACCTAGCTACTTCTAGCTTCTATTAAATACACACACACACAATTATTACAGTAAGTGTGATAATATTGAAATGAGAAAAATTTTGTTCAGGTTTTTTTTTTTTTTAACAGATAAAAACAGGGCTTTGTGAGTCAATCGTGGTCTTCTTTTTCCTTGGAGCTGAGAGTGTGTGTGTTCTTGGATACAGGGGGCAGAACCAGGAGAGATGATGAAAACTGCAAAGAAGCAGATTTAGGTTTGAGGTCAGGAAGTCTTCCTAAAAATGAGAGGCTCCCAAGGAAGGTGAGGCTTTCCTTATTGGAAATAATGAGGGGAGTCTGGGTGGCCACTAGTCACATTTCTTCCGCTCAATTACAGATTGTCTTGGTCCCCACCCCACTGTGCCCAAGGCCGCAGCCTCTTCCTAAGGTGCTGCAAAATTACTTTTTTTAAAAGAAGGAATAACAAGATGCAGCGGAGGGTTTATCCCTCAGGTCCCTCATTGTGAGTTTAGCAGCGTTCACTGAGGGTAACAACCAAGTCATTTCTCCCATTTGTCTTCCTAGAATCAGAGTTGGAACCCTGCATATAGGAGGCACTTAGTCATGTTTGTTGAACTGAATTGAATCTTGTCACAGAAGATCCAGAGCACGGTTAATATGCAGTAGTTTCTCCCTCTGTAAAATGAAGGAATTGGGCGCCGCGATCTCTAAGGCCTCTTCTGGCTCCCACAGTCGATGATCCTACAATCCTTAGGCATTACTCTGACTGATGAGTAAAACTGGTCTTTTGAGTTTGGATCTGAGGAATTATAGAAATGTCAATGGGTATTTAGGAGCTGTCTGCCGGCTGAACATTGCAGGATAGCATTATTCCCTTCTCAAGCTCTGTGAGTGCCGGCCACTCTATTGAAAGAACAAAAAGAATAAATGAGCTTAGAATCAGAATAAAGAATAAGGTAAGAGCCCTTGAAGAAAGGTTGCTTCCACCAACCTGTAGCTAGCTCCTGAGCTCCATGGGGAGCCGTGTAGCATCAAGAGAGATAGGGCAGGGGTGGCTAGGTGGCACAGTGGATAAAGCACCGGCCCTGGATTCAGGAGTACCTGAGTTCAAATCCAGCCTCAGACACTTGACACTTACTAGCTCTGTGACCCTGGGCAAGTCACTTAGCCCTCATTGCTGAGAGAGAGAGAGAGAGAGAGAGAAACCCCCAGGAATGTGTCTGGACCCCCCAGGGGAGGACATAGGGGAGGACTGGTCATATGTGGGGGTGTGGAGATCTGCATTGTTGGAGGGAGTGCTCACCTCAGTGAGGACATGATCACACCAAACCCTCCTCTTGTCTAATTATGTGATTCTTAATCGCCTTCATAGAAAGCAAAGATACTCAATGAAATGGCACCATCTTGCATTATTATATCCTCCTGCTTGTGTTTCCTCTGCCTCCTTTTGGGACATTTCCATAAAGAAACCCCAGCAAACCTGAATATGAGGGAAGTGAACGAGCAGATCTGACGTCCCTTGCAGCTCTGAGATGCTGTCATTAAGGAAGATCAGCAGGGTCGCTGACGTGTGGAGTTAGGGTTAGACACAGGAAGGGCAGCCTGCAGAAAACCCAGCTCTATCTCTCGAGCACTGCTGAAGCACCTTCTGCAGCCCGCTCTGAGCTAAGTGCTAGAGGTGCAGATCCGAAGATGAAGGAGCCCCTTCCTTCTCCTGAAGCCTTCAGACCACGGGACCTTCCGGGTCATTGCTGTCACCCTCCTGGTTCTGAGAGTGCCGTACGACTGGCGAGGGGCTTGGCAAACATTCTGTGACAGAGGCACCATCCTTGTCCCCAGTTTACAGAGGAGAAAGCTGGGGTGCCTGCCCGGCTCCTAGGACTCACTTTATCAGTCGCTATGAAAAGAGAGGAGAGCATCACCTGTCTTCCTCCAGTCCTCTGCCCCTCAGCTGTTGTCTGGGCCAAACTCAAGCTGACCCTGACTTCTGGGACTGTTTAAGTCTCTCTAGCAGCAGGAGCATCTGTAGGGTATCTCGGCTTTGCTGGAAAGGTCTCTGGGTTCAAACATCTCTGCCCATGAAGCTTGGCCCCGGGACGCCTTCCTCACCAGCCTTTCTTAGCCAGTGTCCCCATAGGCATTGTGGCCACTTGGGGACAGAAGCTGCCTGCCGTAGAAAGGTCTATTTATTGCTACCCAGTCTAGTCATGAAGGGAAGTCTAAATCACTCAGTTATAAAGAGACCGCGAGGCAGAACCTGGGCAGAACACTCAGGCTGCCACGTCTCGTTGTACCAGTTAACATCTTCCATTTCCCATGAGATTTAAGGTCATTTCATCCTAGATTTAGAGCAGGAGGAACCTTACAGGTCCCTGAATCCACCTCGCACCCTCCCCCAACCCCCAGGCCTGGAGAGGTCCAGGGATTGTCTCTGGCCACACATCTATTGGGAGAACTGGAATTTGAACCCAGAACTTCCTGCCTTTGAGTTCAGTACTCTACCACACTGAGCTTCAGTTGTCTAACCTTTCACACAGTTGTCTCACCTTGTCACAACCCTTCAGGTTGTCTAAAGCCGTTTGATCAGCACAGCCCTGTGAGGTAGAAGGTGCAAATATTATTCTGATTCTGATTCCCATTTTATTGATGAGGAAACTGAGAATCATATAGGTCAAGTTGGTGGCCCAGTATCGCACACATCAGAAGCATCAGACAGATTGAACAGATCCAAACCTGGAGATCTTTTCTCCACAGCAGAACTGGTTTCCATATTAAGGATGGATCATAAATAGACAATATTGAAAGGTTCCACAGCATGAAACTTTTTATTATAGCATTAACATTGGTTGGGGGGGGGTGAGGGAGTTTGAGTTTCCCTTTTCCAAAGTCTCCTTTTGGGGAGACAATAGGTTTCAGAATCATCCTGCTGTCATCTACCTATGTGTCCTTGGTCCTGTGACATCGGTCACAGTTGCTGGGCTGAAGTTTGTTCCTGGCTCCATTGAGAGGGGCTTGCATTTCCAGTACTGGCCAGCACACTTAGTAACCAGATAACCACCTCTCCCTTCACTCACAGCCCCGACTCATACCTCCTCATATTGTCTTTAAAGAAGCCCAGGAAGAATGGGAGTCAGGGAGGAGTCACAGGTGACTCTCCCAAGAGGCTGATCTGGCCGGCATGAACAGGACAGCATGGTGTTGAGCATACCGCCCCCAAGCCCAAAGTGTCTCAGTGAATTCTGCGCATTTATGCCTCTGGTGAATGCTTCTCTTGGTGTTCTGTGTACCTTCCCATCACTCTGGAGCAGACAGACCATGGCTGATGCTGGGAGTGGGCTTAGAAGGGGAAACTAATTTAGATTGAAGGCAAAGAGTTTGATGGATGCTTAGCTGCTTCTGGTTTGAAAAAAGAAACAAGGAGATCCAGGAAAAGGAACATTCTGTCAGTACAGAAAGGAATGGTTGTAGTCAGTTAAATATTCTGAGAACAACAAATGGGGCCTTTCTTTGGGGGCTGAAAAAAAGGATGGCCCCCATGTAGTGACACCCCAGTGCTGCTTGTGGCCTGGGAACCATTTGCACTGTTTCTAAAATTATGTCCCAATTTTTTATATCCAATATTATCAAAGTCAAGCTTATACATTATGACCTCTGAGACCATTGTCATATATCCTTTCCTTTCCATTTCCATGGGTATTCTCAATGAGGGAGGGAGAGAGGGTGGAAATGAGAGAGAGAGAGAGAGAGAGAGAGACAGAGAGAAAAAGAGAGAGAGACAGAGAGAGAGAAAAAGATAGAGAGAGAGACAGAGAGAGAGAGATTGTGAGCGCTGCTATAAATATTTTTGTACATACAGGACCTCTTCTTTGTTCTTTATTATCTATTTCACCATGCTTATGCAATGTTGTAGGTACTTATAAACTTCAATCAGTCCCTTTTTATTCCTTGATATGAAACCTTTATCAGAGAAACTTGCTGCAAAGACCCCACCACACACAACTTGATAAAACTGAGTGTTCTGTATTCTGTCCCTCTTGTAGCCACACCCCCAGTGCTGGTGGAATCCAGTACTTCTTTAGTTTCTGCCTTGGGAGGGGAGGGGCAGAAGGATGTTTCCATCATTTTGACTGAACACTGTGATTTACCGGCAGAATCAATCAGCTGAAATCAAGCATCCATGCTCTCTCTTTCCAGCTTAATTGGACTGGCAATTACAGCATTTTCAGTGACCACCTTGGATTCCCTCTCCCAACCACTTTAGTGGCTTTATTTCCATGGACCATTTCTACCACTGTGACTTGGGTCAGTCTTCAAAATGGATGGAATTTGTCACTTTCACTCTCCATCCATTTAAAATAAAATAGTTCATCAAAAGAAATATTTTTCCACAGAATGTCTTCCGTTTTTACATAGGGAGTAAACACCCAGATGCAGAACCATAGCATTGAATTCTGTAACCATCAAACTAGGTTTAGAAGCACAAAGCTCAGTTTGAGAAATCACCCTGTGTATTCCCCCTGGGAGTCCAGTGCTTTTCACTCTGTTGTTCCTTCTGTGGTAATGAGGCAGCTCATTTAGGCCCTTTATTGGCTGCACACACTGACTACCAGAGATGATGGAGGTACCACGGGCTCTGTCCTCATCCAGCCATCTCTGGTTAACAAACAGTTAAACCAAATTTCCATTCTGCTCCACTCACTGTTACAGCTCATTATTATAGCATTTCATGTCTCGCTTTGTACCCAGAGCTCTTGGCTCTGCAGGGTCTGGAAATTTCTGCTGCCGTTGCCACAGAATGCCAGCCCTCGGCGGGGCTGGGCTAGCACCAAGGACAGGGGTGAAGCCAGGCCGGCAGGATGAGGCTCATTGATGCGGCAACCTTCCTTTTCTGAAGCTGATGGTTATCGTAGAAGGGTTTTTCTTTTCTCTTTTTCTTATTGGGTGCACCTCAGCCCTGAGTGGCACCAGGTTTGACCAGTTCTTTTAAGTATTTTGTTTTCTGAGTAGTTCCTTCATATCTTCAATTTAACATTTGTCCAGACTCTTAAGTGCTCCCTAGGGATAGAGATGGGATCAGGATTATAATCTGATAGGTGTACAAGACTGTGTGCTAAGCACTAGAGATGCAAAGACTAAATATAAAAACTACTCCTGCCTGCAAAGGACTTGCAATTTTCTGGGATTGGGAAAAGTTAACATGTAAGTTGGTGCAAAGGAAATGGAGGAGAGGGAAACTGTTGATAATTGGAAGCAGTATCAGGAAAGACCTTTCAGGTTTGGGGTGACACCAGAGTATACTTGAAGGACAATCAAGGGTTCCAAGTAGTAAATGTGAGGAGTGAGGACATTGCAGGCCCAGAGAGCTTCAAGGAGGCAGGAGATAGAATGATGAATTCCGGCATCAGCTAGTAATTCATTTTGGCCAGAGCATAGAGCATGAGCACTCTCAAAGAAGTCCGGAAAGGTAGTTGGGATCCAGATTATGCAAAGCCTTCAGTGTCTGTGCCTCTTCCCAGGACATCCATTTCTTCATATTGCAGGGAGGAATTATCTCACCCTTTGTATGCTCAAGGCCTAGGTACATAGTAGGTGCTTTAAAAATTACTGGATGATTGATTGGTTGTGTTCATATTTTTGTTTTTAATTTTGTTTTTATTTCTCATCTTAAACTGAAGATCTACTATAAATGTACTTAGTTTAGGCTGGAAATAAAACTGCCAATTAGTAAGTCATTAGATTTTTTTTTTTTACTCTGTGGGTTTTGTGGGTGGGTGGGGAGGTGTGTGAGCCTGTAGGTAGAAGGCTAGCATTTGTGGCTTTATCTCTTCCTCCCATTGGCTGCTTCAGCCCCTGGCTAGGTCGTACTTGACACACTAGTAACTCAAATTCATGTGAGTTGCTTCTTGTCTGCCTGGTGTTAAGATGGTGGAAGGCAAGCTTGGTAGCCATCTTTAAATCTATGTGATAAATCACAGGGATGGGCTGGGTCTCCATGGAGAAGCAAACCACTGAAAATGAGTTTCCCTTTCACAAGGAGGATGGGATTGGCTCCCTTGCTGACTTGGCCAGCACAGGAAGAGGTTACCAAGAGGGGTTTATGGAAGCTCCTTGCCAAGAGATCATTAAATCTATGGCTGACAGTCTGTCCATCTTGATAATGTGGGAGGCCCGAGGCTGGGCGACTGGGCCAGCTGAGGTCTGGAAGTCCTTTAGCAATCTGTGGCTCTGTGGGTGTCTGCCCATATCACAGAGAGGGTTCTTGATTTCTCTCCTAAAAACGTGTGTTTCAACAATTGCTTGGGGGTAATTAGCATGATGGAAAACTACAAAATGACCTCCATAAAATCCCAATTCTGTCGATAGTTTTACTAGTTTGAGGCAACAACTATAAAAGCATTTCCATTTCATATTGCTTTTGAACTGCTTTGTCTAGAAATTGCTTCACTCCTGACAGACTTAATGATGAAGTCTATAGGAGGCCCAGACTTTGAGATGGAGCTGTCCCCTCAAAAGTCACTCATTTGAGCATGGATAGCATCAATCACTTTGCTGACCTACTAGGGGCTGCGTCCTCATCGGAGAATAGGCTGGAGTATAGACAACTCCACAGGAGCTGGACTGCACCCCCAAGATCACCCAAGTAAACCCTCTCATCTTATAGGTCAAGAAGCTAAGGCCCAGAGAGGACAAGGACTTTGTCCAGGGTCACACAGCTATTAAAAATCACAAGAAGAATTTAAATCAGGGCCATTTGTCTCAAAAACATCAGGGAGGGAGGGGAGGGAGAGAGACAGTAGAGAGACAGAGGTCTAAGATCAGACCATATCCAGAGGATTTGGGGGTTCAGTTCTGGGAGCCACAGTTTAAGAATGACGTAGATACGCTACATAGAATTCAGAGAAGGCTAGCCAGGATGGTGAAGGGACTAGAGTTCTACTACAAGGATTGGTTGAGAGAAATGGGTCTTTTTAGCTTGAAGGAGAAGGTGCAGAAGGCACAAAGAGTTCTCTTTAAGACATGAAGGGCTCTTATGAGGGAAAGGTATTAGCGCTGCTTTTTCACCCTGCTTGGGCCAAGAGCGTAGCACTTGACTTAGAAGACACAAGAAGGAAAAGTTCAGCTTGCCACGATCAAAAACCCAGCCATCGAGCTGCCCCAAGGCTTGCTGGGTTGGCTGCCTTTGGAAGGAGCAGATCACCCCTCCCTGATCATCATCCGATGAAGTGAATGATGACTTTTTATCTTGGGGGTGGGGTGCTCTAAAGGGGTTTTTTCTGTCCAAGTGCCAGTGAGACCAGACTCCTCTGGGGCCTTTCTTATTCTGAGGGTCTGTGAGTCTGGGACATCCGGGTCCTCTGACTTCCAGTCTCACACTCTTTCTTCTATTTGGCGTCAGGCACACAGCTGGTTGTCTTGTGTCATCACTGTGAGCTAGAGCACCTGGGAATGGCCCTCAAGACAAGAGAAATTGGGGAGGGTGATGCATGGGTACAGACAGAGTCTTCAGGAAATGCTTCCTTCCATACACCCCCCCAGAGCCAGTGCAGAGCAGGGCGTCCATTCTGGATTATGGAAGACTTAGGTGCATGCTTATCAAGTGTCTGCCGTGACCCAGGGACTGGGCCAGGTGTGACTTGTAGAGATGGACCCAGAGTGAGTTTATCTTTATGCTTCCTCCTCCTCTCCCTGATCACATCGCAGTGTTCGATTTCCTTAGAAAAGGATCTCCTACTCTCCCTATGAACAGGAAGAATGTCAATCCGTTAAGGGCAGGCACTGGGTCGCTTTGGTCTCTGTGTTGTTCAGCTATTTGAGTCATGTCCGACTCTTGGTGACCACATTTGCTGAGTGGGACCCCTTCTAGTAGCAGTGGTGGGACTGATCTGTTATTGGTTCTACAGAAGGAAAGCAATGGGGGGAGAGAAAGAGCCGGCATTCTAGAAGGTGGCCTGATAGCGAACCATGTGAGGAAGAGCCTCTCCAAACTTCACCTGGCTTATCCCCAGGTGGGGCCTTGATTCCTAGCCTGGACAGCCTGACAGGGCTGCCAGTTTACTCCCCATGCATATCAGCCTTCTAGACCCCAGTCAGTTCTTCCAAAGGACCCTTGAGGAGGCTGTTTCAACAGCTCCAAACCACTCAATGGCAGACTCTTCCCCACCCCCTATTTTCTTGTGACCGAAAGCAAATAGTCACTAAATGGCATATGGAGAGTATTTTAAATGTGTGTATGTGTATATAGATAGAGTTGATAGAGACTATAATAATATATAATAATATAATATATATGATATAATAATAATATAATAATCGCCCATTCAATTCTCACAATGGCTTGGTAGGGTAAGAGCTACAGATGCCGCGAGCCTCCATTTATAGACCCAGTCAGAGAGGGTGAGGTGTTCAAAGTCACACGGCTAAAGCAGTGGAGATCCACCTCCCTCTCTCCCACACTGTGCTTTTCTTCTCTTTTCCTGAAACGACGTTCCGAAGGAGGGATTCTAGCGAGTCCGTCCCCCCACTTGGTCTCAACCTCTGCTCATTCCAGCCCACTTGAACCAATGACTGACTTTGGGGTGGCCTGGGGGCAGTAGCTGAGCTTGTGGCCCACAGAGCTCTGCTCCAAGAGAATTGGCTTGGTGGGAGAGATGGTGCACTCTGCTCTGGCTCATTTGATCTCTGTTTACTCCATTGATCATGTCTTTTGTTTGATCTTCCTTTTTGTTTACCTAATGGAGTTTCAATCGTACTTGTATTCCTTTGGTCTTGTCTCAGCAGATCAAAAGTATAGGACATCTAAATCATAGAAAATTACCCCCCCCTTTGTTTTATCTCTGCATAGCATTACATGTGTATACACACACGCACACATTCATACATATATACTTTATATACACACGCATATACATACATGGGAGACACCAAGTTTACTAAAATCAGTGTTTCCCCTTTGTTTGGCTCGTCGGTGTAAGGAGCTCTGCAATGGAGCAGTGATCCCTTTCTTAAAGGACTCCTCGGTGGGCAGTCCAAGGCCAGCTATGGGGGCACCAAGCCTGGCTGACCACCTCCTGTGTGCCCGGTAGTGAGCTAGGCGCAGGCGCAAAAAGGGCAAAGCAAAATAAACCTTGTCCTCCAGGAGCTGACCTCTTCTTCTGGGAGGGGAAAGAGACGGGGATTCGCCATTTACACGTAAGTCAGTCAACAGGCATTTATTTAGCCAGACACTGTGCTAGGTGCTGGGAAAGTGTTTGGGGAAAATGGGGGGGGGGGGGGAGGTGCCGACACGCGTGTACCTAAGTGTCTGCTCAAGTATTAGAGGATGTTAGATTTCTAGCTGCAAGGGACCTTCAAAGTCAAGTCCAAGCCCTCAGTTTTCATATGCTGTTATTAAAGCCCAGAGGGGTTAACAGACTTGCCTGAGGTCACACAGCCAGTGGTTGTGTGAAGCTGGAGTGGAGACCAGCCCTCCAGTATTATGGCCAGGTGAACCTGGGGGTGAAGCATCAGGCCCTTAGTCAGGAAAACCTGAGGTCAAATCCAGTTGTCTGACCCTGGCCAAGTCACTTCATCCTGTTTGCCACCATTTCCTCATCTGTAAAATGAGCTGGAGAAGGACACGGCCAAATGCTCCAGTGTCTTTGCCAGGGAAACCCAAATGGGGTCACCGCGATCCACAAATGCCTAAAATGACTAAACAACAACAAGGCACATATTCTAATTCTCACTATTTGAGTAAATCATTGGGTAAAATATGGTCTTTGGTTCCAACTCAATGGAAATATACAGCAGTGGGAATTCGAATAATGCCGCCACTTCACAGGACTCATTATTTGTACTAATTGAGATCCACCTAGGCTTTTGGTGTCACACAGTTCCAGACTCTCCAAGCTAGAAGGGGCCTCATCGGCCTCTAGGACATGCTCTCCTAGGACCAGAATCTCCC